>NC_041403.2:149297707-149606457 GCF_900747795.2 Erpetoichthys calabaricus
ATGGAGTCTCGTGACCTACTGTGAAGGACGGATTATGAGTTATGATCTTGTTTCAATGATATAGTTGCTACTGGGGCATTTTTATACCCTTTATGGCAATGGAAAATGCTGTATTCTTCAATATACTGTACCTCACTCAAACCATTTCTTTCTTTTGAACAGAAAGCCTGTCAAATGCTGGATGCTATTTCTGCAAGTGTTCATAAGAGGGCAGCAAAGCCTAAGTAAATGTGACCTTCTTAGACCGGTAGATTTAATAGGCACTTTCAAACACTCTGCACCCTCATCCTTAGTTAATAGTTGTAGGATGAATGAGGGGTCTCTGTTTTAACCTTCGGGTCAGGAGGCCAGAACTACAAAGAGATCTGTGCAATTTATGAATGGCAAATATCTACATAACTCGCTTTCTGTTTTTTATTCAGATATGGTGAATAACTATATTTCAACAAACAACCCAAATGGTTTTGCTGCAATAAACCAAATAATACAATTTATTCATGATATAAGAATAATAGAAGATGAAATATATCAAATATGTATGTATGCATGAGAAGGAGCCACAGGTTACAGAATGTGAAATACAGATCAGGGGTATGGCGAACAAGATCTGGTGCCTTTCTATTGCTCATACTCACAAATACTGGTTTTAACTTGGAAAGTGTTCATTGCATATCCTGCTGGGTATCTTCTTCAGCATGGCTATTTAGATAATGTTTATAATTAGAAGATATAATTTGTGATTTACAAAATACATTGGAATATAATTACCAGAATTCATGGTTCATTTTCTTGCAGTCATTTGCTTAATGCTAGTGTTCATTTTTACAATATTAAGAGTGGAAACCAGGAATTCATTTCCATGGGGTTTTAGAGCCAGAATCTCAGAGCTGCCCTGATTTAAGTAGCAAATATAAACACGATAGAACTGTAGTTCAACATGGCACATTAAATGAGAATTACAGTCTGAAGTCTCTCCAGTAACTTATCCATCTTGGTCTAAATTAATTCGTCCCTGTTCTAGGTCATGTAGTTATTTAGTACTAGAGTACTGGAATGAGGAATTCAGCATGCAGTAGTCATTATAAAAGTCTCTGAAAAGTGATTTCATAGGAGGAGGAGGTTAGAAGCACGGTCTGATATTTTACTGCACCTACCACATGACAAACCACCTCCAGATCACAGATTAGGACCCGAGTGCAGCCATGCAACGGGTGACACCTCAGCACCACAGCAGATCAGATGGAATGGAAGAGTGCAAGTTTTTTTTTTGGTTTTTTTTTGGTGGCTGGAGTGCCAATTCTGCCATTTTGAACATTATATTGCAGAGGAGTTTAACGGCCAGCAGTTACTCACCAAGCCTAGGCCAGTGCAAAGTGACATAGCAGATGAGCAATGGTGAGTGATGTGGATGAGGCAGGGACTGATTGATGAATAAACCAGTAACCATGTTAGCTTCCACTCAGAGAGATATGACAATTCTGGTATTGAAAATGTCTACTTTTATGAGGTGCCAAATAGAAAACAGAAATAAGTGTGTTTTTTGTCATCAATTTCAGCTAATTAAAACATTGTGTACGAAAATTGAGAATTTTAATTTTGGCCTTATGATACCACTTTTCTAAACTGCATAATCGATTTTAAGAAACAGTTCCTATAATAATGCAACATCAGTTTTGTGGTGTTCAAGAATATTAAAACACAAAGCTTGATACATTAGCATGTACACGTCCCAAGAGCCTCCATGGAGAAACTCCCATTTCAGCCATAGTGCAAGAATTGGAAAGTGAGGGACATTGATTTGTCACAATACTAAAATGTCAAATATTTGATGCAACATTAAGAAATTTGACATCAATTCAACATTGCCCATCACAAAAACTATACCAACCCCCACCCCACCCCACCCCCCCCTCCCCACACACACCTGCAATTATAGTCTTATATAGGCGGATTTAAATTTTGAGCTGTGTTCTCCAACAGTATGAGGAAACTGCAACAAAACATGGTCGTCCTGAAAGTTTAGAAAAATAAATCACATTATACTCATTTCTGTACTGAGTCGTGCTTTACTTGATAACAGTCAGTCAGTCATTATCCAACCCGCTATATCCCAACATAGGTTCATGGGGGTCTTCGGGAGTCAGTCCCAGCCAACACACGGTGCAAGGCAGGAAGAAATCCCCGGGCAGGGCGCCTGCCCACCGCAGTTTACTAGATAACAGCTCAAAGGAAAACGTACCGTGCTGCTGCATTCATGGAGACCCCGTCTCTGAAGCACCTATCACAACCTGCCGTCTCCAATAAACTTTTCACTTTAGTCAACCTCCCACATTCACATTCTACTATAATACATCAATTATGTGAACACAGTGGAGTAGCTCCTCTGTTTGAGCACAGACAAGTTATGGTGTCTGCCTTTTATGTAGTAAATGGGATGAAATATAATTTTAAACTCAAACGTGATAGATTAATATGTTATGGCAGCATACTTCGCAACGAGGGAGTCACCGAGCCCAAGTCTTAAAGAGTATTGGCCCCGAATGAACAGTGCTGAATAAAACTGGCATACAAATAAATATAATTACAGACCTTTGTTTTAATGCATTAAACATTTATCTGACTACAAGTTATGTTTTAACCTGCGGAGAAAAATCAAAACCAAATGTCATATCCCAACTTCAAATGCAACAGTTAACAGGCTTGTATTGTACTGATTACTGCTTCCATAATTTAGAAATAAGACAGTAAAGAAATGAGGGTGCAAATTTACCCATGGCCAATTGTTGCTTACAAGGCTCAATTGTCATAAAATAGAACAAACTTGGAAGTATATTCATTATGTAGGCTGCAGAATCATTGTCATGAAACAGGACTATTGAAACCATTTTAAAAACGTTACAATCAATACTTGTTTTGATTCCTTTGACAGCCTTGAAAGGATGGCATGAAGAGAATACAAAATCACAGATGACATGTAGTCCAACAGCAGCACTTGATGCACATGTAACAAACTAAAGGGTCCAAGACCATACCACCTCCCTAATCCCTTTAATCCACACCCGCTTTACAAAAGAAAACCGTCTAAGAGGAGGGATTACATCCTCACCCCTTAAAAATATGGAAGCATGAAGAGTACCATTACCAGTGAAGTCCATCGCAGTATAAGTCACATATAGAGTATATCATAAATATGTGGAGAAAGACACTGGCTGGAGGAGTTGGGGGGAAAGCCTTTGTTTCGAAGTACCTTAGTAGCCTGAGGTGATATCAAGGAGATAGCGGACGTCCAGTAAATGTAGCTACAGCAATGAATGGTAGTGTAGAAATGGATGGAAGCCAGTCTCATGAATGGTAGTATAGAAATGGATGGAGGCCAGTCTAATGTGCGCTCTTGATACTCAAATGCATTGCTTTCCTTTTTCAGGACATTACAGAATGTTAGGTTATATAGCATAATGTGTGAATACAAGTCAAAGGAGGTTATGCCAAAGATTTATAATGCACTGCAGATGTACTATGTGTAGTTTTGGTCTCTGTGCTGCAAAAAAAGACACAGCAGCGCAAGTAAAGTCCAGAGAAGAACAACAAGGGCTGATTTCAGAACTGAGAGGTATGAGTTGTGAGGAATGCTTGAAATGCTTTTATATCTTAACTTTGTTCTTTTTGTTTGTAATGTTGGTAGAATCTGTGTTTAATAGTTTGTTTGAATTTCCACGTGACAGAGTTTAGATTTATATCTTTTTCCATCTCCAGTGAAAACCCAGAACTGAGGAGGAGAGCAGAGAAAGATCCTGTGATCCCGTCTGAAATAGTTGATGGACAAAAAATTCTCTCTGAGAACAGAAGTAAAGAAGAGGCAGAAGATGGCAACTCCGTGGCCGCTTCGAAGAGGCTGTTAGCTAACGTGTGTCTTTACACTGCACTTGCACTCGGTGCTTACGTCTGTTACCGAGCCTTTTTCCATTGACATCGCAGAACAAATGGCTACCAAAATATTTCATAACTTGATAAGATGTTCTCACTAGCACCTTTTGGTGGGACCTCAACTCCGCAGGGCCAATAACAGAACTTTTTAATTTTCTAGAATGCAAACCAGGTTTTATACTGTAATAGTCCACAGGATTGTTTAACATAATCTCAGGGCTTTAATTATCAGGAGTTGCACCAAAATTAAATAAACAAAAGTTCTCCATGATTTTTTTTTTTTTTATTTTATTTTTATTTTTCAGTGCTTTATGTAACGGAATCTATGTATATATGTGTGTGTATCACAATTGTATGCTTTTTTGTTTTGTGTATATACATATTTGATATATATAGTGTTTATGTGAGTGTGTGTCAATACAGCCATGGTAAACATCTCCTAGGTTTCAAAACTATGCATTTCTGTTAATGTGGAACAAAACACCATAATTTTTTTTTTTTTTAATATATAAAATATGCAAACGTTGTTTGCATTTCATGTTGTATCCTAAAGGGTCACAAGGTGAGCATGTATTTGTGGCTGAAATGTTCCGTTACTGATCCTATCTCTCTGAGCACCACAGTACGGGATGATGGACTTGTGGAGATTGATGAGGGGATGAGAGGTGTTCAGGTTGGAAGGCTGCTGTGATTTCGCTTTTATTTTGTTTGCTTTAGTTGTTTCTTTTATATAAAATGTAAAGGACTTAAAGCCTGACACTCTCCAATTGCTTCTTTGTCGATCTTCCTGCTGTTGGTAGGTTGCTCCACAGACTATAGACCTAAAAAACAAGTTCTGCCTTAGAGACTCATTAAAGAATATTACATTTCAAGATCCTCTGCACTTTTTATAGAGAAAATGACAGTGTTTTGTTTCATATTTCAAGAGATAATATCGTTTTAAAACCCTAGAGATCTTTTTTGATGCCCCTTGGTGTACACATTTGTGTATATATGTGTGTGGCATATATACACCTGTGTGCACTATATGTAAAATGTAGATAGATTAAGGTGTTCCCCCACGTTTTGAAAGGATGTATCGGGGAGACACGGATAATATTCCATGCCAAATGTTTTTTCTCAAAAACTCAAATTTTGTTTCTAAACCTTTAATATTTTGGTTTGTATTACATCCGCATAAAAAGTGACATACACAGGTACATTTCAAAGTTAGGGTTGAAGTAATAATAATAGAATGTTTACTTTTAATGTAATGGGCCTTTTTTCAAATCATTCATACACATATATACTGCAGTTTTTACACAACACTTGCATTTGTTTTGCATTATAAAGTAGCTGTAGTGCTGAGCGCATTTTAATCTTGAGACAAGGCTTAGAATTTCTTGTATTACATTTTCACTGTCAGACATGCCATGTTGACTCACAGCAGGTTGAACTTCACTTCCTATTCTGTCAGGTTTTTTTTTTTTTTTGTGTGCCTCAGCTCTAGTGTTAGCAGTGACAGAATTTAAACTCTTCAGTTGTGTAAATGAAACAAGGGAATACAGTCGGTTCACAATAAATAACCATTTATTTGCAGACTAGAAGTTACATGAAAGAATAACCATTCATATGTCTTGCTGCTTCATGCAGGGTATTTTGCCTTCACTGAACAAGCTTCCAATGGTCCCTGTACCGTATTTTCTAGTCTTCCTGGAAAGAACCTTCCATAAACGTCCATTATCGTCATTACTTAGTTTCATGCTAAGGGTTCTCTTAAGACTTGGGCTTCTCCTCAGCTGATACTTCTCTTCTGCTGTACCTTCACAGAACTTGTTCAGCCCTTAAATAGCCAAGACTTGGCATTAAGTTGTGAAGTTAATAGTAGGTTGAAGCTTACCTGATTGGAAACGACACAAGAAGCTTATTTTAACGTAATTTCTCTTCAATATGTTACATTTGAAAGGATCTTTCATAAGCTTTTCTGCCGCAAATAATGAGTCTGTAGGGTTCTGATTTGCATTGGATGTCTTTATAGAAGATGTTTCCAGGTTTGTAAATCTGGGAAGCCTGCTTTGTGATTGTTCTAGTAATAAGGGCTTGGACCCTGATGCTGCATGCTGTGTTTCTATAGTCTGAAAACGTTTAACGATGTTTACTCAGACTATAGTTTCTCAATTTAAAATTTGTAATCGGACGTTACAAATTTTCAATAAATACATTTTCAATAAATTTGGCCCCATTATTCAGTTTTATTTGTGAGAAAAATCTGTAAAGTGCAGAATGTACATAAATTGTATATTTACACATTGCCCTCCTAAAGCTCTAAAGTTAAAGTTGATATTTTAATTTTATGTCTGAGCAATTTGTATTTTAGGTTTCCAGATGCGCAATGTAGGAGTGTTAAGTAGTCTAATATGTTTTATTTATGATGTTTTATCCAGATGCTTTAGAATAAGATTATTTTGTCTCTTAATCTCATTATTTTAAGCAATACTAAGTATTAGGAAATATTTATGATGCATTTGTATTTGTAAAAGTTAGTAGTTGGTCACATCTGCATTAAGCCTGTGACTCTCCCATTAACTTCACCAAAGCCTTGGTCTTCAAAAAATGCCTTGTTTTATGCTGCATTCCATTTGAAGTGGGAAGTCGGAATTTTCAACTGGAATGCCCCATTAAGTCGGACTTCCAACTCGGAAACTCAGGGTTGGTCTGTCAAGTCCAAGTTTGTCCGACTTCAGATCATGACGTCAATCCAAAATGGTGACATGCACCGCAAACTTTAGTGAAAGCTGTAATATGTACTGTTTATTAGCACTTTTGTCTATTTGTCTTATTAAATCAGCCATGTAGGCAGTACTGTCCAACTTCTACCCGTGGACATGTTGCTACAGTATTGGGATGCACAAAATACTGCAAAATGCGTTGGTATCAAGTACGATTTATTCAGATGGAGCAAGGATGGCAAACGTTTTCCTGGACGCATCCATGTTGGTTTTTTCGAATGATTTACTGGAACACGGTCAACTCAGGTGTGACGTCATTCCCCGGTCCAACATCCTACTTCCAACATAAATGGAACGCAGCATTAGAATATCAACTGTATCTTATTTGCTGTTGTGAGCCATTTCTTTGAAGTTCTCAAAAGTGTTTGATAATGTAGCTTGATAATGATCCAAAGCATACAGCCAGTGATACAAAATAAAGTCAACTCCCACTTTTAAATTCCTCTGTAACTGACCTGTACATGTAAAAATACCAACTTTAAACTTTTAAACTTGCCTGTAATTACAACTCGTGGTTGCCCTTAAAATTAAGGGTTTTGGCAAATTGCACTTGAATTTCCCAAATGTAAATTGTGCTTTATATTGTAAATTTCACAAAATTCTCCATTTTGCATCTGTTAGGTAGTGAAGAGAAGTGGCTAATACATTGGAGTTTGAACTGGCAGCCTTGTGGTTTAGTCTTTGCCTTGGACTGGCTGGGTAAACCTGAGTAAGTTACTTGATCTACCTGTGTTCCAGGTGCTAAAAATAAACATAATTTGCAATGTATCCTCATTTTCTAAGTAGTCGTGAGTAAATATGTTGTTGTCATTGTCATGATCGTATTGTCTTGATCATCTATAATAAGTTCATTTGGTTCTATTCAAACTCCCAGATGGTTAGGATCCTGAAGAGGTTGTCTCTACATCACAGATTTATGTCAAAGTGTATTAATAGATCACTTAATAATCAATAATCAACTAAGAACCCAGCATTAACATTTGCAGTGCACCATACAATGCATATGTCTCTGTCATGCACAGTTTGATATGGGTTTCCTAAAAGCAGTTTTAATGTTTGTGATGCACAATCTGGTGGAATGACACATGCAATTCATTTTAATACTACAGATGTTTTTGGAATGACAGAGACATTTGAGCTGGATGGACACACAGACAGACACGCACACTTATCCTTTTTTTTTTAAGGTGAATAATTTATTCCTAAATTATCAATCTTTTTTTTTTTTTTTTTCTCTCTCTCTCTAGGCCCCACATAACTCTTTTGTGGTAGCTTTAGACCAGAGCTGCCTCAATAAATGCTGTTATTTGATATTTTAAAATATTAATAGGAAACCTGTCAGTGTTTAAAGTAAAAGAACTCAAAACAGACTGTTTTCTTGCCTTTTCTCCGGTGAGGTGCACTTGAAAGCTGCTACGTTAGGCTTTAAAATTGCAAATATGCCGACATCCAATGCCTTCTTGGCTTTCATTGTTTTTAATGGTGTGGAGTGGTGGGCCCTCACTTGAGTCGCCATTTGTAAAGGCTTGGGAGACCTTTCCTTCTATTCCCAAGGTGATCCTGCTTACGAAATAAGGTTGCATGCAGGCTCAATGCTAAAGAGTTTATGAAGGCTGTTTTGGTTTTTTTTGTTTGGTTTTTTTGCTTTTGCAATGCACAAATAACGATGTAAGTAGTGAAAATCTTTTCTTTATTACTGTCCCTTATTCTGCCACAGAATGCCTTTTGAAATTTATTGCCCATGCTTGTTGTACAGCAGGCTCTGTATGTGGGAGATAGTAAATGAAACCTGACTTACACCAAGGAATGGAACAACAGTTCACGAAAAGAGCTAGCTTGTGAAACGTGTTGGAGTGTTTTGGTTGCAGATTGTGAACTGATCATCATCAGAATTTTGAGGAAGGATGGATTTCTTAACTCACAGATTTGGGAGTGACTGCAGTATGCAATGGCATCATGTACTGTATGTGAGCTTTTCTGTCAAGCCTGTGGCTACGTTGTACTGCCAGACTTATACTTCACACAGACAAGAACTTTGGGTGAACTTGAATAGCCCATGCGGCAGTTAGAAGCATTCATAGTCTATATGCTTGCACATAATGTTTGCTTCTATAAATGGCACACACAGAAAGCTGCACTACTCATGACTAACGTGAGCCGCTATTTGTTCAAGTAGCTATAACAGTGATGTTGGCCACGTTGATCGAAGATCAAATCTTCAGCGAGGAATGTGATCAAGGCTTATTTTGTGTACGTCAGCAGAAGAAAATTACCAAGCGTGACACATTCAAAGTTAGCAATGAAACGTGCCTTTTGAAAGGGCCAAGAGCCTGAATACACTTCTAACCTTCCCCCCAAAAGTCCTGAGAAATATACTTTGGAGGGCCACCCTTCTCTCGGTTTTTGTGCTCTCTTGAATGGACCCCTCTGGGTTTCTGCTGTGACGGGTTCACTTGGTCCTTACGGGCACGACAGCACAGACAGATCCATTACTTGAAATGTGTGCGTGTCTGCACTTGATATTTTGATTTCAATTTAGTGCGACACAGAACCTCAGAAGTTTACCTCTTGGTGAAGTATAAATCTGCCTTAATATGTACTGCACGTGAACACAATTGCCCAACATTGTGACTCATATGGAAAACGTTCAAATTTTATTGCACTTATTTAATTTTTTTTTTTAACCTTTTGAAATACAATTATTTTTAAGTGTCTGAGGTCATGGCTAATCAGTGTTGTTTAGTGTAGGCAGTTTAAACACACATCTGCCACGCCCCCTTTGCTTTTTGAACTTGTATTTGCCACTTGCTAAAACATTTATCAGAGTATTACACAGCACCATTACTTTTTTGAGCTAGTTAAAATCTTGAATAAATAGAGAACACCTTGAATGTGTTTTTTTTTTTTTTTTTTAATTTAGCTATATATATATATATATATATATATATATTATATAATTTTTTTATTTTTTTTTAATAATATTGGCACATTGTGCCAGTAATGCCGAATGAATTTTACACCGGCTTACTTTCTGCTGCAAGATTGCGGGGCAGTCTTAAATATCAATTTACAATAATCTGTATATGTGCAAAACAACCTTTTTTTACAGTCATATTTTATTATTATTAAAAAGTTCTTACTTTGTTAATTTTGATTACATGTGTAAGAATGTAATGCAGACTTAATAGATTGTAGTAATAAAAGAAAGTACCATGAACCTTTTCTGCATATTTGCTTTTTATAGCGACTTTATGTGTGTTCATTTTTTTTTTCTTTCTTACCAGTTTGTAGGTTTCTGGCCAACTCTGAAGATACCATTGCCTGCTCTACCATGCAGAAAGCATGTGAAACTGTTCCAGGTAGTCATTATATTATAGACATTATATAAACCTGAACTCTTAATTAATGAACAGTTCTGGCCATTAAAATCCCAAAGCAAAGTAAGACACGTGATTTCAAAACAGTATATGTATGGCAGATTACTTACAAGTACAGCTCACTTACATATTCTAAATGCGCATTAATCAGCATCTACCATGAGCCGAAATAACTGCTTGTACATGCTTTGGCATGGACATAAGGTATAGCATGCCATTCCACAAACACATAAAGTTCATCTATGGTAACCTCTTGTTGTCTCTGGCTTGCCAGTTTTTGTCCAACCACGTCCTTGATCTGCTTAATGGTGGACAAATCTAGTGAACTTGCAGTACAGGAAAGAAGTGGGATATGATGGTCATCCAGGAACTGTAGGATGTGTTGCGCCACTTGTGGTTCACAATTGTCCTTTATGAATTTAAAGTCACCTCCTATGGTCAGTTACTGGGTACCTCTGCACAGATAGTGTACCACCCCAGCCTCCAGCGCCTCTGTGATGTATCACTTGCTGGTCTAGGTACCAGCAATGCATATGTAGTGGGAACAGACCTGGAACTCAATGGCCCCCCACACTAATAACACCTGGATCTGGGTTTATGTGGATCTGCAAAATGTTTACTTCCAGGAGCCTTTCACCACAGTGTCTCCAGAGCAGATCCACCTGTCAAATTCTTGACACCTTTGCAGTCACAGATGCCTGTGGTCGAGGGTCAAGGGTTTCTGAAGCAATGGGTGTTGCTGCAGATAGCGTCTAACAATGTGCAGACACCATTAGATATGTAATAGACCCGAAATTTTGGGCTGGTGTCTTTGATGTGGCTGTTCTGTGTTTTGTTACCATGTGCACAAAATCTCTTCACTACCAATCATTTGTGCATCCTGGTGCTCCAGATCCGCACTTCACAGGGTGTGACCCTCCTCTACTCACTGACACCGTACTCTCATCACAGTGCTGTCAGTTCATACAATATGAACACTGATTGTCCAGAAGGGTAATCCACCATCCCACATCCCAGAATTGTCCCTTGTTAAGAGTCTGAGAGGAGGAGGTATGGCTGAAGTTCTCTTGGCCAGGGCATGTTTAGTCCCCAAGGGTATACCAACTGCTAGCAGTCATTCAGTAAAGCACCCTTTGCAGACACCTTTTCTACCCACATTGTTTGAAAAGTCATGGGGACTTAACTCACACAGTTGTATATGTGTTGTGCTCGTAATCATTTTCACACTCGACCATGACCACCTATCCATCCTGCAAGTTTCGGACCAATATGACACATTTTTCTTGTGTTGTAATTTTGTTAGCCAACTAAATATCCTTGATAAAAACTTCCCACACGTAAAACGTGATTTTAACAGTCTTATTTAACAATACACCAGATAGTCCGGTGTGCAAAAGTAAATTTACCGTTTTCCATCAGTATATTTTCTGTCTCTCTTAGCAGCAACAACAACAACCAAACACACAGTCGCCTCTAATGGTCAGTTATCATTAGCAGTTTTACTCAGTCCTCTTTACGGTTCTCTCGATCAATGGACTTGCTTCCTCTGTATACAGTGTTCTTATTTAACAATATTTACCAAAAAAACACATCTGTTTTACCTGTTGTGTGCCTCCAGCTGGATAATTTGACGTGTGGAGCATGTGACATGAGAATAATTTGAATAAATAATTTTGATATTGCTTGCCGTTTTCGGTGTTGGTCACCATTTTCAGCCATTCTATCAAAGTTTGTCATATCCATTCTGCATAAAACACGAGATCGAAATTTTTTTCTTGGCCATCACTATGAAACACACAGGGTAAAGAACATATAATAAAAACATCATTTTTATGTGGAGTATTCCTTTAAGTAAATACTGCCCCAAACCAGTCGTTGATGGTAGGCTGGGTTTGGTTCTTTCTCAAAACTTGGGGACTTGTTTTAAAAATTTGTGTGGAAAATACACATACGAGTGGGGGACACAAAAATAACAAGAATTAAAAAAAAGAATTTCTCTGAACATTTCCAAAATTGAATCACCCTCAAAATACTCTCCCTGAGACACAATACACTTGTTCCACCATATTTTTAATTGTTCACAACTGTTCTGAAACTCTTGCAAAGTGAGAGCTTTCAGTACCTCCATCGTTTGCTTCTTGACCTCCTCTACATCCTGAAAACGCTTTCCTTTAAGGTCCCTTCTCATTCTTGGAAATAAGAAAAAAATGACAGGGTGTGAAGTCCAGGAAGTAGGGTTGGGGGGCTTGTGGGAAACCATTGTCATCCGTTTTTTTGTGAGAAACTGCCGCACAAGCAATGCTGTGTATGCAGGAGCGTTGTCGTGATGCAGAAGCCATTCGCCTGATCGCCACAATTCGGGTTGTTTTCTCAGCACTGCATCACACAATCGCTTGAGCACTTCTAAGACTACTGCCTGACCAAATGATGCAAACCTTCCTACCGGCAAACGTCGGCACTAATGCTCCTCCAATCTCTAGAAAAATATTCTCGTTTATTATTGGGTCCTCCCTCATATGCACACTCCAGATTTATAAACCCTGGAGTATTCGTGTTTCTATGTAATTTACCGTTTTTATCACCTTGTAATTATGCAAACGTTAATGTGCATTAAACACACCTTTGAAACATCTATATATGGAGTATGCTAATCAACCTTATACATATGCAGTCTCGATGCTACAGAACTTCATTGGCTGGTAGAGCAGCCCTCCCTCCTGATGTGTCAGGACCCTGTCCCCTGCATTCAGGAGTATCTGGCTGTGCTCCGAAACTTGGAGCGCAAGACCATGTGTGGCATTATAGTGCCTATACTCTTCACTCTAGGGGGTCCACAATAGGCGTAAGGTGCCATCATCTGTGCCTGTAGCCCCTATCACCTGGTACATATGTGATTGCTTTTACAATGAGTAGTACAGCCCGTTCAAAATATTGAGGGTTCAGCCAGTTACTGTACCAACATGCCAGTCACCGCGTACAGCACCTTCACATCTGCCTAAGCGATACTGAAATGAATCACAATAAATTAATTAAAGGTTGACCCAGGCCACTGAGCCACAAGGTTTGTCAGCCTCATCACAGCATTACAGATGAATTGAATATTAATGGAATGTGACTGCTCAGTTTACAAAAGGAGCTTCAATTTTACTAGGTGCCCTTTTTGCAAAATACCTGTAATAAAGTGTTCTGATTACATTAGGAGAACCAGACACTGCTATAAATTTCCTGGCAAAATGTTATTTTTTTTATTTATGCAGACCCACACCTTTCGAAAACTGGATGTTATGTCGGTTAATGGCTTCTAATGTAACGGGCATGATGGAGTGAAGCTTGGCTGAGATATTCTTGACCTGTCGGCCAATTCCCTGAGAGGTGGCAACAGGCAGCTGATGCAAACTGACAAAAAAAAAAAAAAAAGACAAAGTTCTTCCATGGAAATGCACAGCATTAGCCATCATAAAATGGTTCTAAAATACAGTCTGTACATCACATTTGTCTTTTGTAAATAAATATGTTTATCACATCAACGCACATCACCATAAAGCCTTATGATAGGAATTGTGCATGTGAGTCATCATTTAGTTGGTTCGCCTACATTTCCTTACTTGACCATTGAGGTTGTCATTTCCCAGTTTCTCCAAAATGTTGCTTATGCATGGGTCAGAGGTGCCATAAATATACGCACGCACTTTTGTCCGTCAAGACTTCTTTTATAAATCTCGACATCTGCGTGGAACATTGTGTACTCACGTTTCAAGTCTCACTTTGTGCTAATGCACGCTTTAGAAATGAGGCACTTGGGCTCTCTTGTTGTGCCCATATTGTTTAGTTCAGGATTCATCTGTCCAGAGGATGAACTTCTAGAATTTTTCAGGGTTGTTTATGTAGTTGGTCTCTGGTAAACTTCAGGCAGGCAGTTTTGCTCTTTTTTGACAGAAAGAGCTTCTTCTTAGTAAGAGATGGCATTACTGTTGATCAGTGCACTACTATGAGGGAGGCTTGTGAATCTCTGGATGTTATTTTAGGATTATCTTTATCCTCTTGTATTATTCTCCTAGTGGCCTTGGGTGAGGTTTTATGAGATCATCCTGCTCTTGGAAAGGGATGCCAATGTTTTTTTTATTCCTTTTACTTATATTCTAGTGGATTTTTGTACTTTTTTTTTGAAAGGGTTTAATAACCTTGTCTAGATCATGCGACCGTTATTTATATTTCCTCCGTTACTTAGTTTGAGGCATGGTCCTAGAATCACAATGGTCTTCTTTCTGTCAAAGGTTTCACAGAATTTCAGATCTTCAGTTTTGTTGGTTAGTTTGGCTAATCGGTTAACCCTCTGCCTTTGACCCACTTGATCCTGCCTTAACTTAGTATAATGGTCATGCTTTTTGTACCTGAACAATGTCTAGGTGCTACTTGAATTATTTTGCTGAACGGACATTTTCTTTCATAATACTATGGTGAAAAACATGATCAATCTAATCTCCTGTTAGGGGTTGCCACAGCAGATCATCTTCTTCCATATCTTTCTGTCCTCTGCATCTTGTTCTGTTACACCCATCACCTGCATGTCCTCTGTCACCACATCCATAAACCTTCACTTAGGCCTTCCTCTTTTCCTCTTCCCTGGCAGCTCTATCCTTAGCATCCTTCTCCCAATATACCCAGCATCTCGCCTCTCTGACTTTGTCTCCCAACTGTCCAACTTGAGCTGACCCTCTAATGTCCTCATTTCTAATCCTATCCATCCTCATCACACCCAAAACAAATCTTAGCATCTTTAACTCTGCTACCTCCAGCTCTGTCTCCTGCTTTCTGGTCAGTGCCACCGTCTCCAACCCATATAACATAGCTGGTCTCACTACCATCCTGTAGATCCTGATACCCGTTTGTCACAAATTACTCCTGACATTCTTCTCCACCCATTCCACCCTGCCTGCACTCTCTTCTTCACCTCTCTTCCACAATCCCCATTACTCTGTACTGTTGATCCCACGTATCTAAACTCCTCCACCTTCGCTAACTCGACTCCCTGCATCCTCACCATTCCTCTGACCTCCCTCTCTTTTACACACATGTATTCTGTCTTATTCCTACTGACCTTCATTCCTCTCCTCTCTAGAGCATACCTCCACCTCTCCAGGGTCTCCTCAACCTGCTCCCTACTATCGCTACAGATCGCAATGTCATCAGCAAACATCATAGTCCACGGGGACTCCTGTCTAATCTTGTCTGTCAACCTGTCCTTCACCATTGCAAATAAGAAAGGGCTCAGAGCCGATCCCTGATGTAATCCCACCTCCAACTTGAATGCATCCGTCACTCCTACTACAGACCTCACCACTGTCACACTTCCCTCGTACATATCCTGTACAACTCTTACGTACTTCTCTGCCACTCCCGACTTCCTCATACAATACCATAGCTCCTATCTCGAGGCACTCTGTCATATGCTTTCTCCAGGTCCACAAAGATGCAATGCAACTCCTTCTAGCTTTCTCTATACTTCTCCATCAACATCCTCAGAGCAAACATTGCATCTGTGGTGCTCTTGCTTGGCATGAAACCATACTGCTCCTCACTAATTATCACCTCACTTCTTAACCTAGCTTCCACTACTCTTTCCCATAACTTCATGCTGTGGCTCATCAATTTTATTCCCCTGTAGTTACTGCAGTCTTGCACATCCCTCTTATTCTTAAATATTGGCACCATCACACTTCTTCTCCACTCCTCAGGCATCCTGTCACTTTCCAAGCTTCCATTAAACAATCTGGTTAAAAACTCCATTGCCATCTCTCCTAAACACCTCCATGTTTCCATAGGTATGTCATACTACATTATTTCAGTTAAGACTAAATGAATTCTGATTAAATATGCACCTTGTGGTTTAAAGGTGAAGTTCCACATTTACAAATTTCCAATTAAGAATGTAGCAAAACAACACCGCCAACATGGAAATTGACTGTGGTGTAATACTGCATTTCTAAGGAGTGGTATACAACAAAGGTGGCCACCTTATGTAAACACTATGAAACAAGGCAGATATCAAAATTCTAGAACCTCTTGTAGAAATTTCACTTTGTTGATGTACAGATTTGGACAAATGTGTTGGTACTCCTCCATGAAAAAAGAACTCTGAGTTGTCTCTAAAATAACTTGAATCTGACAAAAATAAATGGCACCCATCACTGTTTAACAAAAATCAGACTTTGCTTTAGAGTTTTGATTCAATGGAATATTTCTAATAATAAAATTAAAATGGCTTGGACAAAAATGAAGGAACCCTTCACCTAATATTTTGTTGTGCACCCTTTAGAGGCAATCACTGCAAACAAGTGATTCCTGGAGCTCTCTGTAAGACTTCTACACCTGTCAGTGGGTAGTTTGGCCCACTCGTCCTGAACAAACAGCTCCAGCTTTGTCAGGGTTAAAGGGGTCTTCTCCAAATTGCATGTTTCAGTTCTCTCCATAAATGTTTTGTTAGGATTCAAATCAGGGCTTATCGACGGCCACTTCAGAGTAGTCCAATATTTTGTTCTTAGCCGTTCTAGGGTGCTTTTAGCTGTGTGTTTTGACTTATTATCAGGTTGGAGGGACAATGGCCTGTGACTGAGATGGAGGTTTCTGACATTAGGTAGTACTTTTTGCTCCAGAATGTCTTGATAGTCTTGAGATTTCATTGTTCCCTGCACAGACTCAAGGCATCCTGTGCCAGACACAGCAAAGCAGCCCCAGAACATAACAGAGAGACTTGTCCGTGTTTCACAGCTAGTCCGGTGTTCTTTTCTTTGAAAGCTTAATTTTGATATCTGTGAACACAGAGCTGATGTGACTTGCCAAAAAGCTCCAATTTTGTCTCACCTGTCTAAAGGACATTCTCCCTGAACAATTGTGGCTTGCCAATAAGCATTTTAGCAAATTCCAGTGTGGCGTTTTATGTTTTTCTTTCCAACAGTGTAGTCCTCCTGGGTCTTCTTCCATTGATTCCACTGTCACTTAAAAGACAACGGAGGATGCAATCACACAATGATGGACCTTGACTTTGGAGTTCGGCTTCTATCTCTTTGGATGTTGTCACTGACTTTTTGTCTACCATTTTCACTATCCTTCTGTCCAGTCTGGGGTCTTTTTTTTTTTTCTTTCTTTCTGTTATGGGGTGGTTGGCTGCCGTCTCATGGGCCTATTACTTACTATTTGCAGTTGTTGTCACAGGAACATCAATCTGCTTGGAGATGGTCTCCTAGCCTTTGCGTTTAACACGCTTGTCTATAAATTTTTTTTCTGATCTCCTCAGACAACTCTCTCTTACTTTCTCTGGCCCGTATTCAGGGTGTGGGACATGATGGTGCCAAACAGCAGAATGATGGGTTTTCTCCATTTAAATTGGCTGAATGACTGATTGCACAATTAGAGATATGTGTGATACAAATTAAAGAAAATGACGGGTTTGAAAAATCACTTGAATCCAATTGTTTGATTTTTTTTTTTTTTTTTTTTTTTTTTCTTTCTAGGAGTACCAACAAACGTGTCCAGACTGTTTTAGAATTTCTTTGTAAAATCAGCAATACTTGATCTCTCTTCACACTTGCTTGGCTTTACTCGATGACATATCAAAAGCATGCAGGCACACAGGGTGACTGCTTTGAATTTTATCAGTTTTCAGGAGGCATGACACACTTTTTTTCAATGAGCTGTAAAGATAATAACAAATTTGTCCACATCTGTAAAGGCTGAAAGTAAGACAAATCATATTATATTGTTTTTTACTTTTAGCAAAATCATGAAAGCAGAATTTAAATGAAAAGTAAATAGAAGGCACCCGAATGCCAGGATTCGATATTTGTCCATTACATCCCACTTATCCATGTTCAAGCTCAATGCAGTGTCCAGCTATAGGTACCAATCCATTCTTTTCAGGGTGCACTAATACACTGAACCTCACTGGGCTAATTTTGTGATACCAAGTGACATGTGCTGAGAGAAACCTAACCACGTTAAGAGTGCAGCCATACAAACTTGGCGCAAACCATTAGCCCATTACCATTGTGTTGTTAGGCAAACATGCCACAACATTTATAGGCATGCTTATTTAAATTTTGGCATGTTATATGCTTTAGTGTCATAAATTATGTGTGATGTGCTGAAACAAAGTAGACAAGCAGTGACTAATATATTTTTGCTTTTTTGTTAAATTTCTATCAAATACTGTGACCTGCCAACTTAAAAAAAACTTAAGTGCTGCATAAGTGAAATGATTGAGAGGATGAGTAACTCTTGTACTCTAACAGCATTTCCGCACAAAAAACTATTACTACTTTTATTTTTGCAACATGCTTTGCGATCACAGAAAATCCAAATGCTTTCATAGGAAATCGTCTTCATCATGTTCGTCCATCTGGCGATCCATCGAAATCCTGGTGTCGTGACTGCTGATGTGCACAGAGTACAGGGGAATCACTACACCGTGGCAGGCGCCAACCATAGCCTGGATCTTGAGAAATACAGTCATATGAAAAAGTTTGGGAACCCCTCTTAATTCTTTGGATTTTTGTTTATCACTGGCTGAGCTTTCAAAGTAGCAACTTCCTTTTAATATCTGACATGCATTATGGAAACAATAGTATTTCAGCAGTGACATTAAGTTTATTGGATTAACAGAAAATATGCAATATGCATCATAACAAAATTAGACAGGTGCATAAATTTGGGCACCCCAACAGAGATATTACATCAATACTTAATTTAGCCTCCTTTTGTAAATATAACAGCCTCTAGATGCCTCCTATAGACTTTGATGAGTGTCTGGATTCTGGATGGAGGTATTTTTGTCCATTCTTCCATACAAAATCTCTCCAGTTCAGTTAAATTTGATGGCTGCCGAGCATGGACAGCCTGCTTCAAATCATTCCATAGATTTTCGATGACATTCAAGTCAGGGGACTGTGACGGCCATTCCAGAACATTGTACTTCTCCCTCTGCATGAATACCTTTGTAGATTTTGAACTGTGTTTTGGGTCATTGTCTTGTTGGAACCCCTGCATAACTTCAACTTTGTGACTGATGCTTGAACATTATCCTGAAGAATTTGTTGAAATTGGATTGAATTCATCCGACCCTCAACTTTAACAAGGGCCCCAGTCCCTGAACTAGCCACACAGCCCCACAACATGATGGACCCTCCACCAAATTTGACAGCAGGTAGAAGGTGTTTTTCTTGGAATGTGGTGTTGTTCTTCCGCCATGCAAAGCGCTTTTTGTTATGACCAAATAACTCAATTTTTGTCTTATCAGTCCAAAGCACTTTGTTCCAAAATGAATCTGGCTTGTCTACATGAGCATTTTCATACAACAAGTGACTGTGTGTTTGTGGCGTGAGTGCAGAAAGGGCTTCTTTCTCATCACCCTGCCATACAGATGTCCTTTGTGCAAATTGCGCTGAATTTTAAAACGATGTACAGATGCACCATCTGCAGTAAGATGTTCTTGCAGGTCTTTGGAGGTGATCTGTGGGTTGTCTGTAACCATTCTCACAATCCTGCACATATGCCGGTCCTGTATTTTTCTTGGCCTGCCAGACCTGCTAGGTTTAACAGCAACTGTGCCTGTGGCCTTCCATTTCCTGATTCCATTCCTTACAGTTGAAACTGACAGTTTAAACCTCTGAGATAGCTTTTTGTAGCCTTCCCCTAAACCGTGAGACTGAACAATCTTTGTTTTCAGATCTTTTGAGAGTTGCTTTGAGGATCCCATGCTGTCACACTCTTCAGAGGAGAGTCAAAGGGAAGGAAGCACAACTTGCAATTGACCACCTTAAATACCTTTATATCTCATGATTGGACACACCTGTCTATGAAGTTCAAGGCTTAACGAGCTCATCCAACTAATTTGGTGTTGTAAGTAATTCAGTATTGAGCAGTGACAGGCATTCAAATCAGCAAAATGACAAGAGGACCCAAATTTATGCACAGCCAGTTTTTCACATTTGATTTAATTTCATACAACTAAATACTGCTTCACTAAAAATCTTTGTTCGGAAAACGCCCCAGTACTCAGATGTTCCTAGGAAATGAAAGACATACCACTGTTATCTTTTTTTGTTGAAAGTAGAGTAAATTATTATGCAGGCTGAGAGGGCTTCCCAAACTTTTTCATATGACTGTATATATGTAGTAAGTAAATAGGTTCATGAATAGTTAACACTAGGCACTTATCTCTCATTGCAAATGTAATCTTTTATCTACCGAATGAGCCTGTGCTTGCTCTAAGCTTGAAAAACTTCAAAATACACTTCACCTCCAACACATGCCCACTATCTTGTGAGCCATTTTGTCTTTTGCTTAATAGTTGATCAGAAGCAAGAATGATCCTCCACTGGAGAGTTTCAAGTCATATTCAGCCAGCTATTAAAAACTAGAGTTTTCATTCTTTATTATTCCTCACAAATAAAAACAAATCCTTAAAAAATGTGGAAAGAGTACAATGGTAATATCTTGTGTGATAAACATCTCTTGCAGTTTATCTTTATTTGTTAAACTAGGGGGGCTTTGCCCCCTGCTTGCTTCGCTCGCCAACCCCCGGGTCTGCGGTAGGTGCTAGCCTCTTTTGCGGTTCTGTCACTTGCTTATGGGGATGCGAATGTACAATTTAAACAGATTTTTATTTTCATGGGAATTGTTACATATGTATAATAAAACTATTTTACATTTCAGTGAGTAATTAACCATACTAAAAAAGAGTAAAACATAATAATTTGAAAGTAAATTATTTTTCATGTTACATTAGAGTTATTCAATGTGCAATACAATTTCATTCTGTTTGGCTTTGAAATTAACAGGCAAATATTTTTTAAACTTACACTTTTACTGTAAAACTTCAGTAAAAACAATTTCTTAAATTAAACTTTCGTCAATATCGCATTGAATTTTGATTCTGTGTTTGGACTTTCATTGTGACAATGCAACGTATAACTGCCCGTGAGTGAATATCGCTTTTTTTCTCTATTGTGAGATTTGTTAATTGTCTTTGGAAAATCTATTCTAACGGGAAACTGTTAATGTTTTAATATGAATGGCATATCAAGATCTCCTTTGTTGTGTAATGTTATCTGCGGAAGATGTACTACATTACCTTTCTTGGATACATCCTTCTTTCTCCAGTAATTTTTGTGCAGTGGAAGACCGGACAGTGTTAACGATTGTAGATATTCTTCGGGGTATTGTAAGTTGATGTTTTCATCTTCCACACGATCACCACCAACTATTTTAGCGTAGCCTATCGATATGCATTTAACCAATTTGCCGTGTAACCGATTGACATTTTTGGTGTTAATTCGTTTGACTTCATTGTTTCTCAGTGCTAGGATTGCCCGTATACTCATTTTTTCTGTTGATAACCCTTCATGATGAAATTCTTCAATAAGATTTGAACATAATACGTCTTCTTTAATTGGGAACTTAAAGTGAGGAAAATGGTACAGTTTCTGCTCTATCAGCTATGAATTTTGTCTGTCAAAAGCATTCACACGAATGGCAGATGAGATTATGGTGTGCATGGTTGAATAAGGTTTAGAGGAGGGAGTGACTTGAAAAAAATATCTCATGGCCAAAGTCTCATCTTGCGTAACTTCTTCCAAAAAGTCTTGTCTCATCGCAGGATTGTTTTATATAATAGAGAGATGATGTTAATACTTTTATGTTTAAGCCAGTCCATGTACAGTATCGAATAAAACCTTTGCATGTAAAGCAGAGTTTAACCGGCCAGCTAGCCTGGGGTAACGCAGTTGGCTGAGATGAAAGGGCAGTCCGGCTGGGGATGGAAGGGACTGAGCCATGCTGAAACAGGACTCGAATGAAGCAAGGACTTGGCCCATCCCATTGGTCTAAGAGTTGCATCAAGGAAGCTGGACGAACACAATGACAGGGTAACAAACGGACTCTACTTATTCTGCCATTTTTCCATCCTAGATGGCATGATGGACTGAGTCAGACCACAACATGAGGCAGAGAGCCACCTGGTAAGAGAAGATTTGAGTTTGAGTGTGATGGATTGCATGAATTTTGCAACCACAGAAAAGAACACAGGTAAACACAGAACTGTGAATGAAGCTTTAGAGAGCAATATTTCACCCCAAAAGACTTTAAAACCCTTACTCTTTTTAGTGAGTTTCATGTTTAACCATTATGAATTTTAGCGGTGGTTTTGCACAACTCGCCAGTTTCACTCATCACTAATGCTATATTACTGCGATCTCCTGTCTTGAGGATCAGTTTCTAATTTTGCATAAATTATTCATTTTTTCTGTCCAATCCAGGATCTTTAAGAAATTTCAGTAGCATAAATGTCTGCATGGTTGACATTCTCCTGCAAAGGAGCTCTTTGTGATTATTCCCCTCTGTTAAATACTGATAAAATCTTCAAATTTAGACTCTGTTAAAAATGTTCAGACAAACAACAGAGCATCCATTGAGATGTAATAAATGAAATGACACAGAGGCCTGTTGCTGTGGGCTGCGTATATAATGCAGTAATGCAAGACACCTTGGGCCTCATGTATAAACGGTGCGTACGCACAGAAATCTTGCATACGAACTTTTCCACGCTCAAATCGCGATGTATAAAACCTAAACTTGGCATAAAGCCACGCACACTTCCACGGTAACTCATACCCTGGCGTATGCAATTTCTCCGCTCAGTTTTGCAGACTGGCGGCACCCAGCGTCAAAGCAGTGCTACTGTTCCTGTGTGGTTACCCTTTCTTTCTTAGACCCACATTCCTCACGTGGCTTTATAAATACACTGAAATTAACTGCATATTGTTTATTAGTGTAATGCATCTGATTGTAATTAACCTGTAGCAATATAATGGTCCAGGGAATAGCCATAGTATTCCAAATACCATAACTGCTTTACCATTGTTACTCTCACTGCATCTTCTTTCAGCTGCTCCCGTTAAGGGTTGCCACAGCGGATCACCTTTTTCCATATTACTCTCACTGCACCACTCGGAGTATTTATATCACTGTATCTGAGTGGGGAATCACAGCAGCAGCTGATCGGAAAGAGAATTATCGGTATACAGTATCAAGCATGCTGCCTCAGCCACGGCAAAACAGTTCAAAGCCTTTTCTGTATGGAAGTCGCAGTTCAGAAACAGTTTCATCCCAAGAACTATAAACGCACTCAATCAGTCCATCAAGTGCTCCTTTTAGAACAGTTTGTACTGATAAGTACAATTATCCCACTACAGTTATAAAATTGCACAACCTGTGCCACTTTATAAAGCGTGCATGATGACGATATCATTTTTAAGATGAAATTCAGCAAAATATGTTGATTATAGTATACAGATAAAACTTTTAACTTCATGTAAATAATCTGTATCGTTAATAATTAAACAAGTGAGGACACTGTGCCGCAGCGCAAGCTAGTTCACGGATTGCTCCTGCCTTGCGCTGTATTCTTACTGGTGCTGATGCGACACTGGAAGGATAGACGGATAGAATAATTAAACATGTACTACGAAGATATTTCAATGTTCCTTAAACGTTTTGAAGAATCGGCGTTCTAAGCTTACAGATGGCTTAACGTCTATTACAGAGCTGACTGTGTGGCGATTGGGTATTTGGAGAAAGAAAAGCAAGGACAGGAATTGGAGGTTAGTACGTTTTGAAAGAGACAGAACTTGTGTAATAAATTATTTCATCGAAGGTTGCGCATGGCGCGGCAAGCCTCTTGCGTGAGATATGAACAATCACTGCACCACCGTGTTCCCATGTTTAATAACATGCTTTCATTCCTATGAAAAAGATATCACGTATACATCTCAGTATTTTAATTATTCAGAGAGCTGTAATATCACGAATGTAATGGATTCTGTGTCCTGTCGGAGAAAGAGAAAGAACGGAAGCACGTAGTGATTCACACACATAGAGCACATAGAAGATCAAACACAGAACAAAGCATTTAACGTGCTACTTTAGTTACGATGAGATTTGAGAAACTAGTAAAATAAACTATTTTAAGGTGAAGTTTATGATGTTCTACTTTAATGACAAAATAAACTACGTGATTAAAGTGGAAATTTTGAGATTAAAAGTTGACATTTCGTGCTTTTTTTCCCCACTGTGTGCCTATTTTTTTTCCCTGTATCCTAATAAGCTTTCATATGACACTCAGACGGTGGGCTGCGAGTCGCCTTTTCACACCGACTTTGATATGTGACAACTTTTTTATTTCGGGCACAGTGCGACTTAGTGTCGGAGAAACTCAAAAGCGCAAGTTCACAATGTCACTCGATCAACTTCCTTTTGTTGATTATACCACTGTTTAAACCAACAAATAGTACATTTTTCCTTGCCTCCACTTGGTATTCGCTGAAATTCTTCTAGTCCCCCCCGTGCTTTTGCCATTGTCTTTTCACAGAAGGCTGAGCTTAAGGGCTATTTATATTGATTTGCATATTCAAAGAGGTGTAATTCTGGGAGGAGTTGGGGCGGGACAGAAGGCGCAGGCACGTGCGTTACTTTTCATGCTGATCGGGATTTATGTAGCGGAAGAATGTGGAAGTTTGCGTATGCACAGATTCCTGCATCTGGATTTTTCTGTGCGTACGCACATTCCCGCTTTTGTGCTTACACCATGTTATAGTGTGAGTTCTAGGCACGGCGTTATACATGAGGCCCCTTGTGTTTAATGTCAATATCGGCAAAAGTGACATCAGACATAAAGGCACACCCTCACCCCCTTAATGGAGGGTAGAGAGATCCCAATGATCTTTTCTGCTATGTCCACTAGCCATTATGGGACCTTATAGGCAGAGACACTGCGGTTCCCAAAGCAGATGGTGATGCCGCTGGACAGAATGCTCTCATTGGTGCTCTTGTAGAATGTGGTGAGAACTGGGGGTGGGTAGGCTTGCCTCCTTCATCCATCAAAGAAAGTGGAGGCGCTGCTATGCCTCTTTGGCTATGGAGGTGGTAAGGTCAACGACCAGCTGCACACCGAGGAATTTGGTGCTCTTGACTAATTCCACTGCTGAACCTTTGATGTTGCAGTGGGGAGTGGACGGCATGGGCCTTCCTGAAATCAACAATCATCCCTTTCATCTTATCCATGTTAAGAGACAAAAAGCTGCACTTGCACCAGTCCACCAATTGTCGTAGCTCCATTCTGTAAGGTGACTCATCTCCATTACTATTGAGACCCACCATCGTTGTATCATCTACATACTTTGTGATGGTGTTAGAGCTTTATGTAGACATACAGTTGTGAGTCAGCAGAATGAACAGAAGTGGGCTGAATACACAACCCTGGGGGGCACCAGTGCTCAGTGGAGATGGGGATTCTGGCATCAACTGTCTGGAGTCAATCTGTCAGGAAATCCGGGATCCAATTGCATAGGCAAGTGTTGTAGCCTAGCATGTAATGGTGAGCCTTTTCCTTTTATTAGGGGTACCTTTACTATCAGACACAAAGTGATCCAGAATTTGTCCCACACAATTGTTCCTAATCAAGCCAGACACTGAACAGAGAGACCAGTACCCACTTCTGAAACTAGGCAAGGGTTTATTCAGCTTGGGCTGGAAAATGAAAATTAAAGAATTTGAGGAGGACCAGGAGATTAATGTTACAAAACTTGAGGTCAACATAACAAGTAGTTATTGGTGCTGAAGTGAAAACTACCGAAGAGAACAAAGTCTTGATGCTCAGTACCAAATATCAAGTCGTAAACCTCTCTTGACGTGATGGACAACCAGGAAGTGTATGACCCTGACCACTGATGTTGCACATCATGACGTCCAGTTATCACATGCTGACAATGATACACAAAATCCAGCCATAATGGTAGTGCCCACTATAAATTAAGAGGGTGAGATAATTATAACAAAATTATGACATAAATGGGTTACTCAAAGTTCCAAAACCCTATTGGGAAGACTACACAACATTCAGAATTCCCAAATCACTGTACCATTCACATTGAACAACATTCTCTTTTGTAATAGTCCGAGTACTGTACTATACACGCGAATATGTACCACTTGCAACTTAGAGCTGGTACCATCTACAGTGTGAGGAAATTCCTCCTCCTATGTAACCCAAAATTTGCCAGTTTGCGGTAGAGAGTGAATTCCTAGACTGAAACGAATGGTTCCACTCTTTTGTGAGGTGGAATGAAATAGTCCAGAAACACATGAGGCTGGGAGAAAACCAATCATGAACCTGTAGACACAGAAATGTGCTTCTTGTAGTTAATAAGCAGTACCATCTTCAGGGTAAGGGGCTTCTCCTATTGCTGCCCACTTCTGTGTAACCCAAAGGCTTTCAGTTTGCAACCGACAAGAAGTGCTTGGGCAGTGACAGCACAGAGTTCACTTGCTGACGAAGTGGTGGGTGAAGTACATAATCGAGTAGAGACGAGGTTCACAAATTACAAGATCATTCTCCAAGAGGGTTCACAAATTACAAGATCATTCTCCAAGAGGGATTTCCGTGTGCTCATGCAAACACACGTGAGAAGTAATTTCTTTTTTTCGTGTGACTTTTCACTTACCAGAATTTAGCTGGAGCCGCTGGTTGAGATTTATATTCGGATGGCACATCAAACAAGTGCTTATGTTCTTGCCGGGACCCTACCAACTTCTCTGCTCATTTCTTGGGCAGACAACACGAAGAGCCTTCGTCAAAGTCATTTTTGTAAATGTTCCAAGTCTTCCTGGTTCTTCTCTTCTGGTCTCATTGGCTGTTAATAGTTGCTGTTGTCGGTCCTTGTCATTTATCTCCTCATGCTACAAGGTTATCTGCTGATCATCTGCAACATGTCAGAAAATATCAGTGTTTGCAGTGACTTTTATGAAAGGTTCAAAGGCATTAGCAAGATATAGCTAGACTTGCCTCTCCATACGACATCGGTTCAAGGAGCAGATATCTTGATCTCAGGTGGCTCATCTCCACTTCTAGACTTTCCCTAAAAAGAGAGGTCCTGGTTGACTGTTTGGGACTTAAGAGGGCTGCTGCCCCTTTGGACAAAAATTTTTGACTTCCATCGGGCACCTAACAGCTTGGAAGAAAAATGGGACTTGGGGGTCACGTAGTCATTTAGGTGTTAATATAGTTATTATGCATAAAGTGTTTTGGTATGCTGTCCATATTACAATATAGCATCTGCCTTAAAAGTAGTATAAAAGGGTTAATAAATGTCAGAAACGTGTTTAAAAGTGTTAGGAAACCAGAGAACGGGCAGGTGAACAGAACAAGAAGGTTCTGCGTGATGGTTATTTTTTTGTATGCAAATGCTCATTCAGACAAGCCAGATTCATTTTGGAACAAAGTGCTTTGGACTGATGAGACAAAAATTGAGTTATTTGATCATAACAAAAAGCGCTTTGCATGGCGGAAGAAGAACACCGCATTCCAAGAAAAACACCTGCTACCTACTGTCAAATTTGGTGGAGGTTCCATCATGCTGTGGGGCTGTGTGGCTAGTTCAGGGACTGGGGCCCTAGTTAAAGTCGAGGGTCGGATGAATTCAACCCAATATCAACAAATTCTTCAGGATAATGTTCAAGCATCAGTCACAAAGTTGAAGGTACGCAGGGGTTGGATATTCCAACAAGACAATGACCCAAAACACAGTTTGAAATCTACAAAGACATTCATGCAGAGGGAGAAGTACAATGTTCTGGAATGGCCGTCACAGTCCCCTGACTTGAATATCATCGAAAATCTATGGGATGATCTGAAGCAGGCTGTCCATCAAATTGAACTGAACTAGATAGATAGATAGATAGATAGATAGATAGATAGATAGATAGATAGATAGATAGATAGATAGATAGATAGATAGATAGATAGATAGATAGATAGATAGATTAGATACTTTATTAATCCCAAGGGGAAATTCACAAATTGTGTGGAAGAATGGTCAGAAATACCTCCATCCAGAATCCAGACACTCATCAAAGGCTATAGGAGGCGTCTAGATCCTGTTATATTTACAAAAGGAGGCTCAACTAAGTATTGATGTCATATCTCTGTTGGGGTGCCCAAATTTATGCACCTGTCTAATTTTGTTATGATGCATATTTTCTGTTAATCCAATAAACTTAATGTCACTGCTGAAATACTACTGTGTCCATAAGGCATGTCATATATTAAAAGGAAGTTGCTACTTTGAAAGCTCAGCCAGTGAGAAACAAAAATCCAAAGAATTAAGAGGGGTTCCCAAACTTTTTCTTATGACTGTATATATATATATATATATATATATATATTTATATATATATATATATATATTTATATATATATATATATATATATATATATTTATATATATATATATATATACAGTAGAGTCTCGCTTATCCGACATAAACAGGCCAGCAAAATGTTGGATAAGCGAAAATGTCGGATAATGGGAGGTGTTAAGAAAAAGCCTTTTAAACGTCAAACTAGGTTATAATTTTACACATTATGAACCTAATAATCATAATTTACAACAAAACAACAGAAAAAAAATGAACTTAGCAACAAAAAATAGACTATGTTCACGCTCGCAACTCGCAGTTCTTGTTGCCGATTGATGCTTTTTTTGTTTTTTGTTTTTTTGCGATGAGACGTCGGATAATACGGAATGTCGGATAAGTGAAGGTCGGATAAGTGAGACTCTACTGTATATATAGATAGATATAGATATATAGATGGTAAAATTTTCATGTGAATAATCCTTTTTTTTTCTTTATTATCATTCAGGTGACACCATTTTCTTGCCCATTATTTGACTCCGTAGTCACGTGACCCATTGTTCCCTGCCTTATATAAGAGACAAACTAATGTCTTTCATGTCCATTTTGCTTCTTAAACCTCCTCCTGAAAGACCTTGAGATTAAAGCTCCCTTTTTTTTTTAAGAGATGTACCTCCGTCCAGAAGTTGTACTCTTAATAGTATTTACTGTAGATTTGTTTTTCGAGTGTGCCCATTTTTTCACAACTTCCATCTGCTGAAAAATTAGCAGATGGATTTATTCAAAGAATACTTCTGACTTTGTGGTTTTCCAAATGGTATTGTTTCTGATCAAAGCCACCAATTTATTTTCAATTTTGCAAGAATTTTGGAAAGAAATTTGATATCAAATCAAAATTAATCTCTGGTTATCACCATTAAAGTAACCAGTAAAACTGAGAGGGTGAATCAAGAATTAGAAAAGGATCTGTGAAGCGATGGATGGGCAGGATGAGTGGAAGGAGTTCCAGCCTTACCAGTTTTTTCTGTAGTACTCGGGTGTTGTACCGTGTTAGCCATTATGAATGGAGTGAGAAGTCAAGCAGAATGACCCCTTTTATTGGCTAACTAAAAAGATGACAATATGCAAGCTTTCGAGGCCCCTTCTTCAGGCAAGATGAGTTGCTTCGAAAGCTTGCATATTGTCATCTTTTTAGTTAGCCAATAAAAGGGGTCATTCTGCTTGACTTCACTCTGAGTTTTTTCTGAAATGTTTTATTGTCCATCCCTGCTGGTTTTTCCACGTTTGGAGTAGTGTATGGTTTGAAACAGCTTTAAATTAAATCTCATCACCATTAGTTCTGTTACATTACCTGTACCTAGTCCTTCAAAGTGTCTACAAGATTCACACCGAAAATGGCAAGTTGCTAGAGAAAACTTGTTGAATGAAGTAACTTCTGTCAAAAACTCTCTCTGACAAAAGAAGAAATGGGTCCCCCGAAAACTGAGTTGGTTATGATGTTCCACGTCAAATACCCACCTCAGGGTTTCTTCCCAGAAAAATTGTGCTGAGATACTTACACCTTGGTCCCTATACAATCATCAGGATGGTGCCAACGGTTCCTTCTAGTTTGTCTCTTCCTGCCCACTTTAGAAATTCACCACACATTTCATGATAACTGTGTTATCATCTCTTCTGTCTACACCCGCTTGACCACCACCTCTTGCAGTGTTGCTTAGAGATGGATCTAGAGAAAATTGTAGATCCCAAAAAACGGGATTCCAGGACTTAGCACCTTGGTACTGAAGGGTCCTGAGGATAGGTTATGGATCCTTGTTTCTCATGTTTATGCTCCCAGCTTGCTGTATCAGTTTTACCGATTTTTTTTTTTTTTCCATGCAACCCTTTAGGGCACATTTGGCGACCATACCTTAAGAGGGGGATCTCTGTCCTGATTCTCAGTATTTTTGATCATTTGTCTTTGTGAGTATTTCGTTTTTCTTATTCTTTATTGTTTGTTATTATTCAGGCAGCTCCATTTTGTTTCCTTTCTCATTTGGCGTAGTGGTGGTCATGTAGTTTCTGGTCACTAGGCAGTTGCCTGTCATGTGACTTGGTGGGGGTCACGTGACATAGTGGGTCCACTTCCCTCGTCCATATAGGATACCTGTGTCTGTGCACTGCCATCTTAACATTTAAACAAATCAAAAAGCCTTTTGTTGGGTTTTCTTCAGGATTATTTTTGATAGTGGACGTTTGTCCATTAGCCTTGGCTCTTCGGACCTTTGCTTTGTTTCCAGACCCTTACTTTCTCCGCAATGTTTGCGCCTTGATGTCTTGTTTTTCTGCCCTTTTGATGTCTGACCTACAATTTTTGTTTCTTCCCCAAGTGTAATCTCCTGGTTTTTGCTCAAGCACATCTCTCGTGTGCTTATTACTCAGTGGTCTGCAGTGGGATTGATATTGTAGCAGGGTTGTAACAGCAAAAATTAACATCTTTGAACTTGAACTATGTACAGTTGCCTATAATTCTCTCATTGTTCTGACTTCAAGAGACGCTGTTAAAGAAAAACTAAAAAAAAAACAAAACACCGACTTCGTAATGCAACAACCCCTTCCTTCTCGAGCCCAAACCCCTGCTTCCGCCCCCTCCGTTCCGGGTCCCCTCCCCCTTTCGTGTCAATCATAACCCACTGTCAGTCCTCCGCGCTGTAGACTGCCCTCCCTCAATCGGACCCAACAGTCACTCCCAAGGGCCTTCAACCTGGCTGGGACATTACAATATGTTATATATCAGTCTGTTTTGCGTCCTATAATTTTATTTTATAAAAATGTACTTATTAGGCAATACTGTCTGTATTATATGCCATCTGTCAGAATGCATTTTATTACATGCGACAAAACCTTGGAACAGGAGTGTCAAGAACGTCACCCACCTGGTCTGAGGAGTCTCGATTTAGGGTCTTGTATCAATGGTTCAGGCTGGTGGTGGTGATGTAATGGTGTAGGAGAAATTTTCATGGCACACTTTGGGCCCCTTAGTACCAACTGAGCATCGATTTAAATGCCACAGCCTACCTGAGTACTGTCACTGACCACATCCCTTTATGACCGCAGTGTACCCATCTTCTGATGGCTACTTCCAGCAGGATAACGCGCCATGTCCACAAAGCTCAGATCATCTCAAACTGGTTTCTGGAACATGACAACTAGTTCACTGTATTCAAATAGCATCCACGGGAATCAGATCTCAATCCAATAGAAGACCTTTGGGATGTGGTGGATGTGGAGGATTCGCATAATGCCTGATGCTATCAGGTCAATAAGGACCAAAATCCCAGAGGAATGTTTCCAGCACCTTGTTGAATGTATGCCATAAAGAATTATGGCAGTTCTGAAGGCAAAAGGGGGTCCAACTCGGTAGGTGTGTATGTGTGTGTGTGTGTGTGTGTGTGTGTGTGTGTGTATATCCATCCATCCATCCATTTTCCAACCCGCTGAATCCGAACACAGGGTCACGGGGGTCTGCTGGAGCCAATCCCAGCCAACACAGGGGGCAAGGCAGGAAACAAACCCCGGGCAGGGCGCCAGCCCAAGGCAGTATATATACAGTATTTTATATATATATATATATATATATATATATATATATATATATATATATATATATATATATATATATATATATATATATATTTATATATATATATATATATATATTATATATATATATATATATATATATATATATATATTTATATATATATATATATATATATATATTTATATATATATATATATATATATATATATATATATATATATATATATATATATATATTTATATATATATATATATATATATATATTTATATATATATATATATATATATATATTTATATATATATATATATATATATATTTATATATATATATATATATATATATATTTATATATATATATATATATATATATATATATTTATATATATATATATATATATATATATATATATATATATATATATATATATATATATATATATATATATTTATATATATATATATATATATATATATATATATATATATATATATTTATATATATATATATTTTTATATATATATATATATATATATATTTATATATATTTATATATATATATATATATTTATATATATTTATATATATATAAACGAACCACACGCCGTGGCGCAATGTTAGGGGCATCGCCTCTGTCACTTACGTCCGAGGTTCGATTCCCGAGAGGGAGTGCAGTAGAGTGTGTACGCCTGATGAGCCCAGAATTAGGGCAAAACACGTGTCACGTACTCTTTGCATTATTTGACAGTAAACTATTTCAACCATATATATATATATATATATATATTATGCAGTATGGGGTGCCAAACAGGCAAATATAATGATTTTCGGAATATATAAAGTCAGTATTCTGAATATATAAAGTCAGCGTCAGAATATATAAAGTCATTCCTGATTATATATAACGTCAAAGCCTGGTTATATAAAGTCAGTGTCGGAATATATAAAGTCATTTTTGAATATACTGTATAAAGTCAGCGCTGGATTATATAAAATCATTCCCGAATATATACAGTCAAAATTTGAATATATATAGTCAGCATTGGAATATATAAAATCCATCCATTATCCAACCCGCTACATCCTAACTACAGGGTCACGGGGGTCTGCTGGAGCCAATCCCACCCAACATAGGGCGCCAGGCAGGAAACAAACCCCGAGCAGGGCGCCAACCCACCGCAGGACACACACACACACACACACACACCCAGCGCGGACCCGGGAAGCGAAACCGGCTCGCCTAACTGCGAGGCAGCAGTGCTACAAATAAAATGGTCTAGTTCCATCAATTGTTCTCTAATTTCCGTGCTTGTCATTTCACTCGTATTCTAGTGAAAGATTTCTTCCACAGAAGCCACTCAGAGTCAACCGGGCTTGTGACGTTCGTCCAAAAATGCGTCCATACAAAAAGAATAAATAAATATAGTGTTCAAAATGCCAGTCACATACATCATTTTGAATACATTAACTGAACGGTGTTGTTTTTTTTTTTTATATATTTTTCTGAAGAATTTTTTGTTAACTTATTTCAGTACGTTGTATTAGGAACTCATTGAGTTTACTAAAAAAATGTGCCTTAGTCGTTTCAATCAATATCAATCATAATTGACTTTAAATGTATATATTCAGGAATGAGTTTATATATTCCGACGCTGACTTTATACTGTATAATCAGGAATGACTTTATATATTGCAACGCTGATTTTATATATTCGGGAAGGACTTTATACACTCTAACTCTGACTTTATATATTCTGACGCTGACTTTATATATTCCGACGCTGATATTCCAAAAATCATTGTAATATATATATATATTATATTGGTTGGCACCCTGCCCGGGATTGGTTCCTGCCTTGTGCCCTGTGTTGGCTGGGATTGGCTCCAGCAGACCCCCGTGACCCTGTGTTCGGATTCACGGGTTGGAAAATGAGTGGATGGATGGATATATTATATTACACACACACACACACACATATATATATATATACATACACACACATATTTATATATAATATATACAGTCATTGACAGTCTTGCCAGAATTCCAAAACGATCGCATACCCGCTACGTGTAGTCCTGACTGTCTTGTAGCGCTCGCTCTCGAGATGGCGCGTACCCGCGCATATTTAAATAACAAGAGGTTCTCTTTAAAGCAGACGCAGCGGTTTCTCTTCTTGGTAAGTTGCTTACAACTTCGCTGCCTTTACATCGATTTTATTTTTCATGTTGCTCTTAATTTTTAGTCTTGTGATTAGACAGCTATATTTCAGACGTTAATTTTTTCAACTAAAGGAAAATGTATTTGATTAGGGGAAGGGCGGCGTCAGCAGTCCTTCAACTTCTTTTTGCACTATGTATGTATGTATGTATGTATGTATGTATGTATGTATGTATGTACGTGTTTCTTTATTTATTTTATCGTTTTATATAGTTCCATGTTTGGAGGGAATTTGTATGCATGAGTACTTTAAAAATTACAGTTGGCGACTGGACATTTAAGATCTGCCCAGATTCCCACAAACCCTGTTGGAAGTTAATCTTGTATTTGAATGTTCCTTCTGACAATGTTCGATCCCATTTATTGTTTCATGTGGGTTGTCTACTTTGTAAGTTGCCTTAAAATCCCGATTGAGATGAAAGTCACTAGGTAAAGTCTAGGAGGAGTAGTGGTATTTAGCTGTATTATTGTCGGTATGCAATGATTAAAAACATTTTACTTGTTCGTCAGTGCTTCTATTCCCGATCTTTGATCGTTTTCATATTGGGTTAAACGTAAATGTAATCCTGTGATCGCTCAATCCAGTTAGGGATCGTTTATTATTACAGTTAGGCTTTATTATAGTGGATGTACGTAGAAGGCAAACACTTGTACAAAATACGTTTGACGTCAGTAATTTGAAATGTATTTTATAGGAGTGATTATGATTACTGTGCTGACTCCCATACTTGGCACTAACAGTATCAGATAATCACAGATACTGACATTTGACACCTTTTTGCCTTTTGAAACGTGACAGTTGAAGCGTGGTTTTCCTCTGGAGGGGATGGAGTTTTGTTTTTATTTATAATTTTTTCAACATGATAATGATTATTTGGCTGAGGCCCTTATCGAAGGCGTCTTGCAGAATTTGAGATACAGTTGGCTACGTTTCTTTCGTTTTACCAATCGAAGCACGGACAAGTGAAGTGACTTGCTCCTGTTCACAGCCTTGGGGTTAAAGCCTTAACCGCTTCGCCACAATACCTGTAATAGTCATACTATCACCGATGGTGCTTATTATAACTGTATAATGTATATTCCAGAAATTTAATTTTAACATCATGTGTATTTTTGTTTGAGACTCCTATCCATCCGACGTATTGCCTGGCCCAGCTCACTCCTATATTGGATTTAGATCATTTGAAAAATGTATTACTATCCACCTGTTTTCTGAATTATGTCATCTGCAGCGTCTCGACAGCCCGTAGTCTAATATGGAAGGACAGGAACGAACCATCTTGAACTCTAATTCAAGCCAGGCTCACTAACACACACGGCCCCTCTGACAAGTCGGGTGAGAGCTGCCGGTTAACCTGCGCTCACGTATCCATTTAATATAAGGCGCAAGGAGTCAGCCTTGGGCACGATGTCAGTACATAATATCGCCAATAGATTCATTTATAGTCTCCTACTGTACATTAAAGTGTGCTACCCTGGGTATGTGATGGGGGCATAATCCGTCAACACATGGGGAGAACGAATCGACAAGGACGATTGTCCAGCGCTAACAACTGAGGCGCTGTCAATCTCTTCGCAGTGTTTAATAGCTCTCTGCCAATAGATTTAACAGTGTCACTTTGTAAATTAGATGTGAATTATTAACTACTTAGATTGTGAATCACGAGCACTCCGACTTGTAAGAACATGCTGGTGAATATGCGCGTGTTTAGACAACCCTGGAACGCCGCCTCGACCTCCAGTTTGTTTTCATTAGCTGCTCCACACTAACCGGCTGTCAAACTCGCCCGATCGGCCCGCGGTTTACAAAGACAACTCTGTCAAATTTTACTATCTGATTAAACGGGTTGCGTTCATTGGTTAAGTGTCCAGTCTGCGGGCAGTCAAATCCTCCACTTCCTTATTTGAACTGCTCATTTGGCTGCGCCACAGAAAACATCACAGCCTTCGACTTATAGCGTTGGTGCCTCACACGCCCAGAGAACCCCACGTCTCCTTTTATTCAAACTCCCCTGAAACCACAAAATGCTGGTCTGTTAGCATCGTCTGAGATTCGAATCGGCTCGGAGATTTTTGCCCCGCGGTGAAGTGGCGTCCTGTCTAGGATGTGTTACTGACGGGCCCTCAGGCCAATAGGCTACTATCGCCAAGTTATGGCCGCTTAAATTTAGATGTTCACTTCTATCCCAGCCAGCCATTACAGAACCCGTTTCATTCACTTTCGGCTCTACTGAAGCATGTGGTGGGAGCGAGGAGACAACCTGAAAGGGTCGCCAGTCCACGATTGATCCCAGTCACGAACACGGGGCCAGTGTGGAGCCGGCAGGCAACAGCAAGCGCGATGACGAAAACACACGAGTGCACAGCCTAACAATCGTGAGGTTAACTACTGCGCCACCGTGAGGGAAGTCTTTTCTAGAGTTTCTATCTAACATCTCGTTCAACTTAGTAATATTGTCATACACAAACAGAATAAGGAAAATTTCTTAGTTCCATTACATCACCAGTCCCCTTTGCATAGATCAGCAAATGTTAATACACCTGTGGTGCCTTTCTATCTATCTATCTATCTATCTATCTATCTATCTATCTATCTATCTATCTATCTATCTATCTTGTACTGCACTTCATATCCATTTACGTATTATATAGTGCATTTAATAACTATTATAAACTCTATCTATCTATCTATCTATCTATCTATCTATCTATCTATCTATCTATCTACAGTGCATCCAGAAAGTATTCACAGCGCATCACTTTTTCCACATTTTGTTATGTTACGGCCTTATTCCAAAATGGATTAAATTCATTTTTTTTCCTCAGAATTCTACACACAACACCCCATAATGACAATGTGAAAAAAGTTTACTTGAGGTTTTTGCAAATTCATTAAAAATAAAAAAATTGAGAACGCACATGTACATAAGTATTCACAGCCTTTGCTCAATACTTTGTCGATGCACCTTTGGCAGCAATTACAGCCTCAAGTCTTGTTGAATATGATGCCACAAGCTTGGCACACCTATCCTTGGCCAGTTTCGCCCATTCCTCTTTGCAGCACCTCTCAAGCTCCATCAGGTTGGATGGGAAGCGTCGGTGCACAGCCATTTTAAGATCTCTCCAGAGATGTTCAATCTGATTCAAGTCTGGACTCTGGCTGGGCCACTCAAGGACATTCACAGAGTTGTCCTGAAGCCACTCCTTTGATATCTTGGCTGTGTGCTTAGGGTCGTTGTCCTGCTGAAAGATGAACCGTCGCCCCAGTCTGAGGTCAAGAGCGCTCTGGAGCAGGTTTTCATCCAGGATGTCTCTGTACATTGCTGCAGTCATCTTTCCCTTTATCCTGACTAGTCTCCCAGTCCCTGCCGCTGAAAAACATCCCCACAGCATGATGCTGCCACCACCATGCTTCACTGTAGGGATGGTATTGGCCTGGTGATGAGCAGTGACTGGTTTCCTCCAAACGTGATGCCTGGTATTCACATCAAAGAGTTCAATCTTTGTCTCATCAGACCAGAGAATTTTCTTTCTCATGGTCTGAGAGTCCTTCAGGTGCCTTTTGGCAAACTCCAGGTGGGCTGCCATGTGCCTTTTACTAAGGACTGGCTTCCGTCTGGCCACTCTATCATACAGGCCTGATTGGTGGGTTGCTGCAGAGATGGTTGTCCTTCTGGAAGGTTCTCCTCTCTCCACAGAGGACCTCTGGAGCTCTGACAGAGTGACCATCGGGTTCTTGGTCACCTCCCTGACTAAGGCCCTTCTCCCCCGATCGCTCAGTTTAGATGGCTGGCCAGCTCTAGGAAGAGTCCTGGTGGTTTCAAACTTCTTCCACTTACGGATGATGGAGGCCACTGTGCTCATTGGTTCCTTCAAAGCAGCAAAAATTTTTCTGTAACCTTCCCCAGATTTGTGCCTCGAGACAATCCTGTCTTGGAGGTCTACAGACAATTCCTTTGACTTCATGCTTGGTTTGTGTTCTGACATGAACTGTTAACTGTGGGACCTTATATAGACAGGTGTGTGCCTTTCCAAATCATGTCCAATCAACAAAATTTACCACAGGTGGACTCCAATGAAGCTGCAGAAACATCTCAAGGATGATCAGGGGAAACAGGATGCACCTGAGCTCAATTTTGAGCTTCATGGCAAAGGCTGTGAATACTTATGTACATGTGCTTTCTCAATTTTTTTATTTTTAATAAACTTGCAGAAACCTCAAGTAAACTTTTTTCATGTTGTCATTATGGGGTGTTGTGTGTAGAATTCTGAGGTAAAAAATGAATTTAATCCATTTTGGAATAAGGCGTAACATAACAAAATGTGGAAAAAGTGATGCGCTGTGAATACTTTCCGGATGCACTGTAAATAACTCAACATAACACACTCCAGCCAGCCTTTATACTCCTGATCATACGAGGTCAGGGTCACAACCTTTGTGAACACGCCCCCCCAACAACTGAAGGATGCATCATGGGAACAGGATCCACAAAATGGTGGCACTTGAGTGAAAAGACAAAATGGCATTGTGGTACACTGTGAATATATTTTAAATTTTATTAAGGTGCGCAAAACACTTAAACAAACCTCAGATTTGAAATCTCTATGTGGCAAAGCCCAATGTTCAATATATAATTGGGCAAAAACTCTGATAGAATTTGTACAATTCATTTTACAGGGATCATAAAAAGCACTGTGCCAGCTCGCTACAGTCACATCCAGGTTTATAGAATTACAAAGCTGACTTTTGCTAAACTAGTGTAACAAAGGCGCTATATTGGCGCCTGACCCGACACAGACTTGTATAAAAACCAAAGAACTTTTATTTTTCTTCACCTGTGGGGCACATCTTCCCCGTGTCCCACAGGCACAACACAGTCCCAAATACACAAAAGTAGACCAATAAAGCAAAGCACACCACAACTCTTCTCCACCACTCTTACCAAGTAACATCGTCCTCCTCCTCCCGACTCTGGCTATTGAGTGGTGGCTGCTGGCCCCTTTTATAGTCCACCCGGAACTGCTCCAGGTGGTTGACTGCCGAGTTCCGGCTGCACTTCCGGGTGTGGTGAATACACTGCCCATACGGGCTCAAGAGTCCCAGCCCGTGCACCCCCTGGCGGCGCCTGTGGGACCCAACAGGACTGCACCCAACTCCAATTCCCATGGAGCCCTGTGGGAAACCGAGGCACCGCTCCAATCCAGCAGGGCTGCCATCTAGTGTCCAGGGGGAGGTATTGCACAGTCCATGGCTGCTCCCCCTGAACATACAGCGAAGGGGCATCCCGGCCGTCTGCCACATTAGCTGTTTACAAATGTCAAATTATGCTGGCAATAGACGTCAAATTGTATGTAAGCACAACCTAAGAAAGCAAACAAAGAATACAGTTCAGAATTAAGACCACCCTGAAGTGATTCGTTGAGCGTGTTCACAGAATAGCCACACAAGAAACTGAAAATTCTTCTTCTCCTTCTTCTCTCGCCTGCTCCCATTAGGGGTTGCCACAGCAGATCATCTTTTTCCATATAAAAACCCACAAATCATTCAGATGTTAATATAAAAAGAGGCAGATGTTTGATGGGAAAGACGTCCTTCTGGCTTGTCTGAATGTTTTATAAAAGCCAAACAAATCATCAAAATGGACAGATCTCGGTTTTCTACAAGCACTAAAATGCTCTTTCATTTCATTTCAGGGTTGCAGAGATCCTTGTGGAATTCTCGTCTGAAGTCAAGTAGTCTTTTATAATAACGACTTGGTTATAAAGAGCATCAGCCTTCAGCCTTGAGTTTCGGTATGTGGTCGTCTTCTTTTATGGAAGGGAAGTTGGCGAGTTACAAAGTGACGACACGGTGCTAGGCCGAGGCTAATGAAGGAGAGCGTGTTCATAACAAGTGCGAGTGTGTGTCCGGTATGGCGTGTGATATGTAATCCTTTGTTAAATTCAATTGTTTCATTAATGAGAGTACAAAAGCATGAGCTTTAATGAGGGAATAGCATTCATGATAAACGTCAAGACCCGGCAATGTGTGGATCATTTTGTATTTGTGTAACTCTGCTTTTGTTCATTTTCCTGCGATATTTGGACATTTGTTGCAATTGCTAGAGAACTAATACAGCAATAATGGCAACGGCCTGGTGAGGCATGTGTACTGTCTTCATGTGACTGTCATAGACCCCTTGTAGACTTCTGGAGTATGTTATTTTTGTTACTTTTTCATTTTGTAATGATTTTTATGTTTAATTTAGAACTGGCATTTTGTTTAACTCCCCGTGTCTGCGTGGGTTTCCTCCGGGTGCTCCGGTTTCCTCCCACAGTCCAAAGACATGCAGGTTAGGCGCATTGGCGATCCTAAATTGTCCCTGGTGTGTGCTTGATGTGTTTGCCCTGCGGTGGGCTGGCGCCCTGCCCGGAGTTTGTTTCCTGCCTTGCACCCTGTGTTGGCTGGGATTGGCTCTAGCAGACCCCCATGACCCTCTAGTTAGGGTATAGCGGGTTGCACAATGGATGGATGGATTTTGTTTAACAGGATCATTGCAATTCCCTGGATGACACCAAACTCCTATCACAATTCCTTCCCTGGCTTGTGTTTTTCTTATCTTTTCCATGTGTTAACTTTTTTTTTTCATTTGCATATTCTACTAAGACAAAAGAGATCATAAAGAGTTGGGGCACCAAATGACAAACCCCTTATAATTGTTGGCAAAAGAACAAACAGAAATTCAAAATAATTCTGTGAACGTCTTCTTAGATGCAAGTTCAAACATGAACTGTTTCAAGATGGTGGATCTTCTGCTTTTAAGTCCTTCCAGCAGGAAGAGGCGGGTCTGTTTCGGCAGACACAGGAAGTGATGTCACTGGAGGTATTGCTGTCAATCTTCTGGTCTGCAGAGGGAGAAAGAGACGGGCATTAGGACACAGCGCCAACCCCTGGTGTGGTGGGGAATTACAGTCACTAGAGCTCTTAAGCTGTCCCCTATGCACCCACATGTGACATATATATATATATTTTAAGTGTTTCTTCATTAATTTTCTTCACTTGTATTTGCCATTATTGGTAGCTGTCTCGCATTTGTCCCCTAAGTTTTGCTAATAACAACATCAGAGTGACAGTTTAAAGATCGCCATGATGGCACCTTAACTACCCAGGTTTGATGGATTCGTCATTTTCTTTCTTAAAGCATACATTCTAAAGATCCCTTAGTTTTTGATTTTTTTTTACATTTTCTAGTATGATTTTTGAGTTTGATAAACTTTCTAATAGTCTTCTGGTTATAATTCCTTGCTTGTTTTACAACTCATTAACTTTGGTTGCATTTCGGGGTCAACTTTAACAATTACTTACTATTGACAAGGTCAGTTGTCAGTGACATGATTTCCATTAATGTGACACCTGACGTTATAACACTGATGATATGAAAGATGGCGTCACATAGTACACAATGTCCAAATTTTTGGGTTAAATAAATTAACAATTTATGCTTCGGTTAGAGCTAAAGTAAGGATCGAGGTTTAGTGTTAGTTGTGACTTTTGGCTTTGTTCTTTTTCCCCATATGTTTTGGTTTTGTTATGATTATAGGTTTATAGATCTAAAACAACCAGCTTTTGAGCTTTTGAAATGACAAAGTAATAGCTTAATTGGTATATTGACTAGATAAGCAAACTCAACCTATTCAAGGCCATTCAAAGTAATTAAAGAAATATGCTGTGATACACGCGCAGACAGGGGACAGTTTAAGGCTGTGATATTCCTCCGGAAAGCCAGAGGGCGCTGTTCACTAATGGCTTTTCTCTTCCCCTCTCTGCAGACTGGACGATTGACAACTATGACACCTCTGACATCACTTCTGGGTTCCGCCCACCTGGACCCGCCTCTTCCTGCCCAGGACCTTTATCACAAAAAGCAACACCATCTTGATCAGTCTTATGGAGACTCGCATCACTTTGAGTTTTTTTTTTCTTATTCTTTCTAAGCACGCTATACCATGAATTTTATTTTGAATATACGAGGTTGGCCCTCATAGTGCCCCATAGATTTATAATGTCTCTTTGTCTCATTATTACAAATGTAAATTCAAGGAAATAAAAACCAAGCTACACAAAAATCTAAATATTATAATGAAGAAAAGATCATGAACTACAAAATCCAAATAACTAAACAAAAAAAGAATAATAATGCAAAAACCAATCAAAACAAAACAAACAAAATACAAAAACTATAATATAAAAATTTCAAAATAATAGAAATGCAAAATAATAAAAACGCAATAATAAAGAAAAGGCACAAGCCAATATATATTTAATAGACAGAGCAATACTAAAGTCTAAAATGTAAAATTGGCCAAACAATATAAAAAAGCAAAGTGATGCAAAAACTAAAAATAATGCAAAAGTGCAAATTCAAAATTGCAAATTAAATTCCTCATCATTTGTGAAATGGTTAACTGGCATCTATTAACCCTTAAATCACCACAATCGGCTGTTGTCGGTTCCCAGTGTAATTTGCCAGCATGCCGGAGCTGATCAGTCCGTGCCGTACATTCATTGAGCAGCCAGCTCATGACCACTGGCGCCCCCTGCAGCACTGAAGCCTCACTGTCCCTGGGATTCAGCCGCTGCACTAGACTAGCCTGACAGCATCAGCGTTGGCCTCGGCGTGCACATTCAAGAGCAGCTGGCTACTGAATTTCATCAATGGCGTCAGTTGTACTTTGTACATATAATAATAGATTATTGCAGTAGTTCTAAAATAGTTTTTACAGTACATTGGCAGTTTATAAAATGATCAGCGTTGCAGCAATGATGATGCTCTTTGCATGGAAAAAAATATTTGTTCAATTAAAATTTCACTTTTTCTTGGTGAATTGTGACGTTTCCTTAAAAAGTGCAGCAAAAACATATTTGGCTTCCGGGGGTACATTAACCCCCCAAGTATGTGGCAGTTTAAGGGTTAAGATTACCTATATAGAACTTGAGCTGTTCACCCAGATTAAAAGATAGAGCTCTGGACATCATGAATCTAAACTTAGACGTCAAATAACATCTGAGAAGGCACACGCTAGACCAGGTGCTCTGATTTACCAATCCGAAGATAAGCTCGGAGAAGAAGAGTAATGAAGAGGTCTGATTACTGAATACTTTGTGAATCCACTGCATACACAGAGCTGCTTATTCTAACCAGCTGGTAACAACTTTAGTTATTCCCTTAATAACACTGGTCTACAAAAAAAAATTTATTGTTTGCTACTGGGAACTTCAGAGCAGATCTTTATTACATTTTTTACACTGATTTCATATATGAAATCAGAATTAAGCTAGCACGTCAGGTTTTTTCAATACACATCACAATACACTTTTGAATATCATTATAATATATCAACACGATATCTGGAGTTTGGACTCTGTCCCACCAAAATTGCTTTGATATGTTTATTCTGAAAACAAACCAGAAGATGATACCAGAGACACGTTAAAGCATATTTATGTCAATTTACCTCAATATAAAAGTGAGGTCAACGTGCCCAAAAATGTTGGAGTCAATCGCTTTTGCTCTTGTACTGCACATCCGTCTCTCTTTGCAAGAACCAGCAGTAGTCACCCATCATGCTCGGAGTGAATTTTCCCCGATATCAGTTTTCCTTCAACTTTATATCTTGACTAGCAAAATACCTGCGCTTCGCAGTGGAGAAGTAGTGTGTTAAAGAGGTTATGTAAACATATATATACATATACATATATATACATATCTACATATACATATATATACATACATATACACATCCACATATACATATATATACATATAGAAATTTACACATCTACATATATATATACATATGTACATATATATACATATAAATAAAGACATACATATATACATACATACATGCATTCACACATATATATATATATATATATATAATATATTCACGGCATTCGTAGTCTGAATCACAATCTGATTGTATGGGTGGTTACCTACCAGGTAACGCTTGTGGTTGGCCAGCAAGTCAGCTAACATCAGCCACGGTGCCTTCAGTTGTGAGAAGCAGATCATAGAATGGTTGAAAATAGTTTACTGTCAAATAATGCAAAGAGTACGCGACACGTGTTTCACCCAAATTCTTGGCTCATCAGGCGTACACACTCACTGCACTCTCTTACGAGAATCGAACCTTGGATGTCAGCGCTAGAGGGGCTTCGCAGCGGTGAAGTATTGCTTTTAAATTTTAATTAAGAAGAAAAGTAAACCTTTTTAAATTGAGGGAAAATATACCAATAACAATTTGTTAAGGATCTGTTTTTTTGTGAAGCTGCCTTTACACAGCCTGTCCGCTGTTTTATAAACGATTGCCATATAAGGCCGTCCTTTCTCCTTGCTTAGCGGTTCTGTATTGTTTTATTGTTCGTTTATTACGATTGTTATAGTTCTCTTTGTGTACCACGTTGTCAGTTCAGCACTCCGGTTGTAATATGACCAAGTCGTGCAAGCTTACTGTTGAGAATGCAACGTATAGTTGTACAGGAGAAAAGCAATCTTGCCAAACTTAATTTAAACTTACGGTTTACACCGTGCTCTGTTTCCGCCTTAGCTGCACTTATGAATATGCTTGTATGTGTCACTCGCTCGCTTCTTATTGTTTCGGTGCCTTCTCAATTGTGTAATGAATGTTTTCTTCAGTGCTCTTTGGGGCACTTCCTTGTTTTCTACGTACTGCGCTCACAGTCAGTTCACGTGATTACGTGGGAGGCGTGATGACGCGATACGCAACCCTGCCTCCCACGGCCATCGAGCTGCAGTCCATTACAGTATATGGACAAAAAAGAGGTTCCAGTTATGACCGTTACGCTTTGAATTTCGAAATGAAATCTGCCTAACTTTTGTAAGTAAGCTGTAAGGAATGAGCCTGCCAAATTTCAGCCTTCCACCTACACGGGAAGTTGGAGAATTAGTGATGAGTGAGTCAGTGAGTGAGTCAGTGAGTCAGTGAGGGCTTTGCCTTTTATTAGTATTGATGAATCTTTCCCCATGCTCATCTTTGACATCGCTTAGATTTGGTGGAAGAAAGTCGAGATGAGAATGTAAAAAATGCGTCTTCAGTGACATTCTGGCTCCCATAAGCTAATATACTTTCAGCATATTCTCCACAAGCTCAGTATAATTCTCTGCTCTGTGATTGTCAAGAAAATTCTGGACAACCTGCACGAATGAGGGTGCTGATTCAGTTGTCTTCAGTTTCCTTTTGAACTCCTCATCAAACATCAGTCCACGTATTTCAGGGCCAACAAAAACACCTTCCTTAATTTTGGCTTCACTTTTCTCAAGACCAGATTTATTTCTTAAATGCTGAAACGCATCGCCTTTACTGTCCAGTCACCCTAGTTGTCCAAGACCTGGAACATCATAACTAAAAAACGGGATGTGCTGGACGAAAACGGTTTTCAGATTTGGAGTCAGCAAGTGAAGTTTGTTAAAGTACAGATGAAAGAATCCCAGTAGCAAAATGCTTGTTGACCAGTGCACAAGATTCAACTGGAAAGATTAAAACTCTTTCAAGCTTTCTTTGTAGCTCCAAGCTGTTAGTCCTGGGCTCAGTCTCATTACACTTCTCCAGACTTTCTCAAGGTCTCTTATGCTTTCTTGTGACATGGACAAGCCTCCACTCCAGGTGTACAATGTGATATACAACTTAAACAAAGCCATTTTTTGTATTTGTACACCATACTAAACGGGTCCATTAGCCTTTGTATTTATTCACATTGACAATCTGGTTATGAACAGTGATGGATCCAATTAAGACTCCCAAATCTTTTTCATCCCCTATGCTGGGGTCTTCACCTTTACTTGATATGTCTAATTCTATCATTTTTTTCAGTAAATTTCTCCCTTTCAGTACAATTTAAAATTACATTTAACTTTATTAGTGTGTTGAGTTAAAGAGTTTGTAAACATAAAAGTCCCATAAAATGCCAAAAATGCCCACTAGAGAGGGAAGTACTGTCAACTCCCAGCTAGACAGGAAAATGGCAAACATTGAATCTTAATTTAAAAAAAATACACGAGGGGGGACCCAAAAATAACGAGAATTTTTTTCTGGAGGGTGAAGTGGTGTTACTTCTGACATTTGCCACTAGGTACGTGTACTCGACTGCCCACTGCATGATTTGGCCAAGCGGTACTCAAGTGATTGTGTGATGCATTGCAGAGAAAACAACCTGAATTGTGGCGATCAGGTGAGTGGCTTCTCCATTGAGCATGCGTCAGTTTCTCATGAAAAACGGGATGACAATGGTTTCCCACTCCCCGGACCTTGCACCCTGCAATTTTTTCTTACTTCCAAGAATAAAGAGGGACTTTAAAGGTAAGCGTTTTCAGGATGTAGAGGAGGTCAAGAAGCAAACGATGGAGGCACTGAAGGCTATCACTTTGCAAGAATTTCGGAACAGTTTGAAACAATGGAAAAAGCGGTGGGACAAGTGTATTGCGTCTTAGGGAGAGCATTTTGAGGGTGATTACATTTGGGAAATGCTTTGAGAAATATATGATTAAAAAAAAATTCTTGTTATTTTTGGGTCCCCCCTTCATTTTTATATGTTTTTACAAGAAACTCTATTAAAAAAAACTAACTTAGATGAGCTCAAGTGAAACAGCAAGGCAATCCAGTATAAACAAGTACTAAAGTGACGTCAATAAACAGAAGTTTATTTATCTGAAAATATCCAGAAATTGGGCGGCACAGTGGCACAGTGTTAGCGTTGCTGCCTCGCAGTTAGGAGACCCAGGTTCGCTTCCCGGGTCCTCCCTGCATGGAGTTTGCATGTCCTCCCCGTGTCTGCGTGGGTTTCCTCCCACAGTCCAAAGACATGCAGGTTTGGTGCACTGGCAATTCTTAAATGTCCCTAGTGTGTGCTTGGTGTATGGGTGTGCATGTGTGTTTGTGTGTGTGCGCGATCTGCTGGCACCCTGCCCGGGGTTTGTTTCCTGCCTTGTGCCCTGTGTTGGCTGGGACTGGCTCCAGCAGACCTCCATGACCCTGTTTTTAGGATATAGCGGGTTGGATAATGGATGGATGGATATCCAGAAATTCCAAAAAAAAAAGACAAGAAAAAGCAAAGAGAACTCCCCTGTACCAGTGCATGCAATGAACCGCAAGGGACTCTGGAGTTTTCCCCAGAGGAAGGGTAGAAGCAGTGCTGGTGCTAGGTAATTTTATGCCCTATGCCAAACTTATTAGTGTGCCAACCGAGTGTTTGGTAGCTTACCCATTGATCTGTGCCCTAAGCGAATGCCTAGTTCACATTAATGGTGGTGCTGGCCCTGGGCAGAGGGCAGATCCCATTTCGGCGATGGGCTGGTAGCCTCATCTCTGGCACATAGTAAAGGATGCCTAATCATAAAGAAATGAAATAATTAACAATATTAAAATAAAAAAAGAACAAAGGGGACATTTCAACCTTAAACCAGGGAGAAACCCTGGATGAAATATAACAATTAAAAATGGTCGATTTTTAAGTAATGCATTGCCACCTTTTAAGGTGTAAGTGATCTTGTTCCGTTTGTTTTTTTTTGTCGCATCTCATAATTCCGTCTCGTTTTTTAATATTTTACCTTCTTGTCGGTGATGTGATCACCGGTGCAACAAAAGATGACTGTGTGATTTGTGATCAGCTTGTGGATCGTTTGGCATCTCTTAAGGTTTTTCAAATTAAAGACCCAGTGTCAATAGTTAGAACTAAAATGTCCTGTTAGGTGAGGTATCAATAAACCCCTTTTGGTTTTGTTTATTATTCTTGTGAGAAGTTGACTTAGCCTGTTTAGTTTCTTTTTTGGATTTTCCCCTAAGAAATAACAAAATAAATAAATAAAACGTATTCCCTTTTTTCTCACGTTTTCCTTGAATAGTTCCTCTTGACATTACACCAGCAGACAAATTTTGTTTAATTAATTCATAACTCGTGAACCTATAAATAAAATTGGGAACATTGTGAGGCCAGAGGTGCATCCTTTATTTATAATCCGCGGGCCATTTGCATTTGAATATTTGCCTTGTAGCAGCAGAACATAAATGTGTGTGACAACAATGACCTTCACTTTTGGATCATCCCAGTTATTACTGGATTACTGAAAAAGCTATCCATTAGTATTTCATGAGAAACAAACAAACTGCCTTGGAATCCATTGTCTTAGGTGGGAGTGTAGCTCTACTGATGCCTTCATCTAGGGTGACCTGTTTGGATCAGTTTCCCCGATCATTTACTGTTGTCTTTACACATTTTATTGTGTTTTACACTTTTTTCTGGTCTCTTAGGATCGGTTATGTTCTGTATTTGCAATGGTGGTACCTGATTATGAATGAAGACTTGTGGAGAGTCGCGCTATGGTGACAGTCGTGTTTAGTGTGTGTAACTATTTATAGATTTTCATTTTGGTTTAAAAAGCTATACAGGAGACCTTACCTTGAGCGCTGTAAGGTGTTGCTGATGAGATATCCGGTGTGAGAAACAGCAGGACAACGGCGTGGGTGTGAAAGCATCTGAGGTTTTTCGGGTGGGAGCTCATGGATTGCTACTTGTGTCGACTGAGCTTGGACATGAGAAGACATTTTAGCATGAGGTACTGAGCCCCAAGGGAGTGAATGCAAGTTAGGAAAGCCATTTCCAAGTGAGTTAAAGGGCCAGAGAAGGGACAGTTTACTTACTAGAGGGTAATCGAAGTTGGAATTTTCATGAACGTGCATGCACACATCACCATAGGTGTCACGGATTTGAAGGCTTCCTTCAGCTTTATGGCGCATAGAGCAGACTAAGTGAAGGAACGCTAGGTAATTGGAAGGGGCTGTGTAAGACGTCTGTTGGGTCTGGAGGAAGAGATGCCGGGGGTGTATAAAATTGGAAAGATGGACACCAGAGATCATCTTCGTTATCGGTATTGAGTCCGTCTTAATGGAGGATGCATCACATTACATCAGAGCTGGACGGGATGAGGTGTACCTACTCTTGATTATCCCCTAGAACACTGAGAAGTGGGCAGTATGTGCTGAGCTGGGACACTGATTTCATTTGGTTCGTGTTTCTTTTTTGAGAAGTCCTCACATTCTTTGAGGTACCTGAGAAAAGGAAGAGATAAGAGCTGGCTATTTTTGTGATTTTGATTTTGACTTGGAATGTCCTTGGTGACCCTTTGAACAGCCCAGACAAGAGGGAATGGAAAAGGACAAGCACCATTCTGTTTTGTCTGCTTTTTATTCTTCATTAATTCACTTCAGATCTGTGATTTGATGGAGTGGAATTATTTTCAAATAATAATAATAATTATTATTATTAATTCTTTTCATGTACTTTAACTTTTAATGATTGGATATTTGTTATATCACCTTGTGTTTTTTTGTATCATCTTGTCTGTGTCTCTCTCATTCACCCCAGTTGGTTCTTGGTATGACTACTAGATGCCCCAAAATTAAACCTTTGCAAGGTTGACAGTAGGTATGCGGTACCACAAGACCCTCTGATGCACTGGTCATGAGGTCACCTCTGCCTGCTTTAGATATATTATAACTTTTTTGAAACTTATTTGTAGGTTTTGCTTTTTTGGCTTAACAAATCTTGCTTTTTAAATGAATCACGTTTTGTTTGAATTTGTGTTTAGGCTTTTGGTGATTTTTTTGGAATTTGCAATTTAATTCGTTTTTCACTTAAAGGATTTTTGGTTCAGTCCCTTCTTTATGCTGTTTGGTACCCCTCTCTGAATTTGTAAATTATTTGTTTGGTTTTTAGATCCCTTTTCTCCTGGCCTGGTTGTTGTTCCCATTGTTATGGCTAATTAATCACTGTTTAACAAATTAAAATAAATGTATTTGTGACTGTGTTTGGGTGGATTTAATAGTGGCATTTCCATCTTGAGAAATCACATCATGGCCATTTCTTTGGATACAATTGGATGGTGTTATGCTAGCAAACTAGCAAGGAGGATTTTACTGGTGAACCAAAAGAAAACGCATAGTTGAAAACAAAATAAAGGTGAAAGTGGGAGACTGGTAACTCTAAATATCGAAAAAACAGAGTCAAGGTCAAAAATACAGGCACAAGTCAAAAATCTTAAAGGACTTTAGTGATGAGATATATTCTTAAAGACAGGATGTATGGCAAAAGGGGTTGTGAATCCGCAAACTCGGATGGGGCAGAGCTCGCAAGGACAACCTTTAATCGTCATTTCGTTGATGAACGGTCACAACCTCTAAGGACATGTCCCTAACACTTCCAGAAGCTGCTCTAACAATGGGAAGACAAAATAGCAGCAATTATAAATAAACAAAATGGCACACAATATTTAACAAAACAAAAGTAAGCTTTAAATCCAAAAACTAGTGTTAAATTTGAGATTCAGTGCTCAAGAAAAGCTCAAAATGAATGGTAGATCTTGAAAAAAGATTAGAAACAAACATGCAAAAATGGAATAAAAGCATCTAATAATAACAGATGGGGTAGCTTTTCTTACTAGAATTCTCAGAATACCAGGGGGCAATCCAGCTCCCCAAACACCCAACACAAACAAGCACAGACACAAGTTTAAAAAACACAAAGAGTCTTTTATTGTGGGAAACTCTCAAGCAAGCGTTTCCCACCACCACAGCCATAAGTACAATTAAGCACACTCTATGTCTTCCTTTCTAGGAATTTCCCATTGGGATTAATAAAGTATCTATCTATCTATCTATCTATCTATCTATCTATCTATCTATCTATCTATCTATCTATCTATCTATCTATCTATCTATCTATCTATCTATCTATCTATCTATCTATCTATCTCTGTCTTTAATTGGTCAATGCCTCCTCCACTCCTCCAGTAAGTTTTGTTCACCTTCCACCCGACTCTGGCTCATCCATGTGAGGAAAGCAGCACTGAGAGGGCTTCCGGTGACATGAAGCACTTCTAGGTGAGGTTGGAGCCCTACAGAACAGGGACTCCCAAATCCTGCTGCTCCTCTTGGCGCCCAACAAGGCTGTCACCCGGGTCTACATTATCCAGCACGCCTTGTGGGCATCCATGTGGGAATCTGAGCCGGGGTTCGCTGCCATCTAGTGTCTTGTGTAAGTTGTCTCTCCCTGTCCTTACAGCTCAAGTGTGTCCCAGCTAGATAAGAACGCGGGTCGTCCCTCACAATGCAAGATGGCTGTCCTATGGGAATATGGAAAAGATTTAGCGGTTTACATTGACCAGACATTCTCACAAAATAAAAAGGGAAATTACATTTTAGTTTAAATTGTAAACACTATTGAGTACAAATCTAGAGAAGTTCTATGGGCTGATCATAATGCACTTATAAAATGACAGCTGGAGGACTGTGTGCAGTTCTAGTCACATTGCTACAAAAAAGGCACAATAGTTCTGTGTTGTGAGTTTAGTTTTTTGGCTTTTCAGGATTCTGTTTTACACATTTTTTGGTTATTATAACTATTCTTTTTTTGCTTATTTTTATCGCTGTGACAGTGACTTCTTTGTTGTGCGACTTTGGAACAGGTTTCCATCTCAGCTGCTGTCATGCTGCACACATTTTTCATGACTGCTACCATATTATCTATAACAATGATGTGCGCTGCCACCCACATGATGACCGTTGTTCTGACACATGATGTTATCACTAATTCAGGTGAGGGTAACTATTTCAGGTACTTAAAATTTTCAAACTTTCAAAATGAATGTGATTAAGTAGTGAATCAGCTACTTAATATCATGATTTGGACTTTATGTTTAGAATTTTTAGCGTTTCCTTGGCCTCTAAAAATAATGCATACAGTCGATTCTGTATTGAGGGATTTTTATTTGCAGATTCAAGCATTTGTGGATAGTAGTTGATGAGTTAACAATGGTTCCTCAGACCTTACATGACGACTTCTAACAATAGCCAGGCACAGGACACAGAACACAAATCCAGAGAAGCCTCTTTTGTTTTAGGGTCATAGTGCTTGTAAACCAGATTAACTCATTTTCGGCAGATGTGAAAACGATATAAAACAGAAACAGAATGATCCTCCTGGCTTCCTAAGGATGCCTTTTTAAATCATCTGCTCATCTTTCTCCAAGCAGCCCCAGAGTGAACAGATGATCCCGAGGCTACTGGGAATTGAAGTCCTTTTCATGTAGTGCTACTACATAATGAATCCGAAACTCTATAATTTACGATTTGACATGATCTGTTTGAAAGGTCCATAACAACTGTGTTCCTCATTTTTCGTTGCTTCATTCTATGTATTTTATCTCCAGATTACTATTACAGTAATTGGTTGTCATCTCTCATGTACACAAAGCCTGTCGCTATGACTAAAGATTAAAACTTGTTTGAATTTGTCAGGGTGAGTCACAGATTAGTTGGAGTGATTTGCTGGGTATGTCAGACTAGAAAACCGATCTGCATAGGAGTGTACCACCGACTGCCAGATGAAGGCCGCAACTGAAAATAACTTGAAAAGTCATCTAATGTCAGAAGGCCTTAACCAAATGAGCTTGATGGACTGAATAGTCTTCTAGTCATTTGTTACACTCCTTATGTTCTTCTGTGCATCAGCTAGCAAAGAAAATGATATCCCTTCCCAAACGTTTAACAATGAAGCATGTGGAGTATTCAGAATTAGATATACCGTGAATAAATGAAAGACCTGTGTGTGTGTGTGTGTGTGTGCATGTGCGCACGCTCAATCACAGCCACTAGATGGCACACGCATTCACTTTTAAATTTTTTCAGTGCTTGCATACTCCTCGCTTTTCACTACAAAAGACCTGTGTGCAGCAAATGCCACCGCACAACAACGATGTCGTGCTAATGACACAGATGTAGAGACACAACGTCAAAATGAAGCAATTGCTGTGGCTCAGCAACATGCAAGTGAAACACCTCAGCAACGGTGGGCAAAGCATGAAGTTTTCACTACTAACCTTGTCTATCTGGGGTTTTTTTCTCAAGACAAAGGTTAATAGGATGCATATGTCAGTAATACGGCTAAGATATGGTATCAGCAGTGTCTTCTTACAAAAGCCAGTGGGGCAGCAAGCACAGGATGGTCCTCGTCGTCTGCACTGGGTAATTCTTAAAAGTTAGCTGACACCTCTCCAAGTTCACAAATATAATAAACTACTAGGGAGTCTTTGGGTTATTTTTTGTCTGAAAGACCACATGCATCTAGTCGCTTCATACAAGAGAAATTGAAACTGGTAGACAGACACCCTAGATGTAAAGGCAGGCTCATGCTGGTGAAAGTTTAATTTCTGGCACACTGGCGAGACAAGAATTTCAACTGGCATCTTCGACTAACATAGTGAGTAGATCCATTATTTGTGATAAGACAATCTAGATTGCATGGGCACTACAAATAAATTAAAATAGTTTCAAGTCCCTCTAATAAGACAACAAGTACCCCCTTTATAATGATAGCCCTTAAGAGGCGTAAGTTCTTCTCTATTAGGTTCCATGAGTATAAACTGAAAAATGATATCTAATTCTTTGCTGATCGTATGCAAGAGAAGACAGCCAAGAAGGCAGGACCAACACATGCACAGGATGCCAGTCAGGGCTGTCTTAATGAATAGGCATGCTGGGCAGTTGCCCAGGGGCCTCATGCTAATCTATATATATTGTGACTTGCTGAGTGGTTGTGTAGGTAGGGGCCCCAGTGCACTGCTTTGCCCAGGGGGCCTATAATCCTGTTCAGACAGCCCTGATGCCAGTCCGTCACTGGGTAAACACACACACACCCACCAGGAGTCAAATTAGCAGTGCAGTGCCACCTCACCTGCATGTGTTTGGACTTTGGGGGGAAACTGACACGGATATGGAGAGAACATGCAAACTCTGAGCAGGGAGAACCTCCGACTTGAACCGAAAATTAGAACTTTCATTCACAACAGAAATGGATTCCAGTGGAAATGCTTAATGTAAGCATTTAGTAAAACTTAAAGAAAGAAATTCTTAGGATGCGGTGCAAGGATGTGATTATTTTTGAAAGAACAGCATGAAAGGTCACTTAAGTTAGCCACTTGAACTCCTGGTGCCAGTTAAGAAATGAAATAGTTCAAAAATGAATTGATCAATGCAGTTTACTTACCTTATCCAAATGAGCTCCACCGTCAATACTACATTTTTCTAAATGAGTTCGCAAATAGATTAACATACCCAAGTTTCTATTTAACAATTCAATTAACCAAGTTAAAAACAAACAAAAAAAGTGATATTATTACTAAAGAAGAATATATACTATGTATTTTATATTTGTGATAGGAGGAGGAGGTTAGGAGCACACGCTGATACAGCACATTGCTGCACCCACAACATAACAAACCAACTCAGGACCCCAGGTTAGGACCCGAGTGCAGCCATGCAACGGGTGACACCTCAGCAGGGGTCTCAAGTGATTGGCAGACATTAATCAAATCACTTTAAAGAAGGAACTCTTCTATGCTGAGGCACATTAAACTTAAAGCAAAATCTTCTTTGCACCTCTGACATGGATTTAGTTGCAAATCAGTTGTCCATGGTAACTGAACGCTGCCATGACAAACTAGGAGGGTGTCCCAAAATTCACGCAAGATTTGAATTTGGCACCATTTGTGCGGTAAAGTGTTGCCAACGAAAAAAAAAGACAGCGTGACAGCTCACAGTTCAAGGTTATTAAAAATGGAGCGCTACACGAAAGAACAACGCGTTTTCATTGTTGAGCAATATTTTAAAAATAATGAAAGTTTGGCAGCTACAGTTCGCAATTTTCGTACAAAATATGGTCGGAATAGTGATTTAACTTCATCAGCTGTGAAGAGATTAATTAAAAAAATCAGGGAGACTGGATCAATTAGTGATCTTAGACACTCTGACTGTCCTTCAACAAGTCGTTCAACACAAAACATCGAAGCAGTTCGTGAGAGTGTTGCTGAGAGTCCAGGAACATCAATTCGGCACCGTGGTCAAGAATTGAACATTTCCAGAAGCTCTCTACAGCGTATTCTCACGAAAGATTTGCATCTTCATGCTTACAAAGTTCAATTGAGTCAAGAACTGAAGCCTACTGACCACACACAGTGAAGAGAGTTCGTTGAATGAATTTTGGAACAACAACAAGTGAATCACGATTTTTCGAACAAAATCATCTTCAGCGATGAGGCTCATTTTCATCTTGATGGCTTCGTTAATCGTAAAAGTTTTTGCATTTGGGGTTCAGAAAATCCACGAGTGATTGTTTGTAGTCTAAGGTTTATGCCATGAAGCCCACGACCACCCACGCCTTGAAGGAGGAAATTGAGCGATGTATCGACGAAATTCAGCCACATTTATGCAAAACAGTCATGGAAAATTTCAACAAAAGAGTGCGTATGTGCCCACAAAGCCGTGGAGGCCATTTACCCGATATGCTATTCCATACATAACCCTATACTGTATACTTTATGAATCAATTAAAAATGTACAATTTTTAATTAAAAACCTGTGTTCTCTAGCAAAATTACTTCTTGCGTGAATTTTGGGACACTCTGTTAACTGCTGTTGAGCTCGGCCCGGACACAGACAGGCGGATACCGATGGTTCACCCAACACACATTTATTGTACATTCTATTTACAAATAAGTGACACACAACCCCAAAACTCTCTCAAAGTTCAGGCCTCACAATGCCTCTTCCTCTCTCTGGTCCGCCTCCACTCCTCTCCTCCAAGACTTTGTCTCTCGTCCTCCTTGCTGCAGCCACTGAACGGAGGGAGGCGGCCCCCTATTATCCCTACCCGGACGTGCTCCAGGTGCCTCCCGATAATCTTCCACCGGCACTCTCCAGTGTGATGGAAGTACCGGCTGCACACCCAGAAGCACTCTGGGTGTCCCTGGTCATCTTCCCCGCGGAAGTGCTGAGGGCCAGGGCTCTCCAAGCATTGGGGCGCCCCCTGGTGGTGACCACGGTCCCCTATAGGGTTGAGCTTCCAAGCTCAGTTCCCGTGGTCCCCAAAGCCACCAGGGCAGTCACCCTCTCATGGTCTGGAGAAGGTGTAATCCCTCCTCCGGTTCGTCCGGGCATCCCGGCTGGGTGCCACCCCCAGCCGCTTGCCACACTGCTCAGAAAAATGAAGGAAACACTTAAATCATAACATGAGATCTCAATGAAGAAAATTTTCAAATGGAAAATCTTTACTGTGTTATTCATTGAGAACAAAATAATGTAAAGGAAGCCAAAATCACCAGCTCATTGAAGGCTGATTCAACATCACGCCAAAAATCAAAGTGAAAACCACAGGCTGATCCAAACTGCATGAATTTCATCTCATGATGTGACTCAATATTGTGTATGCCCCCCAAATGCCTGGATGCACTTCCTACAATGTCTGGGGATGCTCCTGATGAGAGGGTGGATGGGGTCCTGAGGAATCTCCTCTCAGACCTGGATCAGGGTATCAATGAGCTCCTTGGTGGCGTCGGATGAACCGATATACAACATCCCAGATGTTCTCATTTGGCTTCAGATATGGGGAACAGAAGCTGGGTATATTAGGAGGATGATGCTAAAGATGGTAGTGAGAACAGCTATGTTATATGGGTTGGAGATAGTGGCAGTAAAAAAAAACAGAACTCAGAGATGGAGGTGGCAGAGTTAAAGATACTAAGATAATGCCTTGGGTGTGATGAGGATGGGCAAGATAAGGAATGAGTACATTAGAGGGTCAGCTCAGGTTGGATTGATTGGTGACAAATCCAGAAAGATGAGATTGCATTGGTTTGGACATGTGCAGAGGAGAGATGCTGGGTATAATGAGAGAAGGGTACTAAGGATAGAGCTACCATACTAGAGGAAAGGAGGAAGGCCTAAGAGGAGGTTTATGGATGTGGTGAGAGTGGACATGCAGGTGATTGGTGTGACAGAACAAGATACAGAGGACAGAAAGATATGGAAGAAGATGATCCACTGTGGCAACCTCTAACGGAAGCAACTGAAAGAAGACGTTTGCATCAAGAATTTTAAAATTAAGCTCTTGAATTTAGAATTATTCCTAAAATGTTTTATTTTCAGACATTAAGCAGGACTTAAATTATTGTATTTTGTAATTAGTATTTTAATGAATTATATCAAATGAAGAAGTATTCTAATAGTCTGGGAAGAAGGCAGTACTGAACTATTGAATATGGTGTACTGTAGAATCAGGTAAAGCTGGTTTTATACAGTTTATGATTCATAATATATCATCAAAAAGATAAGCCTTATTTTAATGCCTACTTAGATAATTTGAAAAAACTTAAAACAGATTCTGTTATGCCCCCGAGTTATGCATTTGTCGTGATTTTGTCACCTTTTGCCTGATAGCACAATGTTGACTGCTAAAACCTAGAAACAGAACAATCACCCAGAAATTTAATTTGTATCTATCTTGTCCCTGTGAAACAGAAGACGTAGAAGAGTAGAAATGTGTGTGTTCTTAGTTGGTTGTTCTTGAGCTTGTAGAAGCGCCATATGCAAAACAAAAGTAGAAAGCTTCATATAAAGTCTGAGACTACAGGGGAAAAACGGATAAACCTTAGTTGGTCTGTGTTTTTGATTTTGAAATGATTAATGATTATCAAGCATTTCCCCAAGCTTGGGCCTTGGTTTGGTTCCATGTGGAGTATAAGTTCACCTGAGTTTCCTTCAACTGTCAAAGTGCAAGGCTGTTTAGTGAATCTAAATTCACTTGTGTTGTGAGTGTCGGTGAAAAGAAGAACCAGAAGGCAGTTAAATTAGATGGACTGGTGAGATTGTGTGAATGGAACAGACAAAGAATTGTCAAAGGACAGGTGGGGTCAAAATCACAAAAAGATATACGGAAAAACCAAGCACCAAAACCACTAAACAGTATGGAAAAAATCAAAGTCACAATATTCAGTCCTGACTCTGTATCCGTCACTCAATCCTACTGTAAGAAATACTTTAACCAAACACACGGATGAAAGATAAACAACTTTTTAAAAATAATTGCAATGATGTCACACATCAAAATGGTGCTTAGGAGGGTCTGATGGAAGACCTCCAATGACAGACCTCTCTGTGGTTGCACCAGTCACAGGACTCTGCGATGTTACTCAGCGGTTTGTGGCTGGAGGTACGTAGCGGAGAGTTTTGGTACGGAGCAATGTGTGTATGTAAAGGTGGATGTGGATGCTGAATATAAAATCAATAAATAAATAAATAAAATGTGACTGGATTTCGTTAGAAAAAGCCTAATATGGTAAATTGTGTGTACAACTTTAATAACAAAAGATAATTTATTATTTATGAATTTTGACCATAGCAGAAATCTCCTTAAAACTAGTCCCTTGTTACAATACAATTTAATATATAAAAATGCTCTCATATTAAATATACTCTGATTAGTTCCACGAGAGATGATTCAAGAGTCCAGTGGGCTTCAGTATTCATAGAGTGATCTACAGCTGTAAGTATGCAGCCAGTGTTGATTTTCGTTTTTGCTTATCATTTTATAAGCACGTGTTTCAAAAATATTTGTTGCCAAAGTAAATGCAAGTTGTAAACATCATAATTGTGTGACAGAAATACTATAGTATATGTATCAAATTGTAATATTGTATTTTTTGATATTATCTGTTTAAGTACACATGCAATGTAACTAGTTTCTACATTGATTTCTGCCACGATAAAAATTCTGAAATAATAAATTATCTTTGTTATTGGAGTTGTACTCGCATTCATGTTATTATAGTAGGCTTTTTTTAACAAAATAGTGTAGCTACCTTGATTTGTCTATTTAGACTCAGCATCCAGATCCACACTTAACAGCTCCAGCTACAGGACCCTGAGTGACGTCACGGGGTCCTGTGGCTGAAGCAGTCACAGAGGTGTCTGCCACTGGAAGGTCTGCATGCAGACTCTATTGGATGTTGCTGACTGAATCACTTGCATCAGAATATCGTTGCTATCAACCTCATGGGGACAACCACAACAAAACATCGAGGTCAAAGTTGTCACCGTCATGCAAAAATACTAACAAAAGGAACAACCAGTTCAAATCAGTAAAACTGCATATAAATGTCAGATAAACATTTAAAATTACTACAATGTGGTGTTATGGAGTGAAAATGGACTGAAGTGATATTCAGCCTGGTTCATCAATAACAGATATCATTTTCAATTTCATATTGTGTAGAAAAAAGTTCCAATCTCAATTTCTGGATTGACCACTAATTTGAAGTTGAAAAATTTTTCATACGTGTTTCCAAAATGGTGTCTGTGTTCTGCAAGGCAGACAGGATTTAAAATAAGAACCAGGGGACTCATGTATAACACCGTGCGTAGAATTCACACTATAGCATGGCGTTCGGACAAAAGCGGAAATGTTCGTATGCACAAAAAAATCCAGATGCATAAATCTGTGCGTTCGCCAACTTCCATGTTATTCCGCTACATAAATCCCAGTCAGCGTAAAAAGTAACGCACGTGGACGCGCCTGCTGTCCCACCCCAACTCCTCCCAGAATTACGCCTCTTTGAATATGCTAATCAATATAAATATCCCTTAAGCTCAGCCTTCTGTGAAAAGACAATGGCAAAAGCACAGGGGAAAATAGAAGAATTTCAGAGAATACCAAGTGGGGGCAAAGAAAAACATACTATTTGTTGGTATCGGAGAAACTCGAAAGCTCAAGTTCACAAAGTCGCACAGTGCCCGAAATAAAAAAAGAAGTTGTCAGATATCAAAGTCGCCATGAAAGGGCGACTCATAGCCCACCATCTGAGTGTCATATAAAAGCTTATTAGGGTACAGAGAAAAAAAATAAGCACACAATGGGAAAAAAGCACGAAATGTCAACTTTAATCACGAAATTTCCACTTCAATCACGTAGTTTATTTTGTCATTAAAGTAGAACATCATAAACTTCATCTTAAAATTGTTTTATTTACTAGTTTCTCAAATCCCATTGCAATTTTGTTTTGTATTTGATTTTCTATGTGCTCTATGTGTGTGAATCACTACGTGCTTCTTAAACGGACTTTCTCTTCCTCCAACAGGACACAGAATCCATTACATTCGTAATATTACAGCTCTCTGAATAATTTAAATACTTAGATCTATACTTGATGTCATTTTCATGATGATAGGAGTTAAAGCATGTTATTAAACATGGGAACACGGTGGTGCAGTGATTGTTCATGTCTCACGTAAGATGCTTGCTGCGCCATGCGCAACTGTTGATGAAATAATTTATTACAGCAGTACTGTCTCTTTCAAACGTACTAACCTCCAATTCCTGTCCTTACTTTTCTTTCATCAAATACCCAATCGCCACACAGTCAGCTCTGTAATAGACGTTAAGCCATCTGTAAGCTTAGAACTCTGATTCTTCAAAACTTTTAAGGAACATTGAAATATCTTCGTAATGTTTAATTATTCTGTCCGTCTATCCTTCAACATCACACCAGCCCCAGCAAGAATACAGCACAAGGCAGGAACAATCCGTGAACGGAGCACCAGCTCCGCGACACCGTGTCCTCACATGTTTATTTATTAACACTATAGATTATTTAAATGATGTTAACATTTTATCTGTATACTATAATAAACATATCTTCCTGCATTTCATCTTAAAAACGATATCGTCATCATATGTAAATACGCGCTTTATAAAGTGGCTCAGGTTGTGCAATATTATAACTGTAGTGCAAGTTTACAGTGAGGTAATTGTACTTATAAGTACTAACAGTTCTACAAGGAGCACTTGATGGACTGATTGAGTGAGTTTATAGTTCTTGGGATGAAACTGTTTCTGAACTGCGAGGTCCGTACAGAAAAGGCTCTGAAGCGTTTGCCGTATGAGAGCAGTTCAAATAGGCAGCATGGCTGAGGCAGCGTGTTCTTGATGCTGTACACCGATAATCTCTTTCCAATCATCTGCTGTACAGCTGTGATTGCCCACTCAGATACAGTGATATAAATATTCTGAGTGGTGCAATGAGAGTAATATGGACAAAGATGATCCGCTGTGGTAACCCCTAATGGGAGCAGCTGAAAGAAGAAGAAGGTGCAGTGAGAGTAACAATGCTAAAGCAGCTATGGTATTTAGAATAGTTTGACTATTCCGTGGACCATTATATTGTTACAGGTTAATTACAATCAGATGCATTAAACTAACAAACAATATGCTGTTAATTTCAGTATATTTATAAAGCCGCGTCAGGGATGTGGATCTAAAAAAGAAAGGGAAACCACAGTGGAACAGTAACACTACTTTGACGCTGGGTGCCGCCAGTTTGCAAAACTGAGCGGAGAACTTGAGTACGCCAGGGTTGAAGCTACCGTGAAAATGTGCATGGCTTTACCGCAAGTTTAGATTTTATACATCGCGATTTGAGCATGGAAACGGGTTTACGCAACATTTTTGTGCATACGCACCGTGTATATATGAGGCCCCAGGAGAAGAATCAATGACTGAGCTAAGGTCAGAACCTAGATCACAGTTGGCGATCAAAGCCAATGATTCTTTATTAACAAGAAGTCAAAAGCAAAACACGCTTGCAGTATTCACTCTCTTTGTGAAAGATAACATGAATAAGGCATCACAATGCTGATGTCACATGACATGCATCCACAAAGTGTTTCCCTTAGCAACAAGGCAGCAACTGCCCCTTAAAATGACAGCTCCATAAAATCATTTCCATAAAGTCTTGGGTGTTGTAGATGGGGAAATTAATCATCCATTATGGTAAAAACCTCCAGCTAGATTCCTTTAGGAATAAACTGTAAACTTAATATGTTCTCAGCTCTCCCTTGGGCATTGTGTGTACACTTCTGACATCATAATTAGTCATGATGACACTTTACAGCTGGTTTGGGACCTTGTGAATGAAGACATATTGTTCAGAGGTCCATATGTAGAGCAGCTTTTACTGTAAGAGAAAGTTTGAAGTAAACATGAAAGCATCTTTAGCATTAGTAAAGAAAATTGTCTGTTAATTTCTGTGAACCTTACCCTTGGTGTTTTCTTAGACAGATACAAGTTTATTTGTCCCCAGGGGGATATTTGGCGGGCGGCACGGTTGCGCAGTGGTAGCGCTGCTGCCTCGCAGTTAGGAGACCCAGGTTCGCTTCCCGGGTCCTCCCTGCGTGGAGTTTGCATGTTCTCCCCGTGTCTGCGTGGGTTTCCTCCGGTTTCCTCCCACAGTCCAAACACATGCAGGTTAGGTGGATTGGAGATTCTAAATTGGCCCCAGTGTGTGCTTGGTGTGTGGGTGTGTGTCCTGCGGTGGGTTGGCACCCTGCCCAGGATTGGTTCCTGCCTTGTGCCCTGTGTTGGCTGGGATTGGCTCCAGCAGACCCCCGTGACCCTGTGTTCGGATTCAGCGGGTTGGAAAATGGATGGATGGATGGATATTTGGCAATTAGTGTTCAACAAAGTGTGTCATGATAGATTAAAATAGACTAGCATTTTATGTTTTTATTAAATAAAAAAGTCAAACCATAACAAAAATATGATGGAGTAGAACAAAGACATGAAAGGCAAGAACTAAATATCTAATCAAACCACCTCAATTTATTTCAGGGTTGAACTCTCAGAGTAACTGATCCTGGCTATGGTGCTAGCCCATCAAGCAAAGAATTGAATATTTTAGCTTTAATGCTTTAAGATTACGTTAATCTCAGTTTTCTGGAAAGCTACATTGATTAGTGATTCTAAATTGACCTTATGAAAGTGAATATGGATGTGTTATGATTTAGAGATTGTAGGTCAGTGAGAAAAACTAAGCCCCACAATGATGAGATCTGATGCTTAATTGGTTTATTTATTACTTACTCTAATAAATCAATTAAAGACAAATTAGAAAGGGTCAAATCAAATCAAGGCTCTTCCAGAGAAGAGCAACCAGGCCCAGAGAAGAGCGACTAGGCTGACTCCAGGGCTACAGGGGTTGAATTATGAGGAAAGATTAAAAGAGCTAAGTCTTTACAGTTTAAGCAAAAGAAGATGAAGAGGAGACCTGACTGAAGTGTTTAACATTATGAAGGGAATTAGTCCAGTGGATCAAGACGGTGATTTTAAAATGAGTTCATCAAGATCACAGGGACACAGTTGGAAACTTGTTAAACTGTTTTTCTTTACACAGAGAACGATAGACAATTGGATTAATCTACCAAGTAGTGTGGTAGACAGTAAGACTTTAGGGACTTCCAAAACTCGACTTGATGTATTTTTGGAAGAAATAAGTGGATAGGACAGGTGATCTTTGTTGGGCTGAGTGGCCTGTTCTCATCTAGAGTGTTCTAATGTTCATTCTAACTATCTGGAAGTTTGCCAGTTCAAATCCAGTTACTGCCAGGAAGGAATCCTACTCCACTGGGCACTCGAGCAAGGCCTTTAACCTGAAAACTGCTCCAGTGGTGCTGTTCAATGGTTGACCCAGCACTCTGATCCCCCAAAGCTCATGCGAAAACACAATAAAGTAATTGTGTAATGGGGTAATCTACTCTATACAATATATATAAAATCCTAAGCCTTAAAGTGCAACTATTTTATGTGATGTATATATATCTATACAGTCATATGAAAAAGTTTGGGAACCCCTCTTAATTCTTTGGATTTTTGTTTCTCGTTGGCTGAGCTTTCAAAGTAGCAACTTCCTTTTAATATATGACATGCGTTATGGAAACAGTAGTATTTCAGCAGTGACATTAAGTTGGATTAACAGAAAATATGCATCATAACAAAATTAGACAGGTGCATAAATTTGGGCACCCCAACAGAGATATGACATCAATACTTAGTTGAGCCTCCTTTGTAAATATAACAGCTTCTAGACGCCTCCTATAGCCTTTGATGAGTGCCTGAATTTTGGATGGAGGTATTTTTGACCATTCTTCATACAAAATCTCTCCAGTTCAGTTAAATTTGATGGCTGCCGAGCATGGACAGTGTGCTTCAAATCATCCCATAGATTTTCGATGATATTCAAGTCAGGTGACTGTGACGGCCATTCCAGAACATTGTACTTCTCCCTCTACATGAATGTCTTTGTAGATTTCGAACTGTGTTTTGGGTCATTGTCTTGTTGGAATATCCAACCCCTGCGTAACTTCATCTTTGTGACTGATGCTTGAACATTATCCTGAAGAATTTGTTGATATTGGGTTGAATTCATTTGACCCTCGAATTTAACAAGAGCCCCAGTCCCTGAACTAGCCACACAGCCCCACAGCATGATGGAACCTCCACCAAATTTGACAGCAGGTAGCAGGTGTTTTTCTTGGAATGCGGTGTTGTTCTTCCACCATGCAAAGCGCTTTTTGTTTTGACCAAATAACTCAATTTTTGTCTCATCAGTCCAAAGCACTTTGTTCCAAAATGAATCTGGCTTGTCTAAATGAGCATTTGCATACAACAAGCGACTCTGTTTGTGGTGTGAGTGCAGAAAGGGCTTCTTTCTCATCACCCTGCCATACAGATGTTCTTTGTGCAAATTGTGCTGAATTGTAGAACAATGTACAGAGACACCATCTGCAGCAAGATGTTCTTGCAGATCTTTGGAGGTGATCTGTGGCTTGTCTGTAACCATTCCCACAATCCTGCACATATGCCGCTCCTGTATTTTTCTTGGCCTGCCAGACCTGCTGGGTTTAACAGCAACTGTGCCTGTGGCCTTCCATTTCCTGATTCCATTCCTTAAAGTTGAAACTGACAGTTTAAACCTCTGAGATAGCTTTTGTAGCCTTCCCCTAAACCATGAGACTGAACAATCTTTGTTTTCAGATCTTTTGAGAGTTGCTTTGAGGATCCCATGCTGTCACTCTTCAGAGGAGAGTCAAAGGGAAGCACAACTTGCAATTGACCACCTTAAATACCTTTATAACTCCTGATTGGACACACCTGTCTATGAAGTTCAAGGCTTAATGAGCTAATCCAACCAATTTGGTGTTACAAGTAATCAGCTTTGAGCAGTGACAGGCATTCAAATCACCAAAATTACAAGGGGACCCACATTTTTGCACAACCAGTTTTTCACATTTGATTTAATTTCATACAACTAAATACTGCTTCACTGAAAATCTTTATTCGGGAAAACACCCCAGTACTCAGATGTTCCTAGGAAATGAAAGACATACCACTGTAATCTGTTTTGTAGTGTAAATTATTATGCAGGCTGAGAGGGGTTCCAGAACTTTTTCATATGATTGTGTATGTATATATATATATTGTAGCAGTTAAGGCTTTTGTCCACCGCTTGAACCCTCAGGTACCACTCTGAACACGAGGTAAAAGTATAGCTAATATTTTTATTATTATTATACAGTGCACCAAGCACCCTTTCCACCACACTATTCATAAATCAATAAACTATTCAATAAACCAATCCTCCTCACCCAGACACGTCGCCACCCTACCTCCCAGCTCAGCACAGTGTTCTGGGCTTCCCACAATCCTTTTATAGCCCCTGACCCGGAAGTGGTTCCTGGCCAAACCCACAAGTCCGTTTTCCTTCCGGGTCAGGGCAAACAGTCCTCTTCTTCATCCCGGGAGCACGTCGCTTCCTCCAGTCACGTGACTGTGACGCACTGCCGGGTTATAGGGCACGCAAGAGCCCACTAGCCCCCCTACAGCGACTCCCGGTGGCCCCCAAGGTATCCAGCAGGGCTGGGTGTATAAACTACAGAGTCCATGAGGCCCTGCTGGAAGTCGGGGCACCATCATGCTGTCCGGAGGGCTCCTCCTAGCGGCCTGGGGGTGGCGACCGGAGTCCATAGCCGGTCGTCCATCACAATATATATATATATATATTATTAAAACCTATATTGTATTTAATTTGTAGTTATTGTTCCGACTATATCTTTCATTGTTTGAGGCTTGGTAGTGCAGTGGTTAGCAGTTTATCCAGTTCAGAGAATTCATAAGCACTAAAGGCATTTTATCCACTCCCGAGCTTTTACAATATCTTAGAGAAAAAAACAAAACAAAACTTGTAGGACATCTTCCCAAATGTAAACATTGCCTTCAGGCTTCACATGCCATTGCGTGTCACAACTGCAAGTGCTGAGTGATATTTCTGCAAGCTAAGACTAGTGAAGAATGGGCTCAGATCTTCAATGGAACATGAAAGACTGAATCATTTGACTCTGAGGTGAACGGAGAGTCATCTGGTTCAGAAACTGAACTCCAAAGAAATCCAGTAAAGTCCAAGTTTGAAAATCAAGCGTTTGTCTATATTAATATACAGAATACCTCCGCAGCATTTCATATTCCTGCTTTTGTAGACATTTTTAATAAAGCTTTCTAGTTGACTCTTCAAAGTTTTGTCTGTGATGGTTTTTCGATTTCTTGTCATCAATGCAGTAATTGGCTAATTAAAGACACAAGCTTTGAAACAGAATAATTTGTCTCTTTATCATTTCAGAAAATAAGACCATTTTTTTTTCTTTCCATTGGATTTCTGTCATTCACTTTAAAGCCATATATGATTCTGTAATTGTCAGTTACTTCAGTTCGTGTGACTCTTTAAGTTGATGTGTGTAGCACTCATTTTTGTGTAAGTAGAACCCCAAATATCCCACTAGCTCAGGGGTCCACACCCTCCTGTACCTATTGTACTGTATATCACATTTTATATATAAACTGGTAGTTTAAATGGATTATGAACTGAGTGAAGCTTACCTACAGAGTAGTCGAAGGGCCAGCACATGTGTATATGGAGGCAGTGGTGAGGTGCTCTGCACCTTCTGGCCTTCACGTGTCTGGTGATGCCACCTCTGTGTGGTATCAAATCTCAGTCCAGACTCCTTTCATGTTTTTCTCCCAGATGATGAAATGAGCTGTCTACCGCCGTCCGAATTGTTGACTCCCTCATTGCGTTTTTAAGAAGCGATTGTAAACCCTAGTGTTCTGTGAATAGCTTTCAAATTGTTAATGAATGTTTTTTGCTCTCTGGATATCTCTCACATTGTGAAATTGATATTTTCTTCTTTATTTATAGCTCTTCAGTTGTGGTAATTAACTTTTGTAACCTGTCCTGCTATAATTTGTTCAAAACAGTCCCTGACTGATGTTACTCAATTATATTGACCTCCTTTGTAAGTCACTTTCGATGAAAGCAATTTCTAAGCAAATCATTGTAAATGTAAATGTAAAATTGATTAGTGAAGTATCTTGTTTTCAACTAGCATTCTATTGTGACTTCTCAAGCCGGCGTATCACAGGTTTTATCCTACAGAAAACAAGTGCAGAGGGTCTGCGTTGTGTTATTCTTTGGTTATGTGGTCAGTTATTTCCTCACCAGCTTCAGTTGCTGAAATAACCAGCAATCCACTGTGACAGACAGCCAGGATCTTTAATCAGCGACAATGCCCGTAGATTGGAAGGAACGTTCCCAGGGCATTGTCTCTCTCGGATCGCTAGATAAAAATGTGGTTGCAGCAACGCCCCAGATTCTTTCTTTCTTCAGCTCAGTTCTGTGGGTGCCACCAGGGGGTGCTGCAGGGACTGGTGAGCCCTACTTTGTTGAGCACCCACCTCAGTTATAAGTGCTGAGGGACTGATTATGGTACACTGGAAGTTCTCAGGGGCATTAAAGGAGCAGACTGCCTCAAGTCCGGGAGTCAGAGTTGAAAGAAAGGAGGCAGAGAGAGAGAAAGAAGAAGACAAAGAGTTGCTGTGTGCTGTTTATTGTTCTTGTAGCATGGGAAATGCTTAGAAAGGAAGGGTTTCCCACAGTAAAAATCCTCTTTGTATTGGCATCTTGTGTCCAGAGCCTGTGTGTGTTGGGTGTTTGGGGAGCTGGAGTGCCCCTGGTGGCCACACTACTTATCAACCATGGCACATTTTTGTTGTAATGCAACAGCACAAAATCAGGAAAAGGGTTTGAACATGTTATGTAAAGGATTATTTTGATAATTTTTGTTCCCTTTCTAAGGTAAATTTCTATAATAAGACACTCTTTATGTAGGTTTTTGAGGTCAGAGAATCCATCTTTTGTACTAGAATTTTCTGTGCTTTGTTATTTTATTTTGAACCACTTCTGCTGCTATTTTGGTTATCACATGTGTCACTGTCTTCCTGTCCCCCAGACACTTTACAGTTTGGGGGGGACAGGATTACAGAGGCTGCAACCTGAAAACTAACTTTTCCCAGGTTAAAAGGTTGCTTGATGTGTCGCTTCACTATCCGAATTCAGAAATAAATTCTTACGTGCCTTTGTGCTTTATCACTTTTTCTTGTTGGTTATCTTTCGGTACAATCCTTTGACTTTGATTTTTGTGTAATTTCTTGGTATTGCAGTCTGTGCTAACAATCTCCAGTTTTTTCTTTATTATTTTTGGTACATTTTGACCACATCTTTTCTCCTGATTAGCTTTATTAAAATTTACTCTGCTCGTGAGCAGAACAGAACAGGTCTGAAAATAAACAAACATTTGACTGAGATATCATTGGTCAGTCCCAGTAACAGATCTCACCTCAGGCAACCAGACCCCAAACTCAGAACTGCTTATGCACAAAATGGGGCACTGCTGTAAAAGTTCAACATTTCCATAAATGTTACTAAAAATACAAGAATGCCATTTAAAGGGAAGGGAAAACTGTAAAACCTCAGGCTTGGAAGGACAAGACCAAATCTTCATAAATAATGAACAATTGTTTTATATCGAATCAAAAAGACAATAATAAATGAAAAAAGGCAAAAGAAAGGCTAAAGAATTTTCCTAACACGCAAACCAAAGCAAACAAGTCTAAATCCAAACTCTATAAGTAAATGTACAGAATAAGAACCACAAATCCACAACAAAACAGAAACTGCAACAACAATACTCACTATTATGAACCTTTCTCCACCAAGAACAATGAGCCAGTGAGGAACTCTTCCTCTTTTTCTTCTGCTTTTTTATGGAATTTATCCACCCAAAAATCATATTTTTATGTGTTACCTCATTAGTTTGTAATGATGGACAGAAAAAAAAATAAAATCATTTCTGTTATAATAAAAGTCTTTGGTGGCCAATGTTGAACAAAGGTAAACAATGCCATTTTACATTTACATTTTTTTTTGCTTAGCAGGCATTTTTATCCAAAGCCAATTATGAAAGAGGTCAACGTAATCGAGTAAATATCAGTCCAGGGGACTGTTCAGGTCCAAGTGTTTTTGAATTCTGACAGATTAGGATGGAGATATCCATAGAAAAAATGAAGAGACATTGTTGCAGACATCACTTTCCAGGGTTTTGGATAGAAAGGAGAGGAGAGATACTAGTCTGTAATTACCTACTTCAGATGGCTCGAGAGTGGGCTTCTTTAAGAGATGAGTTATAAGGACCTGATTGAACAACACTGGAAAAGGGCGCTGTGAAAAAATCTCACATCAGTCGTGTTGCATAACCCAAAAGTGAAGTCATCCAGTCTGATGCGTTGGTCACCATTGACCACTATATGCTAAATGGAACAACATATAACAGAGTAACATTTTTGGATGAAACATTCCTTTAATGGCAGTGGCAAACTAGCTCATGGTGCATTACTACCACCCACTGGTCTGGAGTTTGATGCAGAAAATGGGAGAAAAACAAATACTATGATCAGAAATACCTCATCACCATAATTTATATCCTCCATCTAAATCTCTAATAGCCTTATAGTGAATATTAATTATGTGAATCTCCCTTTGAGATTAATAAAGTATCTATCTATCTATCTATCTATCTATCTATCTATCTATCTATCTATCTATCTATCTATCTATCTATCTATCTATCTATCTATCTATCTATCTATCTATATTTTAAATAAAAGAAGTCGACTCCATGAAAACTTTGGGCTCTCCTCCATGTCTTGCTAACTGTTGCTGCCTCTCAGAAATTTTCCTGTAATTGAAGTTGTTGTATTTTATACGTCTCACGTCTTAACAGAATATGTTAAACTCTCTCATATCGTTTACAAGATCTACATATTCCAGAGAGATGCTGTCCTGTCACGAACAGGGAGTAACTTTACATAGTATGCCCAATCCCAAGAAATATTAATATAATTTCTTCCCTTCTTGTTTCTGCACTCTCCATATTAACCCAACTCTTTCTGTCTATAAAGATGCCTCCAATTACTACCAGTGTCCCACATTTTAACTACAACTGAACCCTTTCTAACCTCAACCTCTGAGAGACTCACTTCCCACCCTGAAATATAAAGGCGTTGGTGTGACATCACTGCGGTGGGTTGGCACCCTGCCCAGGATTGTTTCCTGCCTTGTGCCCTGTGTTGGCTGGGATTGGCTCCAGCAGACCCCCGTGACCCTGTATTCGGATTCAGCGGGTTAGAAAATGGATGGATGGATGGATGGTGTGACATCATGGTGGCTCCACCTTTTAGCACTTGTCCAGAGAAAGGTTTGGGCTGAGAGAGAGATAGAGAAAGAGCTCAGCTGACATCACTAGGATGCAGTCAACTCTCAAATGTCCAGAAATGGTCTCTCTGTGGCTAGCACAACAAGCTCTTCTATTAGCTGTAAGGAGGCTGCTTCTGGGCCAGAAGTTGTGGGTTTGTGGCTGATCACTGGCAGCCACCACACTGCAAATTTGTGACCTGAGATCCTTTGTGTGTGAGTCCACAGTAATTTTCTATGAAGACAAGGGTGGGATTTGCACTGAGGGCCGGTCGGAGTGTATAAGCTGTTTTGCAATGTGTATGTAATCTCTAGATGCGGATAAATGCTTGATAACTTTCTTAGCTTGAGAAATAAACATATTCAGTAAGATTTTAAGCTTTTATTTTCCGATTGATGTCCATGCCCCATTGCCTCCATTGTAAAATGCCAGGGGTGGGCAAGATATTTTTTGTATATTAATATTGCAGGATCAGAAATTAGTACATTAGAGGGTCAGCTCAAGTTGGACGGTTAGGAGACAAAGTCAGAGAGGCAAGATTGCGTTGGTTTGGACATGTGCAGCAGAGAGATGTTGGGTATATTGAGAGAAGGGTGCTAAGGATAGAGCTGCCAGAAAAGAGGAAGGCCTAAGAGAAGGTTTATGGATGTGGTGAGAGAAGACATGCAAATGATGAGTGTAACAGAGCAAGAAACAGAGGACAGAAAGGTATGGATGAAGATGATCTGCTGTGGCAACCCCTAATGGGAGCACCTGAAAGAAGAAGAAGAAGAAATGAATACAGTAGAGAGTCAGCTCAGGTTGGACGGTTGGGAGACAAAGTCAGAGAGGCGAGATTGCGTTGGTTTGGACATGTGCAGAGGAGAGATGCTGGGTATAATGAGAGAAGGGTGCTAAGGATAGTGCTGCCAGGGATGAGGAACAGAGAAAGGCCTAAGAGAAGGTTTATGGATGTGGTGAGAGAGGACATCCAGATGATGGGTGTGAAAGAGCAAGATGCAGAGAACAGGAAGATATGGAAGATGATCCGCCGCGGCGACCCCTAACGCGAGCAGCCAAAAGAATAATACTTAACGTTAGAACACAATTTCATGTGGCAAATGCATATATGACACATTTGTGAAAAAATACATTTGACTTGAAAAATAATTAACTTATCCTTTCACAATTTTGCCTTTTGGAAGAAAAAGAAAAGACTCATCCTAAAAAGGACAAAAGTCAAAATGACCAGGGGATGTAAATATACTGGGCAAGCCAAAAGAGAAGTTCAAAACAAAGCAAGCGGGAGTTGATTACCAGAACGGCAAAAAAGAATAAACAGTGACAAAATCAAAATTAAAGTTAGCAGTCGATGCACAAACGCCTTGCTAAAAGTTTAAAACAAAGGAAGAGTCCCTAATGAGCCAATTAATTGCCAGCAGTCATTTGTGTGGTGGGGATACTGCACAGAATGTGGGGGCAACACGACAGACCAGGCGCAGCTGATGTCACCAGAAAGCTTAGAAAGAGTCCCTACACCAAAGGGCATGGCTCACGCTATAAGAGGCTGCTTCTGAGGGCCTTTCTAATCCAAACATTACTGGTTTGCAGTTGGCCTCAGTGCAAAATGTGCCACCTAGGATGAATTTGTGATGTGATTCCACAACAAAGCACCTTGGTATCATAATTCAGTAACTCTGGGCACCTTGTAGGAGAGTTACCATACAGTATATGGCAAGTGTGAAGCCCAGGGCACATACAAGCCGCCCTATTCCCGACACTGACAGGCAGGACACGACTTTGCACACAGCAAACGGTTTATTTACAATAATCCAGCGCACACACAGTAAAGCACCAACACAGTCCGTTTTGCTGCCAGCCCTTCTGCTTCCACTCTCCAGTTTCAGCAGCACTTCCAGGTGTGGTGGAAGACCTGCAACTCAGGGGCTCAGCAGCAGCTACAGCACTGCCCTGGCGGCGCCCGCAGAATCCAACAGGGCTGCACCAAACTCCAGCTCTCATGGAACCCTGCAGAAGTCTGAGGCACCACTGCAACCCAGGGGGCCTGCCATCTAGCATTCCACGCAAGGTAATATACTGGACACGCTCCCTCCCCTGGTCCTTCCAGCATGGAGGCATCCCAGCCGGGCAAGGTCACACAAGTTCCCCTCTATTGTCGATTGTCTCTTTTGAGTGTCAGGTACCTTTTTCTTCTCCTCCCTCATGTCATGTTTGCGTAGGGTGTGTTTTTTTGGGCTGCAGTCTGTGTAAATAATTTTATAACTGAAAGTTTTCTTGGCAGTATTTGTTGGCTGTCTGGAGATCTGCCATGCATGACTGAGAATTCACTGAGTGTGAAATGAGGCTGTCAGATGAGAATCACGCAGTTCATGGCTAAGCTAAACAAGGAAACTGTTTATCTGTGGACAAACCTGGTGAAGTCATTTTGACATATTTTGAAATAAACACCACATCTTGTTACCGATTCAGCTCTCCTTCAGACATGCTCAATCACTGGGCAGACTGAAGACCATGGGCATATATCTTTGAAACATACACAGTTTAAGTGGGTGAGGAAATGTACCGCTGATATGAGGTTGTCAGGTGCCCAGGGTTGCCAGAAGAGAAAGAGCGATAGACACACTGGTGACAGAGAAGCTTCTGCATGTGCCAGTGTGTCAACACCGAATCCGTTAGTAGATGGTGTGACCTGGTGCACAATCATAAACTGGCCAATGGCAGCGGTACAACCATAGAGAGGCAGCCCTTAGGGAAGTACATAGTGGATCCCACAGAATGTGTTTATGAAAGGGCAAGCAAGCCAGGTACTAACAGGGATATCCAAATGTCTACTGTAGAGTGATAGAGGAAATGATAGAAGTTGCAACACATGCTAGTAGCACAAGGGTGCGCCGTCCCATAAGGGCATATATTAGGATCAATACTCAGACATTTGGTGTTCTTTACGGCTGACGGAAGGCTTAGACATGTGGTGACACCAAGTGCTACTACAGGGAGTTGGCCCTGGAAATAACAGAATGGCCATCCTTCACTCCCAGACTGTTGTAATGGCAGTTTGTTGTGGATTTTGGGTGAAGGATTTAGGCCATGGTTACACCTATTGTGGAATTTTGGTGTACGAGGAAAACTAAAACAAAATAAGAAAATCCATCCATCCATTTTCCAACCCGCTGAATCCAAACACAGGGTCACGGGGGTCTGCTGGAGCCAATCCCAGCCAACACAGGGCACAAGGCAGGAACCAATCCCGGGCAGGGTGCCAACCCACCGCAGGACACACACAAACACACCCACACACCAAGCACACACGAGGGCCAATTTAGAATCGCCAATTCACCTAACCTGCATGTCTTTGGACTGTGGGAGGAAACCCACGCAGACACGGGGAGAACATGCAAATGCAAACTCCACGCAGGGAGGACCCGGGAAGCAAACCCAGGTCCCCAGGTCTCCTAACTGCGAGGCAGCAGTGCTACCCACTGTGCCACCGTGCCGCCCACAAAATAAGAAAATCAAAAATAAAATCAAAAATGAGAGGCACAGGGGTGCAGTGGTAGTTGCTGCTGCTTTGCAATAAGAAGACGAGGGTTTGTATCCCGAGTCCTTCCTGCATGGAGTTAGAATGTTCTCCCTGTGTCTGTGTCAGATTTCTCCCGGTGCTCCCGTTTCCCCCCGCTGTCAAAACACATGCAGGTTAGGTAAACCGGGGCTGCTAAATAGGTCCCTCTGTGTGTGTGTGTGTTTGCCCTGCGATTGACTTGCACCCTGTCCAGGGTTTGTGCCCTAGGCTGGCAGGGACAGGCTCTGTGTAAGGCTGGCAAGGATGGCACTTAACAGATCATGAGTGGCCCCGTCTGCTGATGGACATGAAATTTCTTCTGTTTAATAAGCAGCATTTCAGTGCACCTTCAAATCTGGAAAATTTCACTGGCAAGTGGTGATACGTCAGAGTGATTTGTTAGACTGAGACACTTCTGCTCGCTATGTTTTTTTTTTTTTATTTTATTAAATTTATTAAAAGCAAGTAAGATCCTATGAAAACAAGTCAAATTTAACAAAACTACATTCAACTCAAGCCTCACCCATGAGAAAGAGAAGAAGACCGACAGCCAACTTTAAGAGTATAAAAGAGGGAAGAGAATCTTTTTCCCCAATATAAATGCTTATTCTAAAATGTTATTGATTCGATTCTGCCAGGTTTTAAAAAAGTTTTGAACAGATCCTCTAAGTGAGAATTTCACTGTTTTCCAATTTCAATGCTCGTTACGTTTGGCAACCTGCCTGACACCTGATGCTTGCTGGAGTAGGCTCTCCATAAGACTGCAGTTTTAGAAAATGAATGGGTGGACGAGTGTGCAGGCTACAAGCCTGCTTTTGAGTTTCAGGGTCAGGCCTACTTTTATTTTTCGGGCCTATTTTGTGTTTGTGGGCTTGAATTGCGTAACACAGAAACTGATGAAGGCGAGTCAATAGACGTCATGCTGTGCTGCCTACTACGCTAGACTTTTCTTGAGACTCTGACCAATGAATTGATTCTTTTTTTTACTTAAACAGCACCTAAACATAAATTTAATGTGAAGTGAGCCAACAGATGAGCAACTAAGTTGGGAGCCTCAAACTCCAACCTTCATTCAGTTTCTTAATTTGAAGCCAATTCTCTTTGCTAATTAAACCCGTTATTTAATTCCATGGCGCTCATTCTGACACGGCAGACATTTCCGAAACTGTTGATTTTCTTTTTTAAGAGCGCTGTCAACATGTTTCGTGGACCTGAGCAGATCAACATTACTGAGGAGGCCTTCACCTTTCTTTATTTTCAGTTATTGTGTGATGGACACAGATTGTTGTTTATGTCTTGGTTCTTTTTGTGTCTTAATTTTGTTTGGTTGCTAAATTAAGGAAAAAAAGAAATAATTAAGGGGTCTGAATCTTAAATTGTGCATCAATTAAAATTAAGGCAAAGAGTTAATTAGCAGCAAAATCTGCTCACTAATTAAGAAAAAGGTTAGAATGAAAACCTGCAGCCACAGTAGCTCTCCAGGACTGAAGTTGGAGACTCCTGGCTTAGAACTACTGAATTCTACCACTAACTAATGATGTATCCATCTTCCTAACCTCTTACAGTCATATGAAAAAGTTTGGGAAGCCCTCTCAGCCTGCATAATAATTTACTCTCCTTTCAACAAAAAAGATAACAGTGGTATGTCTTTCATTTCCTAGGAACATCTGAGTACTGCGGTGTTTTCCAAACAAAGATTTTTAGTGAAGCAGTATTTAGTTGTATGAAATTAAATCAAATGTGAAAAACTGGCTGTGCAAAAATGTGGGCCCCCTTGTAATTTTGCTGATTTGAATGCCTGTCACTGCTCAATGCTGATTACTTGTAACACCAAATTGGTTGGATGAGCTCGTTAAGCCTTGAACTTCATAGACAGTTGTGTCCAATCATGAGATATAAAGGTATTTAAGGTGGTCAATTGCAAGTTGTGCTTCCTTCACTTTGACTCTCCTCTGAAGAGTGACAGCATGGGATCCTCAAAGCAACTGTCAAAAGATCTGAAAACAAAGATTGTTGAGTCTCCTGGTTTAGTGGAAGGCTACAAAAAGCTTTCTCAGAGGTTTAAACTGTCAGTTTCAACTGTAAGGAATGGAATCAGGAAATGGAAGGCCACAGGCACAGTTGCTGTTAAACCCAGCAGGTCTGGCAGGCCAAGAAAAATACAGGAATGGCATATGCGCAGGATTGTGAGAATGGTTACAGACAACCCACAGATCACCTCCAAAGACCTGCAAGAACATCTTACTGCAGATGGTGTATCCGTACATCGTTCTACAATTCAGCAGAATTTGCACAAAGGACATTTGTTTGGCAAGGTGATGAGAAAGAAGCCCTTTCTGCACTCAGGCCACAAACAGAGTCGCTTGTTGTATGCAAATGCTCATTTAGACAAGCCAGATTCATTATGGAACAAAGTGCTTTGGACTGATGAAACACAAATTGAGTTATTTGGTCATAACAAAAACCGCTTTGCATGGCGGAAGAAGAACACCGCATTCCAAGAAAAACACCTGCTACCTACTGTCAAATTTGGTGGAGGTTCCATCATGCTGTGGGACTGTATGGCTAGTTCAGGGACTGGGGCCCTTGTTAAAGTTGAGCATCAGATGAATTTAACCCAATATCAACAAATTCTTTAGGAGAATGTTCAAGCATCAGTCACAAAGTTGAAATTACGCAGGGGTTGGATATTCCAACAAGACAATGACCCAAAACACAGTTCGAAATCTACAAAGGCATTCATGCAGAGGGAGAAGTACAATGTTCTGGAATGACCGTCACAGTCCCCTGACTTGATTATCATCAAAAATCTATGGAATGATTTGAAGCAGGCTGTCCATGCTCGGCAGCCATCTAATTGAACTGAACTGGAGAGATAGGTGGGCATACCCCAAAACCCCACAACAGATGCACTAAATTACTACAATAAATCTCCAATAAAGAAGTGATTTTTTTCCTTGATGGATTACAGGTAATGTAATATGTTGATAATCAACAAATATGACAAATAAATCAATCCTACCTAATTAATTTTCACTTGCACTTCGCCAAACCAATCAGCGTTCTTAACATAAATTAAGGATTACTTTGCTGTTTCAAATTCACCTTGAGAAAGGTCTCTTCAACTGGTATATTTGGTATTCAGAGATTTCCTCTTTTACTTGTCACATAGCCGCTCCTGTCAGCAAAACAGACCCTCAAGCTGCTATTTAAATGGCTGCAAAATAATGTGCATGCCATGTGTCTGTGTGTCTCCATCTTATGTTTGAATGTTCTGCCTCTGCAAACAGCGGGGCGGCGATCTGAACAAACCACCTTGACAAAATATTTAATAAACCAAAATGTTTCTTTGATGAAGTAAAAGAATATTGAAAGGGCTTCAACTTTGCATCAATCCATCCATTTTCTAAATGCACTTTTCCAGAGCAAGGAGGGAAGCTCATCGGGAAGGAACAATTCCTGGGCGGGACAACAGCCCATCACAGCATGAACACTCACACACACATCAAGAGCATAATTAACATTGCCAGTCCACCTAAAAGATGTTTACTTACGTTCATGTCTCTGGTGACTCTTCCTATGAAGTCAGTAGATGGATTGGGATAACATGAGGGTCATGAGGTCACTGGAAAGGGGTATGTGGTGCTCCCGATATCTCAACAAAAGGATGAAGGTCCAAGTCTTTAGAGTCCTGGTGCTCCCTGTTTTGCTATATGGTTGCAAGACATGGATGTTATTCAGTGACCTGACATGAAGTCTGGACTCCTTTGGTACTGTGTCTCTCCAGAAAATCCTTGGGTACCGCTGCTTTGACTTTATGTTGCTCATGGAGTCCCGAATGAGGCACATGACCTGCATTGAGAGGGAGCGTCGGTTACCATGTGGTGCGATTCCCGGAGGGTGATGCGGCTCGCAGGATCCTCATTGTTGAGGACCTGAGCGGCTGGACCAGGCCAAGGGGACGCCCACGCAACACCTGGCTGCGGCAGATAGAGTCATTTCTGAAGGGAAGGACTGGACCACTTGTCTGCCAGGGGGGGTTGCCAACCGGGATCTCAAGCTGTTTTGTTGTGTGGTGGGTGTGGCAACGCGCTGTATCATTGGATGCTCTCCAACCCGACCTGATCTGACAGCCCACCTAAACTGAATGATTTTCAAAATATTTAACCTAATCTCTGAACACTCAGTGCCATACATGCATTTTCTAACTTGATTAAAATCAAGTATGTATAAAAAGCAGACAAAATAAAAGTCTTCTGTCATTTCAATACCGGTACTGGAACTTGTCCACTTTTGAGAATTTCAAAGTTTTAAAGTTGTTAATTTAAGAGAGATTTGGGTTATACTGTAACTTTATATTATGAACTATTTGTGATAAGTGACTTGGGATATGATGTAAATATATAGAATTACAGTTGTGATTCCAAAATAAATGCAATTTTTTTAAGGTTCGCTTAGCTCCCCCAAGCCTAAATGTTAGACTCCACCCATGTGCAGGGTCACAGGGCAGATGGAGCGTATCCCAGCAATCATTGGGCGCAAGGCAGGGTCAACACCTGGCTGGGCAGGGAGCCAGACCGTTATAGGGTGAACATGCAACGCACAAAGACACAGACACACACATGCACACACACACACACACGTTTACTCAGTCCAGTTTAGCAGCACCAGTTCACCTAACCTGCATATCTTTGGACTGAGAGAGGAGATCCATAAAGACATGGAGAGAACATGCAAACTCCACGCAGGAGTGAACCTTGGTCTCTTTACTGCAACACAGCAGTGCTACCACTGTGCCACTGTATGGCCCATATTATATTATATTATATTATATTATATTATATTATATTATATTATATTATATTATATTATATTAGCTGTGTAAGCCCATGCTATAAAAAGCCTGGGGTCCTAGAAACTATGGAAATCATCAGAAAAAAAGCTGAAATGTAGAGATGTCAGGTACTTGAAAGGAACAACTCTGGGCATCTCTCTCCTAGGAGGTTTCATTTTGCCGACGTGCTCACATCACTTGTGTATTAGTAGCTAAGTGACTGTCTTTCTTTGGTGGTTTCGCTTTACTGACATGCTTGCCCCGCTGATGTTAGTAGCGGATAAGCAAGTTTCTGTTTCCTCGGGGGTGCTCACCTCGCTTGTGTATTAGTGGTGGGAGGAAAAGTAAAAGGGATACCGTTTTGCCGATGTGCTTGCTTCACTTCTGTATTAGCCACTAAGCGAGTGACTCTCTCTTCAGAGGTTTCGTTTTGCCGACGTGCTGGCCTCGCTTCTGTATTAGTGGCTAAGCGACTTTGTCTTTCTTTGGAGGATTCGTTTTTCCGACATGCTTGCCTCGCTTGTGTATTAGCAGCGGGAGGAATAGTAAAAGGGATACCATTTTGCTGATGTGCTCGCCACGCTTCGTAATAGCAGCTAAGCGACTGTCTTTCTTTGGAGGTTTCCTTTTGCCAGTGTGCTCGTTTCGCTTCTGTATTAGCGGCTAAGTGGCTTTGTCTTTCTTCTGAGGTTTTGTTTTGCTAACAAGCTTGCCCCGCTGGTGTTATTAGCGGCTAAGTGAGTTTCTGTTTCGTCGGAGGTGGAGCCCTTACCCCGACTCCACCTCTCACTTCCATGCCAGACATACTCACACTTTCACATGCAGACGTTTTATATATGATTATATTAAACCATTTCAAGACTGATTTAGACCTGTCACCAACTAGACAGAATACCATGTGGCCCATCATGTTCTCCTTAGGACATTTTGCTAAAAATCACAAAGCCTTCAGATGAACAAAATGTCAAGCTTTTTGACAATTGTAAGTCACAAAAAATGCATTTTTTAAATTTTAAATTCTTTCAGAAATGGTGCACGTTCCTTGCGAGGCAGCTAGTCTTTATAATGGGGATTTCAGAAATTGATTAGATAGATAGATAGATAGATAGATAGATAGATAGATAGATAGATAGATAGATAGATAGATAGATAGATAGATAGATAGATAGATAGATAGATAGATAGATACTTTATTAATCCCAAGGGGAAATTCACATAAATGTGAACTTAAACTGTGGTGGGATAATGTGCACCTCTCTTATTAGTGCCTACCTAACTGAATTAGGATACAATCGTGAATCATTTTAAAACTTATAGTGGAGTAGTTTGCGGATGGACAGATTTTACTTTAACTTGACTTGCTTTTCTAGAAAGCTGTTTCCACTTTTGCTTAAGTGTGGCCGTTGGGTGCTTCATACCACACTATCAAATGTTAGCCTTGTGCCACCGTATTTCATTTATGAGCAAATCAAAGGGCTTTGGTGTGTTTTGGGTCTGAACTGAAAGATTAGCCAGTCTGTTTAACTTTCAGCAAGGTCACTAAATAGTTTTTACTTCCCACAATAGCACAAATTTCAGTATTCTGAGTCAAAAAATAAAAAAATTGGCAGTGCCACCTAGATGTTTTTCAGATACAGAATAATGAAGAAGTTAAATCAAAAATATAAGGCTGTATTGGTAGAAAACACAAGGAAGTGATCAAACTTGAAAAAATGTAAAATGGCAAATGGGTAGTAGAATTCTGCAGTCACAATCCTCTACCTTCAGTGGCTTTGTTGGCACCGCACTGGAAGTGTGTGAGTAAACAAGTCACTCCAACCTAAGAAAGTGCACCAAATGCACTCCCTCATCCTCCTCCTAAATCTCTCCACCCCAATTTGTTTGCCTCTCTCCTTCTCTCTCCTTCTCTCTCTTCCAGTCCCTATACCTCCATGTCAGCAAGTCTTTGCCTCAACTTGCCTCTTAAATTTGCACTTGCAGTGAGCGGCTTTGAATATTTTTTAATTGTTTAGTCAAATGTCTCTTTGTCGACAAGTATGAGAAATAAAACTAAAAAATGGGAATGGATAGTTTAGGAAGACATTACCAGAAAGTTCAAACTATAGAAATTTATTCAAAACTGAATCCAAGTTTCTTTAACTTACCTTTTTTTTTTCAAGCCATCTAGATAGATAGATAGATAGATAGATAGATAGATAGATAGATAGATAGATAGATAGATAGATAGATAGATAGATAGATAGATAGATAGATAGATAGATAGATAGATAGATAGATAGATAGATAGATAGATAGATACTTTATTAATCCCAAGGGGAAATTCACATACTCCAGCAGCACCTTACTGATACAAAAAACAATATTAAATTAAAGATTGATAATAATGCAGGTAAAAAACAGACAATAACTTTATATAATATTAACGTTTACCCCCCCAGGTGGAATTGAAGAATCGCATAGTTTGGGGGAGGAACAATTTTCTCAGCCAGCCCATTCCTGATGCAGCCCACGATAGCAGTGTCGTCAGCGAACTTTTTCACGTGGCAGGACTCCGAGTTGTATTGGAAGTCTGATGTATATAGGCTGAACAGGACCGGAGAAAGTGCAGTCCCCTGTGGCGCTCCTGTGTTGCTGACCACAATGTCAGACCTGCAGTTCCCGAGACGCACATATTGAGGTCTGTCTGTAAGATAGTCCACGATCCATGCCACCAGGTATGAATCTACTCCCATCTCTGTCAGCTTGTCCCTAAGGAGCAGAGGTTGGATTGTGTTGAAGGCTCTAGAGAAGTCCAGAAACATAATTAATAATAATAATAATAATCTATGACCACCACTGAGTTTAATTATGTAAGATTTGCTTTTATCTCGGTGAGATGATGTTTTTTTACCTTCTTTGTAATAGCACTAGGGTGTTGTGCGGTGTTAGCCATTATGGATGTAAGGAGAAGTCAAGCAAAGCAAAATGACACCTTTTATTGGCTAACTACGAAGACTGCAATATGCAGGCTTTCATGGCAACCCAAGCCCCTTCTTCAGGCAGGATGTAGAGAACCTCTTTTTGAACCTCTGCTCTGGATTCTGTATTGGGACTTTGTTCACTGTGGATTGCCTTGCCATTTTACGCAATTCTTTGTGCTCTTTGGAGCTTTGTATTGCAGAGCCTTTTTGATTAAAACTTTTAATTTTTAAAGACTAGGGGGCTTTGCCCCCCATGGCCAAACGCTACGCGCCATTGTGAAAAGGGAGGCCGAACGCACCCCAAGGAGACGCGGTCGCTCCTCAGAAACCCCTCTTAAATGGTAATACCTCCTGTTTACCTCCTGTTTGCTCGATCAGCTGCTGGCTTGCTGGTTCTGCCATGCCGCGTGATCTCCACTTCACTCGCCAAGGTGATACAATGGGAAGCAATCAACAGTTGTTTTTTTTACCTCCTCTTTGCTCAATCAGCTGCTGGCTTGCTGCTGCTCCTGTGTGGTGTGATCTGCATTTCATGCGGCACTTTAAACATTTTAAAGTCAATGCCTTGTCTCTCTTCTCCCCCAGACATCCTCAAACACTATTTGATCTCTTTTTGCTGTTCCGTTATTTCACCAAGTTATATTTTACATTTGTTTGTGCTAATATGAGCTGTACTCTCATTTTCTTGAGACTTTCGAATTTTCCTACTTCCATTATCTCTAACTTGCTCTGCATATATATCACGGGACTTGCTTCCAAAGCTTGTAAGCATGACGTGACTTTTCCGTCTCACGGAAAGTGAAAGCGTCTCTCTGTCTCTCAAAGATCAAGATCTCTCTATCTGCTCTTTTGGGTTTCTAGTTTGGGTTTTTGGATGATATTTACCCCCTCTAGTGGGCAACTTTGGAAGGTCCCACAGTTGAGCAAAAACCAATCAATAAGGATCAAGGGATGGCCTGCAGAGCTTCGATGCAGGACTGTATCAAAACACAGATCTGGGGAAGGTAATAAACATTCCTGCACCAGTGGAGATTCCCAAGATCATAGTGGCCTTCGTAATACTTAAATAGATACGTTTGGAACAACCATGACTCTTCCTAGAGTTGACTGACTACTTAAACTGTGCAATCCAATAAGATGGGCCCTTGAAAGAGAGGTGACCAAGAACCCAAAGGCCACTTGAACTGAGCTCAAGAGAAGCTGAGTGAAGGTGGGCAAAACAACCAGAAGGACAATCACCACTGCATCACTCCACTAATATGAGCTTAATGGACTAATGGCCAGACAAGACATGAAAGCCTTCTTAGAGTTTGTATAAAGGAACCTGAAAGATATTCAGACTATGAGAAACATTCTTGGTCTAATTGAAATGAAGATTGAATTGTTTGGCCTGAACATGGTGGTGCCATCATCATGCCGTTTGGTTGTTTTTCAGCATCAGGACCTGCTGGGTGGAAGAATCCCCATAACATAATGCTGCCACCACCATATTTAACAGTGAGGATGGTCTGGTTTGGGTAATGTGCAGTTTTCAAACAAGATGTTATTTTTTACTTTGTCTGATGGCCAAAAAAGCTCCAGTTTTGATCTCGTCAGACTACAGAACCTTCTACCAGCTAACTTCAGAACCTCCCATGTGCCTTTTTTACAAACTCTAGCCAAAATGTCAGGTATGTGTTTTTTTTTTTTTGCTTTGCCATTCTCCCATAAACCTGTGACTGGTGAAGCACCCGAGCAACATTTGTTGTGTCTGTACAGTCTGACACCATCATGCCTCACTGTATGAATTGGCATTAAGCAGGTGATGAGCAGTAGCTCATCGTCAACAGACATAGTAGGGTATAGAGTTCTGCCGAAATTGTTCAATTATTGTCTCATCAGAATCTTTTTCTACACACTTTCTTTAAATGTCATTTGGAAAACTCCAAGTGAGTCTAGCAACTCTACCATAAATGGCTGATTCATGGAGTGCTAGTCATCCTTACTTCAGGTTCTCCCATCTGAGCAGAGGACTTTTGAAGCTCTTGTTATAAGGACCATTGAGTTTTTGGTCATCTCCTTGACCAAAGCCCTTCTTGATCGCTTACTCAGTTTGATCAGATGGTCTAATCAAGCAAGAGACTTCGTAGTTTCAAACTTCTTCCATTTCACAATTATTGAGGCCACTGTGCTTCTGGGAACACTCAAAACTTTAGAAATGGTTTGACTTCCTCACCTTGGTCAATGCCTCACCACAATTTGATCGATGAGGACGTCTACAGACAGTTTTGTAGATTTTGTGATTTGTTTTTAGTCCTGACATGCAGTGTGAATCATGGGTCCTGAAATAGACAGGTATGTTGCCTTCTAAACTGTCCAATAAATTTAATTTGCCACAGGCAGACGTAAGCCAAGTTCTAGAAACATCTGAAGGAGAATTCAAGCAGACAGAATGCACCTGACCAGCCACAGCAAAGTGTCTGCATACGTATAGCAATGAGGGATTTCGGATTTTGATTTTTAATACATTTGCAAATATTTCGGACAATGTATATTGAATTTTGACTGATAAGTAAAAAAAAAAGGTACATTTGTACTTTAAAAATGAAATCAGTTGTACAACTCACTAAAGTATACAGAAAGTGAAGTGGTCTGAATACTTTCTGAACCCACTTTATATATTGCTTTTTATACTTCTCTTGTGGGGCAGCATGGTGGTGCAGTGGGGGGGGGGGGTGGCACGGTTGGGCAGTGGGTAGCGCTGCTGCCTCGCAGTACGGAGACCTGGGTTTGCTTCCCGGGTCCTCCCTCCGTGGAGTTTGCATGTTCTCCCCGTGTCTGCGTGGGTTTCCTCCCACAGTCCAAAGACATGCAGGTTAGGTGGATTGGCGATTCTAAATTGGCCCTAGTGTGTGCTTGGTGTTTGTGTGTGTCCTGCGATGGGTTGGCACCCTGCCCGGGATTTGTTCCTGCCTTGCACCCTATGCTGGCTGGGATTGGGTCCAGCAGACCCCCATGACCCTGAGTTAGGATATAGCGGGATGGACAATGACTGACTGACTGACTTCTCTTGTGTGTGTCTTTTATTGGTATTTATGTCAACTCTTCTGAGCAAGAAAGCAAGAATTTTTTCATCGTGCTATTGTGTCCAGCAGGGGGCGCTCGCTCACTGGGATTATGCTCTTTATTGATGCAGAACCAACTGGAGCCAAATGCTCTCTTTTGTGACCATGGCGGAAATAATCAGATGAGGGAGATATGGTACAAAAAGAGATATATGTATTTAACTTCCTTTAAAAGATAACTCCCATTCTTGTAAAAATACAATGTATAATTAATTTATACATGCATATCCAGGCTGGAGAGAAGCCAAGGAACAGTACAGTCATCACAGCCAATTTTTCAGGTGAGGAAATGCTGAGACGGGAGTGTTTGGCGGCACAGAATGCATACAAAGAATTCTTGTCAGATATGGGGCAACTGCCACAGGGCTGTCTAGGTTCACCTGTTCTCACCATTTATGATTTATGTCAGCCAGCCTGTGTGTCTTTCACATGCCTCTGTCCATCTTCTCTGGCGGTTTCCCTCTGTTCACTGAATTGCATGGCTTTAAAATAAACTACAAGGCAATGGGTCAGGCCTGCTTTAATCAATAAAAATCCTCCTCATGGAATTCTCTTGGCCACGCACCAAATAGGGCAACCATCCTGCCATGCCATCTTCTAGATGTCTGTGTCATGAATTTCCCACCCCTCGTTGACCAGCTTGTCTCTCACGTCTTTTCTGCCAGCTGGCCTACCTAAATGTGTCTGGTGTCTGCTCTCTCTCGTTTCTGCTCATATGAGTAAAATCAGCTACAATGAAATAAACTTTACAGATCATACTGACATAGTGTAAATGTTGGCTACAGCTATGTATACATGACAAAAATTGTTGAAGTTGTGTTTTATGGATGGTCTTTGGGACATAACACTGTATGTAGTATGCTTTATTTGTGTTTTGTTCTTTAAATAAAAAGAAAAGAAATTAGAACGGCGCATGAATAGATAGGGACACACACATGCGAATAGGAGGCAGCTGGATGGACCAAGTGAGGGTAATTCCACACCAGGCCAGGGGGTGGCGGGGTGCATTAAACCCACTTCTGTTGTCTCTACAGACCAAACACAGAAATACCTGATTCAACCTTGAAGACGTCACTTCCAGTTCCAAAAGGAGGCCATCATCCTGCCGACTATGCCACTGTGAAAATAATCAGCCTCAACACACAAAAACGGTTTGGGGCAGCCACCCATATATTGTCCCTGGCTGCAATGGGTATTTTAAAGAGCACTTATGTGCACGGGTCGAGTTCCAAACTGAACTGATTTACTGTTCAAAACGTTAGAACATTAGAGAAATCTTGATGAGAGCAGGCCATTCAGCCCAGCAAAGCTCGCCAGTCTTATCCACTTAATTCTTCTACAAAGACATCAAGTTTAGCTTTAAAAGTCTCCAAAGTCCTACTGTCTACCACATTACTTGGTAACTTAATCCCTGTACCTAGGAAGAAAAACTTCCTAATGTTTGTGCAAAATGTATCCTTAACATGTTTTCACCTCCATCCCTGTGTTCTCGATGAACTCGTGTTAAAGTCACAGCCTCGATCCACTGGACGAATTCCCTTCATAATTTTAAATACATCAATCATGTCTCTTCTTAACCTTCTTTTGCTTAAACGGAAAAGGCTCAGCTCTTTAAATCTTTCCTCATAATTCATCCCCTATAGCCCTGGCATCAGCCTAGTCACTTTTCTCTTGACTTTTTCAAGTGCTGCTAACCTGGAGACCAAAATTGCACACAGCAGTCCAGATGAGGCCTCACCAGTGCATTAAAAAGCTTGAGCAGAACCTCCTTGCTCTTGTACTTCACACATTGTGCCATATAACCAAACATGGTGGCTTTAAGGGCCAGAACCAGAAGTGACGTGCTTCTGGGCGCCGGAACCAGAAGTGATGTCTTCAAGGTTGAATCAGGTATTTCCGTGTTTGGTCTGTAGAGACAACAGAAGAGGGTTTAGTGCACCCTGCTACCCCCTGGCCTGGCATGGAATTACCTTCACTTGGTCCATCCAGCTTCCTCCTATTCACACGTGTCTGACAGCGACTTTACTGCTTCTGGGGTCTTTTTAGTATTGATGTTGTTCTGTTTCACCAGCGAAAGCACTCATCCTTCTTGTCTGCTCTATTGAACTTTAGAAAAGACATTCTATAAAAGTACAACACTTCTGAAGTCTAATGTGCTTTTTATAGCTAAATAGGTTTTTATATGAATGCTGTCTTTAATTCAGGTCTTGTAGATTTAATTGTTTTATTATTTCTTTCAGATGGAGACTATGGAGGGAAGGGTGAATACATTTTTAAATGAAATTGAAAGAGAAGTCACCAGACAAGACTTTGAAAATTCTTGGAAGAAAATCCTTAATGGCAGTGCTGCTGTGACTTTCCTAGCTGTGGTTTTTGGCATTCTAGGCAATGGAGCTGTGATTTGGTTGATCATCTTCAAGATGAAGAGGTCCCACGTCAATATATGGTTTCTGAACCTGGCAATCTCAGACTTTCTGATTTTGTTCTTTCAGACCTTCCAGGCGGTTAGTTATGTCCTAAAATACTGGCCGTTTGGTGTATCATTCTGCAAGCTGACCTTGTATGTATCAACCATCAATATCTGTGTCAGTTCTTTCACATTGTTAGGTATCAACATTGACAGGGGTATCTCATTGACAAATCCTTTCTGGGTCCAGAAACACAGACCAAAGAACTGTTCCAAGATCTGCTGCTTCATTCTTTGGATTTTATTCATTCTAGCCGGCATTCCCATTTTCTTCATGTGCATCTCTCCCAAGACTGAACCCGGCATCTACGAGTCCTTTTGTGGCCTCAACGTTAATTCTAATTTGAAAATTTTCAATGAGAAATGTCAACAAGCAAACAATGAGACACAATACAGAGTTATGGAGATGCTCCATCCACCGAATCTGCAGGAGTTTAACTCTACGGCAAGTCGTGTCTACACCGTCTACACCACCATCTCGGTGTTCTCATTCATTCTTCCCCTGATTATGACCATCATCAGCAACCTGATGATATTTATCTCAATGAAAGAGTCTCTTACTAAAAAATCCTCAAGGATCTACAGAATTCTTGTGTCTTCTGTGGCGGTGTTTTTCATCACCATGTCGCCCTTGTATTTAAATGCCATGGTCTATATGGCTTCCATATACACTCTCAACAGTAAGTTGTATGGCTCCACTGTGCTGGCGATGCCACTAGTCGCTAGTTTCAAACATCTGAACAGCTGCATTAGTCCTATATTATATTTTCTCGTTGGAAAGGAAGCTAAAGGTATTATCAGAGAATCCATCAGTTTAATGAAATCTTCAGGAACTCAGAGCAAATCATCCGAGTGACCAAAGAGCCAGTGACATATTCAAACCAGATGACGTGATTTCATTCTTTCACTATATTAGCTGGACAAGGAAATATAAAAAAATGCAGTGTCCTTAACAATAATTTCTTTATTTCTGTCATTTAAGGAAGAGTGTTTCAATTTTAAATATGATTTGACCACTTGTGGAATGATGTGGTGAACGTTTGTAGAGAAATCTCAGTGTCGTTGGTACACGTTATTCCAATCACAATCAAATTTAACATTGGTATTAAAATCCTAAAAAGGAAGAAACTTACTGGTTTGAAAGATACATGCTGTGTGGCGAATTCTGCTGTACTGAATTGGATTGCCATTTGTTTTTGGTTTCTTTTTCTACTATTTTTAATTGGAGTGACACTATCGCTTCACTTCTCTTGGTAAGTTTCAACTGAAATTCAGTTTGATAGGTCAAAAAAATGTATGCAAATATATATATATATATATATATATATATATATATATATATTTATTAATAATATATATTTTTTTTGGTTGTTTCAAAACATTTTATCTTTATGGTAGGGAAAACATTTGCGGTCTATGAGACCACTTTCATTTTTCAGAAAAGTGTTTGTAGTAAGAAGTTAAGCAAAATGACACTTTTATTGGCTAACTAGAAATAATAATAAAAGGTGTAATTTTGCTTGACTTCTCACTACATCCATAATGCGTAACATGGCACAACACCCTAGCACTACAGAATAATTTTTGAAATGAAAACCATTGGGTATAGCAACATTCACAGTATTTGCCTAAAAATCTTCTTGTTTAAATTCTCATCTATTTTATTGCAATGGAAGAAACTATCAAGTTGCACTCAGTGATACCATCCATCCATCCATTTTCCAACCCGCTGAATCCGAACACAGGGTCACGGGGCACTGCTGGTGCCAATCCCAGCCTCACACAGGGTGCAAGGCAGGAAACAAACACCGGGCAGGGCGCCAGCCCACCGCAGCAGTGTTACCATCTCATCAGTTTATTGCATTTATTAGACTTTAATGAGTATTGACTCTTGTTACGGTGGCTGTGATGTTGGTTTTAAATTTTTATTTCAAATCTTGCGTACCACGTAAATTCTAAATTTTTACCTCCATAGACATGAGCTGCCTGTGAGAGGGAGCAAACTATAAAGAAAGTTGCGTAATAATCTACAACTGCTATATTACTGATTACATACTAGCACTGCAAAGATAATGTCATTAATCATTAAATGTGTATAAAGTTAAAGGACTCGTTTCTTAAAGCACTAATATTTATTCATCTGTTTAATTCAATCACTTTTGGCATTTTGGGTCTTGACAGCAGTGGCTGCAAAGCAAGAATTATCAGTGGACGGGTAAAACTCATTAAAAGTCATACCGAGCTGACCACTGAAAGTCAACATTAATCTCACATAACACGACTTCTGCATGAACTTCTGCAGCACCCTAATTGCATATTTATGAGGCTTATTAGCATAGTCCATATATGGTTGATTCAGGGTGGTCTAACAATCTTCTTCTTCTTTCGGCTGCTCCCAATAGGGGTCGCCACAGAGGATCATCTTCTTCCACATCTTCCTGTCCTCGTCATCTTGCTCTGTTACACCCATCACCTGCATGTCTTCTCTCACCACATCCATAAACCTTCACCTTAGGCCTTCCTCTTTTCCTCTTCCCTGTTAGCTCTATCCTTAGCACCCTTCTCCCAATATACCCAGCATCTCTCCTCTTTACATGTCCAAACCAACACAATCTCGCCTCTCTGACTTTGTCTCCCAACTATCCAACTTGAGCTGACCCTCTAATGTCCTCATTTCTAATCCTGTCCATCTTCGTCACACCGAATGCAAATCTTAACATCTTTAACTCTGCCACCTCCAGCTCTGTCTCCTACTTTCTGGTCAGTGCCACAGTCTCCAACCCATGTAACATATCTGGTCTCACTACCGTCCTGCAGACCTTCCCTTTCACTCTTGCTGATACTCGTCTGTCACAAATCACTCCTGACACTCTTCTACACCCATTCCACTCTGCCTGCATTCTCTTCTTCACCTTCCCCATTACTCTGTACTGTTGATCCCAAGTATTTAAACTCATCCACCTTCATCAACTCTATTCCTTCCATCCTCACCATTCCATTGACCTCTCTCTTATTTACACAGATGTGTGTGGTGGTCTAACAATAATTTCTTTATTTCTGTAGTTTAAGGAAGAATGTTTCGATTTTAAATATGATTTGACCATTTGTGGAACGATGTAGTGTACATTTGTAGAGAAATGTCTGTGTTGTTGGTACACATTATTGTCACATAACACGACTTCTGCCTGAAGTTCTGCAGCACCCTAACTGCATATGTATGAGGCTAATTAACAGAGTCCATATATGATAGCCAGGTGAGTTCACAGACTCATATTTGCAAGATGATTGTGATTTCCAACCTTGACGACTGCAGTTGCTCTTCTTGTCACCAGAGAATGTCAGAATACAGGACTAGAAGTTGCAAGGTATTAAAAACCTCTATGACAACTTCCCAGTACAATTTTTTTACATTTTCAAAGTATCACAAGCTCTGCCCTTTTCTTCTGACAGCCAAGAAGAATTATGGGAGTTCTGCCCAAGCAAAATCCACAGTGGTCTCCATACTCACAGAGGACCCAGCCAGGCTCTTCGTTAGTGCACACGATTGCAAGGGTCACAGAACAAACAAAGCAAGCTAAACAAGTTAAATATATATAAAAAAAAAAACAATGGTCACCTGAAACTGTTAGCATACTGGCGTAAGAAAGTCAACAGACATAGCATAGTCATTAGAAAATAATTTCTCCACTGAAATGTTACCGTCTTGCTCCAGTTTTCACTCTTAGGTGACTTAGTGCTTTTTAATCTTGCAAAAGAAGTGGAAGCAAAGAAGCGGAATACACGCCGTCTGTTGCTGGCAAACTAATAGGAAGAAGATTTACCCGTCAATGCGTCACTTCGAATTTTGTGAAGAAGTCTAATTGTGTTGGGCATCCATTGTGTAACTGATTTTTAAAAAAGCAAGTTATTTAAAGATACTAGGGGGCTTTGCCCCCTACTCACTTTGCTCGCCAACCCCCTTGGCCTACACTATGCACTGGCCTCTTTGCGGTTCTGCTGCTTGCGTATGGGGATGCGGATGTACAATTTAAACAGATTTTTATTTTCATGGGAATTGTTACATATGCATCAACGCAACTTATAACTGTCCGTGATTAAATTTCATTTCTTTCTCTCTACTAAATAAAATGACTTTTACGAATGTTTGGCTCTGAGATATGTTAATTGTCTTTGCAAAAGCTATTCTAATAGGAAACTGTTAACGTTTTAATACGAATGGCATATCAAGATCTCCTTTGTTGTCTAACGTTATCCGTGGAAGATGTACTGCATTACCTTCTTTGGATACATCTTTCATTCAACAGTAATTCGTGTGGTGACCGGACAGTGTTAATGGTTGTAGATATCCTTCGGGATATTGTAAGTTGATGTTTTTATCTTCACCACCAACTGATTCAGCATAGTCTACGCATTTAACCAATTTGCTGTTTAACCGATTGCCATTTTTGCCGTTAATTCGTTTGACTTCCTCGTTTCTCGGTGCTAGAGGACTGTGGTCTTGCTTGAAAAAATCTCAAGGCAAAAGTCTCGTCTCGTGGGACTCTCTTCCAAAAAGTCACGTCTCCAAAAAGTCTTGTCGTGTCGAAGGATTTTTGTATATAATAGAGAGATATCTAGCCAAATTATTTTAAGCTAATTACAAGCCTTTCTATTTTTTAACCTTTTTATCCACGTTTGAGAAACTAAGACACATTTTTGACATAATTTAAAAACTTGTGGTGCTATGCGGCGGTAGTTTGATTGACTTCGCTAAAGTAATTACAGAACTGTATGGAAAAACACGGCAATCATGTTGTCCCAAGCTGTGCTGTGTCTTCGATGGTGTAACATATGGACAACAATACTGCAACACTATTGCAGTATGAATAATTACTGGCATGCAATGCAGTGCGTATAAAAACTGTTCACCCCTTGGACGTTTTCACATGTTCTTGTTATACAACATCATATCACAGTGGATTTAATTTGGCTTTTGTGACACTGACCAAGAGAAAAAGGCTCTTTAATGTCAAAGTGACTAAAGCTCTCTGCAAAGTGGGCTAAATTATTTACAAATATAAAACGCAAAATAATTGTTCACCCCCTTGAATATGACACCCCTAAATAATCACTGAAGCAGCAGATTGGCTTTAGAAGGCAAAGAATTAGTTCAATGGAGGTCAACTGTCTGGGGTTTCACTTGATTGTAGTCTAAATGCTCCTGTGAATCGAAGGCCCAACTTGTAGGCAGTCAGTATGGTGGTCTAATCTACACGATGAAGACAAGAGAACACTCCAAGCAACTCTGAAAAGGAGACAAGAAAATGTACAAGTCATTGAATGTCTAGTTACATCAATCATGAAGAAATGATAAGAGTGTGGAGCAGCTGGAAATCTGCCGAGAGTAGGCCATCGACAAAAACTGAGGGATCATGCAAGGAGAAGACAAGTGAGGGAGACCACCAACAGACATCCAAGACCTCTGAAGGAGTAACAAGCTACTGTAGGATAGATTGGAGAGACCATGCAGACAACAACTGCTGTCCAGGTGCTTCATGTGTCACAGCTTTATGGGAGAGTGGCAAAGAGAAAAAAAAACACACAGGGCACCTCACCTAGTGTTTGGCAGAAGTCCTATGGGAGACCTTGAAGTCATCTGGAGGTTCTGTGGTCTGATTAGATTAAAGTTGAGCTTTCTGACCATCAGACTAAATACCATTTGCAGGTCATCAAAGCCACACCATCCTAAATCATTGTGGATGCAGCATCAGGCTATGGAGATGCTCTTCTGCAGGCCCTGGAAGGCTTGTGAGAGTAAAATGGAGGCAGCAAAATCCTGGAGGAAAACCTACCACAGTGCAAGAATCCTGTTCCTTGGGAGAAGATTAACTTTCCAGTAAGGCGATGACCCCCAGCATAAAGCCAAAGCTACACAGAAATGGCTTCAAAACAACAATGTGAATGTCGTGGAGTAAATCCAGAGGTCAATCCAACTCAGAATATGTGGCTGGACTTGAACAAGGCTGTTCACTTTTATGACCACCATGACACCTGACAGAACCTGAGCAATTGTGCAAAGAAGAATGGAGAAAAACGGCAGTGTGGAGATGTGTAAAGCTGACCAAGACCTGTGCAGTTGTACACAAGGCTATCAAAAATGCTAAATACTGACTGAAGGGGGTGAATGCTTATGTAATCGACTTTTTGATGTTTTAATTCTGTGATTGATTTAGCCTGCTTTGCAGAGATCTGTTGTCGCAAGTTGGGCCTTCCAGCATTACGACTGCAATCAACTTAATACCCCCGGTGGTGGGAGTTACCATCCCACCACCTATATGATGCATATGGTCGCCTTTGAACTAATGCTGTGACTTGTAAAGCCAATTGGCTGCAATTGTAAAGCCAATTGGTATAGTACACTTATGGTATGTGGTCAATTAATTTGTGTTTTATATTTTTAATTCATTTAGACCACTTAACAAAGATCTGTTGCCACTTTGGCATTAATGAGTCTTTCTCTGTGTCACAAAAGCCAAATTAAATCCACTTTGAGTGAACGTTGCTCAACAAAAAAGATGAAAACTTCCAAGTAGATGAGTACTTTGTATGGGTGCTGTAAATTCTTTCACTTAAGAGCAGTCCAACTAAACATAAAGAGAACTTCACCTGGAGGAGCTCTGATTCAGTCGGAAGTCTACATCGATCCAAACTGTTTGGTTTCCAACTTCACGGTGTGGTTTGGTAGTAGTGTGTAATGACACTTGGGTGACAGACACAATTCACACACATTTAGACAGATGAGAACTTAGAAATCCACAAAATTCAAACTGAAAGCAAGTGATCATTTCAAGTTCAGATTTATGAGACGGCTTTTTAAAAGAGGTTGATACTGTGATCAGAAAATGCCAGTGCACAAATAGTCTTAATGGCATCACCATGGTCGGACACGTGGATGGAAAGTTGATTCATTCAATGAGTAATTTATCAGAGTTGTTTAGGGTGCAGTATCTTTGCAATGTCACATAGAGTACCAGGCTGACATACATTTTCATAATTAACTCTGGGGGAGTTACCATCCCACCACCTATATGATGCATAGGAAAGGATTTGTATAAATAAAAATTAATTATCAGTATTATTTTGAAATATTGAGAGGGCAACCCCCTAGGATCTGCTTTGGCCTTGGGTCTCCAGCACATTAGTGCTGACAGGCCTGTAACTTAGCACATTGGCAAAGCAAAACTCTAAGTGACTCGACTCTTCATATTTCTAGGATGTTTATACATGGGAAATATTTTTGTCATTCTTTTCTGAAAAATCTCTGCAAAATATTTATCTTTGGGCTTTTTTATTTTAATTACTGTTTTATTTTATTGTAATGTCTATATTTAATCCACATTTTATTTTTATATGGTATTCAATGAAGTCTTTTTTGTAAAGTATACCTTATATGATGTTACTCAAAATTACTTTGTTAAATACTTTGTCTTATTTTGCTGAAATACTAATACTCCATAAAATAAAGATTTATTGCACTATTGTTTCACCTCTCTGATGCCACAATCCTACAATACAAAATTAGAGTATATTTTAGTGGAATGCACGTCATTTAAAGAACAGCATCAATCATAATTTCAGGTTTCCCACCTGGGAAAAATAAAGTGCTATCTATCTATTTAAAGTGATAACTATTTATCTATCTTATATAGTGCTTTTCATGCCAATTGGTATATTATAAAGCGTCGTTCACATCTGTCTATCTTATATGGTGCCTTTCATGCCAATCAGTATATTATACAATGTTGTTCACGTCAATCTGTTTATCTATCTTATATAGTCCTTTTCATACCAATCAGTATATTATATAACATCATTCACATATGTCTATCTTATATAGTGCCTTTCATGCCAATCAGTGTATTATACAGTGTTGTTCACATCTATCTGTTTATCTATCTTATATAGTGCCTTTCATGCCTATCAGTATATTATATAACATCATTCACATATGTCTATCTTATATAGTGCCTTTCATGCCTATCAGTATATTATATAACATCATTCACATCTGTCTATCTTATATAGTGCCTTTCATGCCAATCAGTATATTATATAACATCATTCACATATGTCTATCTTATATAGTGCCTTTCATGCCAATCAGTGTATTATACAGTGTTGTTGACATCTGTCTATGTATCTATCTTATATAGTGCATTTCATGCTAATCAGTATATTATATAACATCATTCATATCTGTCTATCTTATATAGTGCCTTTCATGCTAATCAGTATATTATATAACATCATTCACATCTGTCTATCTTATATAGTGCATTTCATGCCAATCAGTATATTATATAGTGTTATTCACATCTGCCTATCTATCTTATTTAGTGCCTTTTTTGCCAATCAGTATATTATATAGTGTCTTTCTCTTCTATCCTTCTATCTTATAAAGTGCCTTTCATGCCAATCAGTAAATGATATTGTGTCATGTGTCCATTTAAAGATCATGTGGATCCAGAGCTTTTTCTGATGACTTTGGATACAAGGCAGGAATCAACCCTGCATGTACTACTGTCTGTGCACAGCATCTAAAATGTTTTTAGGGTGTGAAAGGAAACTTATGTATTGGGAGGAAATCTACTGCTAAAATTAAGGACTATTAAAAAAAGGAAGAACAATGAATCCTGCCTACTTCCAAATCAAAGTGAAGGAGGCAAACAACAGTTTTTTTTTCCCAATGGGAGAATCCATTATCTAGCATTCAGCAAGTTCTTTATGAAACAGGAACCCCCGAATCCACAGCTTACCGTCAGGGGCTGGAGTTTCCCATGTCACACTGAGAAGGAAAAAAATACAAACAAGGGAAGCTGACAAATAAAAGATATTATAAACAAGAAGCAATGTTTTACAAAGCAAATTCCTGGAACTTTGAAGCTATCTCTAAGCTAGATCTCATGTCATCTTCTCAAATCGCTTCGCTGTGGCAGCAGGCCTAACTGGTCATCCCAGGCTTCTCTGTCTCCAGCTACAGATTCCAGATGTTCTTGGGCAGTTCCTGAATGTTCCTGACTGTGGCTTACATTTGTGATGAGATCAACATCTACTGCTGAAGGAACTTCTCCCACGTGCCCCATGTGCAGAGTGAAGTTTGGGGACATTGACTCCAAATGGACCATATTCAAGACCTCAATTATGGAAGTGGCTGCTAAAAGTTGTGTTATGACTATAGAGCTGGGCGATGTAACCAAAAATATTATCATTATAATGTTTACTGTATTGAGCAATCTCTATTTATCACGATATAGAAATTTATATTACCGTTTCTGTGTTTATAGAGTATGTATCTTAAAACAGTGGACTGAATAAATAAGATGCTCATTATAGTTTAAAATATAATTTATTATTATCAAACAAAGAACACATGCAAGCTATACACGTTGCCACGTATGCATGCCAGAGGGCTCCCCAACCAGCTCAGCTGAGGTAAATAGTTTCCACTCACTGACGAGAGGGGACACTGTCGTTAACGGTCTCCTCTCCTTTTTCCACAGCCCAGAAGACACCCCCAGTGAGGTCAACCAAACCCAGCAGTGGGGTCAGAAGAAAGTCCCATCCTCTTCTAATTCCAGGAACATAAAAATCAGAACCCCAGGTAGATGGTGTTGTCGTGAGAGGACCACAGAAGAGAGAGGAGCTCAGATGAGTGATTATGTGCATCTGAGCCGATATTCTTTGATTACTTTTGAGTTTTGTTTAAAGCCAACACTCTTTGTGTTCCTATTTTTCACCTTTTTTTGAGTTCAGAAATAAATCAGCTTACCAGGCTGGTACCCCAAACTTTCGCATTGTCTCATCTGTTTCCTGGTCTCCTGTCACAACATACAAAATTTCCTTAACTAAAACTAAAATGTTTTCAAATAAATAACTGCAGTTACTTACAGTAGATCAAATTAACAATGTATGTAATAGTGCAAATATAACAGTGCAAAGGTTGCATTACTGGTCTCCATAAATCTCTAGCTGTATCCTCTAAGAGTTTTCAAGTAACACACATCATTTCATATTACACTCAGTTCTTTTTTGCTATATTAACCAATCTATTCACTGTCTCTGGTTTGGTTGACACTTTCTTACATGTTACCTCCTGAGCTAAATAACTTCTAACCAGGAGGCCCACTTTAGGAAATACTGTTTCATGGATCTTTCACCATTCCAGTGGACTGGTTTCATCATCATTATATGTAAAAGTTCAATATGGTGTCCCGCAGAGCTCATCATTTCACTTTGCTTCCACTGGGATCTATCATTAGAAAAATGTAATTTTAATTTTCACTCACACGCAGATGACACCCAGTTGTACCTTTCTTTTAGACCAAAGGATGTTTCTGTAATGTCCTTAAATAGATGTGTTAGTGAGTTTAAAGGAGTGGATGACTGAGAACTACAGGGTAGGATTCAAAAGTAATGAGCCTTTGTTCAAAAAGACAAATTTATTGAGCAAATCGGTACAACTAATTAATAGTCTTCAACATAGGCACCTCCTGCATCAATACACTTTTGTAGGCGGCTTTTCCATAACTCGAAAGCGTCCATGTAGGCCTGTTCCGGGGTGGCTGCAAGGGCTGCCTTGACATTTGCTAGGATGTCCTCGATCGAGTCGAAGCGTTTTCCTTTCAGCGCTGATTTTAAGCGCGGAAACAAGAAAAAGTCAGAAGGCGACACGTCCGGACTGTAGGGAGGCTGGGGGACCACCGGAACGTTCACCTGGGCCAGGTAGGCGCTCACGATGAAGGCGGTGTGGCTGGGCGCGTTATCGTGGTGAAGTTTCCAGCTGTCCTTGATATCCCTTTGCTTGCGCGCGACGCTTCTTTTCAGCCTTTTCAGGACTTCCAAGTAGTAAGCAGCATTCACAGTCTGTCCTTGCGGGACAAACTCGTAGTGGATGATCCCCTTCACTCCGAAGAAGGCAATGAGCATGGTCTTCGTCTTCAACGCGTACCGTTGCTCTAACAAACTTTCCATTCTGCCGTGTAACGCACTACCGCACAGGGGTTCCCGTCAAGGCCGATCCTACCGCTCCAAAAGCTCGGAGCGGTAGGAGCTCCGTTGCGTTGTGAAGCCAACACCCACCGTCGCCGTCGCTGGCGGCAAGGTACGTTCGCGTCAGAACAAAATGAGGCTCATTACTTTTGAATCCTACCCTCTATACAGTATGTCTTTGAACGCAGACAAAACAAAAACGTTACTTATTCAGCTGAATTTGTCATTAGTTTTACTGAATTAGAATTTACTGAATTGTGACAGACAGCCAAGGCCCTTTAGTTGCAGGAAGGCTGTCATAAAGGGAGGATTAGGGAAGCCAATGTGGACAGGGCACTGCCTCCCCCGGAGCGCTAGATGGCAGCCCCTCTGGGCTGCAGTGGTTCCTCGGATTCCCACAGGGCTCCGAGGGAGTTGGAGTTTGGCACAGCCCTGTTGGCTTCTGTGAGCCCTACTTTGTGTTCCACCACACCTGGGAATACTTCCAGATAACGAAAACGAGCCACCTGGAGTACTCCCTGGTGCAACATAAAAGGAGCTGCCTGCACTTCATTTGGAGAGCCAGAGTCGGGAGGAAGACGGACGAAGCTTGCTGAAGGAGGAGTGGAGGCGCAGAAGGAATAAAGACAAAGACACAGGAAGAAAGGCAAGAAGTGCTGTTTTGTTGCTCTGCTTTGTATTGTGCTTGGTGCTGGTGAGAAACAAAAGGAAAAGCGTTTCCCACTGAAATAAAGACGTGTGTGTAACTGGACTTGTGCCTGGTTTCTGTCTGTGTTAGGTTTGGTAAGAGGGTGTGCCCTCTGGTGGCCACATAATTCATTTATTTCAAATTATTTCTAGTTGGATTAACTACTACAATACGGTATGTTCCCTGGCTGTTCAATGCAGTCTTTATGCAGCTTTCAGTTAATTCAAAATGCTGCTGCAAGAATTATAACAAGAACATGGAAATGCAAACACATATCTCCAGTTTTTAAGTCCTTACACTGGCTTCCAGTTAAGTTTAGGGCCGGCTTCAAAATCTTCCTTTTAACATACAAAGCTTTAAATGGCCAAGGCCCTGCTTACTTATCTGAACTTATCATTACTTACAACCAGAATGCACATTAAGATTCAAGACTTCTTACATTTCCAAGGATTAACAAAATAAGAGTAGGAGGTCGAGCTTTTACTTAAATGTCCCCGGAGCTGTGGAATAGTCTGCCTGCTACTATAAGAGATGCCCCTTTAGTCGCAGCTTTTAAATCCCGGCTGAAGTCTCACTACTTCAGTTTAGCATACCCTGACTAGAGCTGCTGATTAGCTGTACATAATGCATCTCTGCTGTTAGTCCTTACTACTAAAATATAAGTAATACAATATTTATAAACTGTTACTAACCCTCCCCTGTTCTGTTTCTCCTCTCAGTATCCTCATGTGTACTCGGTGCAACTGCACGTCTGCCAAGCTGTTTGCCATCAATGGAAAATTCATCTCAGATAATAAAGGAGTACTGGAATCATCAGGTAGAAGGGTCCATTCATCAGATTGGCCGACACCAGCCCTGACTCAGCTGTAGAGTGGTCAATAGTGGGGAGATGGCTTGTTAGCTGAGGTCTCCAGGACTCTGACTGTGTCTGGCTTGTCTGACTCCTTTTCAACAATCTGATCACGGTTCTTCTGGCTGATTGACAAATATTGCTGTTTTTCATTTATTCTTAATTAGTTTCTTCTTTGTTTTTGATTTATTTTACAAATCTGTATCCTCATATGTTATAGTTCAGTACAGGTATTTAGTGACTGGTATAATCTATTCTTGCATTTTGCTTTCAGAGTTGTCACGTCGCTCTATGCCTACACTTGGTGAGGAGCACCTAGGTGCAAGAAACAAAGTAGTTTATACTGTTGGATTGCAATTCTGAGGTGGCCATGATAGACTGGCGATCCAGTTCTGTGAAAAGTACTACTTGTGTTATGTTTTGTGCATCTTATTTACCACATTTTTGACACCCATTGCTTGCCCAACCTACAAGGAAAGGGGTCTCTCTCACTCTGAATTACCCTCTCTAAGATTGCTTTCATTTTTTTTCCCCTACAAAATTTTTTTGGGGGGAGTTTTTTTTTATGTCTAACTAGCTGATTACCCAGTGGCTTCGCTCACTGAGTGCAAGGGAAAAAAAAAATAAAATGTAGTCTGTAAGTTATTGAACAGTAAAACATTAACATTTAAGAAGTAAAGATACATTGAGCACTACTGGAGTGGTTTCGGGTAAACTACATTTTAAAGGCGCTCTAACACAACAGGTAAGTAGTACTGTGACGATGCGGGTTCAGCTCCATGCTCCCATCTGCTATTCGGGAGCCCTTGAACCCGTCACCGTTGGTAATGTTACGGATGAGCTAGACAGTGAGGCAACAACACGGCAAGGGGATGATGAAAAAGTGCAAAGTGCTTGTATTTACAAACAATCAAAACAAAAACAAAGTGTCCATAAATAAATAAGTGCAGTGCTTCCCCAAAAGTCTTCATTAAATAAATAATCCATAAAAGAAACGTGGAGGTTTAAAAATCAATAGAAAAAAAAAATCCTTTAAAAGCCGAGGTTAAAACAACGCTGGAAGCAGTCCTTTAAAATACAATTAAGAGCCCGGTGCTTCTTTACCCTAGCGTCTCTCCTGCTTCACCCGTTTGGGCCCCGCAGCAGGTGAGATGCTCTCTCTGCAGCTGTCTTTTCAAAACGGTCTGGAGGCCTCCCGATCCTGGCTTCGGCCGCGCACTCATCCCAGATTTGAGTCTCGGATTCTTCGATGACCAGGACGCTCACATCAAGGACTTCATACCAAGCCTCTTGACTCCCGCTGCCTTCCCGGCCTTACGAGGCCAGTCACCCTTCACTGGTCATCAAGTCGCTACTCGATCACTCAGCGGGAGCGACCGCTACTACAACTCATGGGTGTCGGCCTAACACCGAGGCTTCCATACAGCTGCCTGCGAACATTCGCTCACTCGCTCACCTGCACCGACTGTCTCTCTCTCTCTCTCTCCTGCTCCATGCTCTCCAGCAACCTCCGTCTCTTTCCTTTGTTGTTCTTCTCTTTTTTCATTTTTTTTCTCCCCTTCTAGCCGCCTTGTGCTTCTATATATGTTGAGAGGGCTCTGCAGCTGCGACAAATTAGCAGCCCCAGGAACAATCATGGATGTGGGCAGTCTCTCACCTGTGCACTTTGGTGAGAAACACCCACACCGCAGGTTGCCCTGAGACCCGCTTCAGCCACAATTACCATGCCCCCTCGCTAAGCCGTGAGCGCGATTATTTATTCATCTAAAAACTGGCCTTTGCTGAGAGCTGTGGACCCGCTATACCACAAGTACTAACATCAGCTAAAATGTATCTGGATCATTTCTCGGTAGTAGATCCCTTGTGAAAGGCGCTACACGACCGCTGTGGTATAGAAATTACATTTTCTATGTGATCATCCAAATTTCTGCCTGACAACCTTGCACTACATGCGTGTGATTTACTTCTTAAAATAATTCATCACAAAAGCAACCTTGAATGTTGTGGGGTTTTAGTGACCCAAACTCACCTTAAGGGACACTAAGTAGTCATGCAGGGCAATTAACAAACACAGTCCTGCTTCAATGGCGCCGATTACACTCATTCGCAAAGATTTCCACTCTCCCACGAGCCGACGGGGCACTTGAAGTGTCACAAACAGTGCGAGAAGAGAGGACGCTGCCCGAAACTGCGATGCTCTCGACCCGGCGGAGCAGCCCGACATTCCACACCTCCCTCTTCAGACACCAGGTAAAAGTCCAATTATTATTTATTTGGACAATAATAAAGTGCACAAAGCACCTACACTCCACAATACTCATATAATAAATCAATAATCAATAATAAACAATCAATACTACCCTCCACTCCCAGATGTGTTGCCACCCTTCCACCCAGCTCTGCTCAATGTTCTGGTCTTTCACAGTCCTTTTTATAGTCCTTGACCCGAAAGTGTTTTGCCCTCTCTGTCCACGTGAGTCAGATAAAAATCCTTTCTTCTTCACCCCGGAAGCACGTCATTCCTCCTGTCCATGTGACTTGAATGTACTTCCGGGGCGTAGTGCAAATAATCCTTATTCCTCCCTGCAGCATCCCCTAGCGGCCCCCACAGCATCCAGCAGGGTTGGGGACAAAAACTGCATTGTCCAGAATTCCCTGCTGGCATTGGGGGCACCTCCATGCTGCAGAAAGGGTTCCACCTGGCGGCCTGGGGGTATTGGCCGGGATGAACGGCCAGCCACTTATCACACCAGGCACCCCCTGGGGTTAACCACAGGCCCCAACAGGGCTGAAGCCCGTTGTCCCGATGTGCTCCAGGGGGAATCACCCTCTCATATTCCGGGAGAGGTATTGTCCCCAATATGTCGCCTCCCCCAGTCCTTTATCACAGGGGCATCATGGTGGGGTAAGCTCCCCAGTCGTCTGCCACACCAAACTAAAAGTTTCTAGGCAAACTAGGACAAGTACACCATTACAAGTAGCCATTTAATGATAAACTCTCTTGCACATTCATTCAATACTGAAACTATAATTCCATTAAGACGTTGGTTGGAGCTTCAGCCATTGTGACCCTCCAGGACCAGGACTGGCACTTCTGGTTTAAGTGCAAAGGATTGGTTTTATTTCTTGCTTATTGTGAAGTTGGGAATTTTTTCTAATTCCGTTGTTTGGTGGTTATTAATTTATATTTTTGCTTCATTTTTTGCAGCGATCACTTATTATGACAAACATCTCAATCTGTCAACCACACCCATGCATATTTGGAACCTGGACAAGTTCTTTCGAGAGAGTTTGTGGTGAGAGCTGCTGGGATTGCCTTGAAGCTCTTCCAGGAAGAGAGCACTGGATTTACTGCAAATGGAGGATACCGATGGCTGTCTCTCACAAGGTGAACCGTCAGCACTTCAGGGCATCTATTTATATGGGTACGCATTACAAAGACAATTCCGTGGGAAAATCCCATGAAACATAGCATACGCATTCTACAACGAGACAGACGGAAATTTCCCAAAGTGGCCCCCATTCACCATTGCTAGAGTGTCTGTGATGAAAGTTATTTTTTAAAATGTAATCTGTGCCGTTTTCATAAATCATGAAGAGGACTTAAATGCCTAGAAGAAAAAAAACGTTAAAAATAAACAAGAACAGAAAAAAAGTATAGTGGAAAGTAGTAGTGGATCTATAATGTTGATTCAATTAAAATGGGCAAACTTAATTAGAGGGGTTCAGAATCGGAAGGAAAGTCTCACTCTGAACAAACCAATGGAGTGTTTAACAGCAGCCAAAGAGTATAGCTGATGTCTGGAGTGAAGAAATAATCAGATCCGTCAGTAAAACAAAACTTACATCTTTCTATTATAATAAAAAAATCTTGGGAAGAGAGACGAGACGTGAGTTTTTCAGAGAGATAGTTTCATGTCCCATGAGGCGAGACTTTGCCAAGAGATTTAACCATGCCTGGGGCCGGAATTAAAAAGACAAAGAGTAGATGACAAAGTAGAACGTCGTAAAGAATTCCAAAACGTTGGCGTGATACACATGCAGAGCAGGTTAAAGGTAATGAAAGTACTATAATTTGAAAGTCTCAAAAAAATGATTGTAAAGCTCGCATTAGCGCAAACAAATGCAAATTATTACTCTGTGAAATAACGGAACAGCGAAAAGAGATCGAATATATTGTTCCGATTTAAACTTTAAGTCAGAGACTTGTAGATCATCTAATTCGTGTTACAATTAGGGAAAAGTAGTGTTTCTTCCCTATGAAGAGGCGTATCTGTGAGAATTAAAAGATTTGCTTTTTGGTGAAAGTGAAATCCTTCAAGAGAAAATTTCAAGCCCCATGAGAGAAGACTTTATGCAAAGAGATTTGGAAAAGTCCTGCCCACACCTAAAATATTTACACGGTCCAATCATTTCTCATTTTTGTGTGAATGCTATTGTCAGACATAATTAGTGCAGAGAAAAAGAAACGATTTTCACTCATGGGCATTTATACTTTGCGTTGTCACGATGTAATTCCAAACACGGAATCAAAATTCAATACGATATTGACGAAAAGGTTAAAGCGAAAAGAGATCGAATATATAGACATAAGTGATATGACAGAAGTATGTCGATATTGTTTGGCTTTAAACTTTAAGACGGAGACCTTGTAAATCGTCTAATTAGTGTTGCCATCAGGGAAAAGTAGTGTTTCTTCTCAATGAAGAGGCATATCTGTGAGAATTTAAAGATTTGTTGTTTGGTGAAAGTGATAGAGACACGAAGTTGCTGACAGGCAGGGGGTTTGGTGAGCAAAGTGAGCAGGGGGCAAAGCCCCCTAGTCTAAATATATATAAAATTCAATGTGCGTGTGTGTGTGTGTGTGTGTGTGTGTACTGTGTGTTCCAGCATCCCTACCGAATGGCTGGAGCAATTTTCATTAAACTTGGTACACATGTTTCTCATTGGTCCACTAAAAATACTATAGGGTGAAATAAACCCTAACCCACCCCCTTGTGGGTAGGGTGGGGGGTAATCTTGCGGTCTTGTATGCATGTTATCATCCGGTTGACACTTAGAACAACCACCAGAGGGCGAACTGGAGGTGACTGCCATCATTCTTTATGTTTGAGCAAAAAAAATTAACATGAAATTTTGGTTTCAAATTGCAAAAAGCTTAGAAAACCCATCAGATGTTAAAATCGGTTCATGGTGACACTGCACCGACAATTAAGACTGTTTACAAGGGGTTTGATTGATTTCGTAATGGATTTGACACAGTTGAAGAAGCAAAAAGATCAGGATGTCCTTCGATATCAATAACCGAGGAAAATGTTGAAACGGTTTCATTCTTCATCATGACAACACTCCTTGTCACATATCCCTTGAAGTGGAGGAGAGTATCTTTTACTGCAATAAACGTTTCCTTTTTAAAGTATTCACCATATTTTTTGATCACACCTCGTAATACGCTACCATGGCTGTTCGTTTGTCTGTCCAGGATTTTAATTTAACCAAATTTTTTAATTTGGTACACATATACTACGTGACGTCTACTATCCGCTTTCAGGGTGATGGTTGATCTTTTTATTTTTATTTAATTTTATTGTAGAATCAACTCTCTGCAGCAGGGTGGCCGTGTGGCGCATGTGTACGGGTGCCGTTCTCATTCCCTACCACTTCAAATGCACTTATCCCGACGCTCCTGCCACTTTATGAAACAGTTCTGGAAGTTTTCTTTCAAGAGTGTCTTTAGTTGGGCTGTTGTGGCTGCCTGAATGTCCTCAATGGATTGAAATCGTTTGCCTTTCACTGTCATTTTCAATTTAGGGAACAGCCAGAAGTCGCAAGGTGCAAGATCCAGTGAATAAGGTGGATGCAGACATAGCATAATGTTTTTATTCGACAGAAATTGTCGTACCTTGTATCCTGGCGTGTGACATGAGTGTTTTTGCTAAACGTAATGCTGATATGATTGTGGTGCCAATCACGAGAAAAGTAATGTGAACAGTGTCTTTTTGTATTGTACTTGGTTTCTGATTTATAGCAGACTTCAAAAGTTCAACATTTGGTGTTAATGGTTGCGTATGATACACAGTGCTAGGTAGGATGGCAACGATCCTCACCTGGAAGCCCCTGGCACAAGAGCGACTGGCACCACAATCCAGAGACGTGTAAGGTTTGGTGAACCAAGCCTAGTGTTTGCAAGTGTGTGTACAATCCTGGGAATGATGGAATCACCAGAATTAGAACATGTTCACACAGCTTCTTTACTTTGCAAATAAACAAATCACAGATATAACAATTCTTGTTTAATAGCTGTAAACTCTGGCTTTGCAAAAAAAACATTATTTTAATTATTATTTATGGAATTATTTTTTCCAGATCTAGTAGAGAAAAAAATGATGGAATCACCTTGCAGAGAAAACTTGGGTGTTGGAGGCAGGATTGGCACTCCAGCCACTGTTAAAACAACAAAACTCCCGCTGTTCCATTCCATTTGAACTAGTGTGGTCCTGAGGTGTCACCCGTTGCACAGTTGCTGTGTCAGAGCATGCTTCCAACCTCCTTCTACTCCTCCTTCTTGTAAATTGAATTTCTTAAACAAATTTTGGCACAAGTCTAAAAATGCAAGTTAGTCTGCAGCTTAAACAGAGGCCTTAATGAGCTGTTGGACTTGTCTAACTGAAAGGAAACACGGCCCCAACAAGAGGGCTGTCAGGTGTAAGAATGGAAAGAATTTTACATCTCCTTCAAGAAAGGAATCCAGCACAGAGTGTTGTAAAACATGTTGGTTGCTCCCAGTCAGCTGTGCCTAAACTTTGGTGCTGATATAAACAAAATTAGAAAGAAATTATACAGGTTGTAACCACAAGGGGACACCAGAAAACCCCAACCCACAGACTCAGCAATACAGCACACGCTCATGTGGTTAAATAACGAATAGCTTGTATCATTTTCTTCTGCCATCATCACCACTAAGGTAGGGTTCTATCGGAATTAACACACTCTCTGTTCTCCACTTTGACTTCTCTTCTTAATCCTCCTCCACCTCCTCACTCAACCTCCTTGTCTGCTGATGACTTTTCCACCTTTATTCAGGATAGGGTTGCTGCTATCAGCAGTCAGTTTTCACCCTCACTGCCACCCATTATGCTTCCTCCCAGGCATCACCCAACATTCTCCATATTCTCTCCACTTTCTGCCATTGATGTTTCTGACCTCCTCTCCAATCACCCCACTACCTGTCCACCTGTCCACTTGACCTCTCCCTCACATCTCCTTTGGACAATCTCATCTCATCTTGTTCATCTCTGCAGTTTCACATATCATTAACACCTCACTCAGCTCAGGCACATTTCCTACCATCTTCAAATACACTCTGATTACCCCACTTCTCAAAAAAACAACAACCATCTCAAGTTAACAATTACAGGCCTGTCACTCTCCTTTCCTTTCTTTCCAAAACACTTGAACGTCCTGTTTCTAACCACATCTCTTCCTTCCTTGTACAGAATGGATTCCTCGATATCAACCAGTCCGGCTTCGAGAGCAACCACTCAACTAAGACAGCTCTACTGAATGTGGTCGACCATATATGATTTGATCCTTCTAGATCTTTCCTCTGCCTTCGAGGCACAGTCAACCACAACATCCTTCTTGCCACCCTCTCTGACGTTGGCATCACTGGGACTGCTCTCGGATGGTTTGAGTGCTACATCTCGGGCAGATCCTACAGTGTGTCCTGGCGAGTTGTCAAAGGTGCATCAGACATGCACAGTTGTACCCCAAGGATGGGTGGTGGGTCCTCTACTTTTCTCTCTGTACACCATCTAGCTGGGCTCCATCATCTAATCCCGTGGGTACTCTTCAGCTATGCTAATGATACACAGCTGTATCTGTTGTTCCTTCCGGAGGACAAAACGGTATCAGCTAAAATCTCTGCATGTCTTACTGATATCTCAACCTGGATGAAGGACTACCATCTACAGCTTAACCTATCAAAAAATAAGCTTCATGTGATCCTCGCCAGCCAATCTGGTCCACTCCCAATCTCTGTCCAGCTCTGTCACTATCGCTAACACCTGCCAAGTCAGTACACAACCTTGGGGTGGTGACTGGTGATCAGCCATTTTTTTCTGACAACATTTCTACTGTTTCTCGTTCTTGCAGGTCCATGATGTACAATATCCATAAGGTCAACACTTATCTGACAGAGTGTGCCATGCAACTACTAGTCCAGGCTTTGGTCTTGTTGGGTCTGGACTACTGCAACTCGCTTCTGGCAGCTATCAAGCTGCTGTAGATGGTCTTGAATACAGAAGACTGTCTCGTATTTAACCAGCCGAGAGGGGCACATGTCACTCCCCTCTGCTGGTCGCTTCATTGGCTCCCAGCAGCAGCACACATTACACTCAAATCCTTGATGCTTGCCTACAGAGAAGTCAGTGGGTCAACACCTGAGTGTATGGAGGCACTGGTGAGGTGCTATACGCCTGCTCACCCACTCAGGTCAGCGATTGGTGATGCCACCTTTGCGTCATGTCAAGTCTCAATCCAGACTCTTCTCCTATGTAGTTCCTAACTGGTGGAACGAGTTGCCCACCTTCATCCAAACCGCTGACTCCTTCAATGTATTTAAGAAGTAATTGAAATCTCATCTGTTCTGTGAATATCTGTCTAATTGATTAAAAATAAAATGTTTGCTCTGTGATCTTTGGTACTGTTGGATGATTTGTTTTAATTGCTTTATCAATTGCTAAACTATGATTGTAAATGTCAGTCAGTCCAACATGCTATATCCTAACACAGGGTCACGGGGGTCTGCTGGAGCCAATCCCAGGGCTCAAGGCAGCAACAAATCCCCGGGCAGGGCGCCAGCCCACTGCAGGGCACACACACACCAAGCGACAATTTAGAATTACCAATGCACCTAACCTGCATGTCTTTGGACTCTGGGAGGAAACCAGAGCACCCGGAGGAAACCCACACAGATATGGGGAGAACATGCAAACTCCACACAGGGAGGACCCAGGAAGAGAACCCGGGTGTTCTAACTGCGTGGCAGCAGCACTACCACTGTGCCACCATGCTGCCCAATTGTAAATGTATGAATTATTACATCTTTTCACTTATGCCAATCAACTTTAGTTACCTGTCCTACTAGACAAGCAGAACAAACAGGCCCTAGCCTAATGTTACTCGATTATGTTACCTGTTTTGTAAGTTGCTTTGGATAAAAGTGTATGGCAAGCAAATGTAAAGGTTTCTGCTTCAACTCCGTGACTTGGTATTTTGTTCCTGATTTCAACAACTCTTTGCATAAAGAAGTGCTTCCTGGTTTCAGTCCTAAATGCACTTGCCCTTAATTTCAACTGCTGTTCTCGAGTATGTGATTCACCGTTAAGTTAAAAGAATATGGCTGGATCTGCTTTATCAATGCCTTTGTGAATTCTGAAGACCTGAATGAAGTCCCCACACAGTCTCCTCTGCTCGCGACTAAGCAGATTTCATTCTCGGAGTCGGTCACAGTAGGACATGTCCTTAAGTCCTGGGATGCACCTTAGTTGCTCTTCTCTGCACAGCTTCAAGTGCTGCTATGTCTTGTAGCGTGTTGACCAGAACTGCACACAATATGTGCGGTCTCATTAGTGCATTATACATCTTAAGCAGTAGAGGGCACACCGTTGTTGGGACATTTAGATAGATAGATCTTTATTGTCATTGTCACTTTACAAAGGAACAACGAAATTGAAGAATTGATTTCTGCTTAGTTTCGATTGAGGTTTGCAGTATTACTTTACTGCTTGTAATTTTATCTTTTTTTGCGGTTCTGCGTATTTTAAAAAAATTCCTGTGCACTTTCTTCAGGTTTATTTCCATTCACAACTGTCACATTATTTTGAAAATGAGGCAGCAAATGAATCATTATAGCAAAGCCTAATGGGACAGCTAGGCGTTATTCCGTGTCTTGTTTTGTATTGCAATTTTTTGTTTACCTCTTGATTATTTTTCCTGACATTATGGAGTTTCATAAAAATCATATTTTTATAATAATGGTGGACTGTTAAAAGCTTTTTCTTTGCTTTTTTCCTTTGCCGACTTAAACCTATAATGTTGCCATCCTATGCTGCCATCTACTGACTAACAGAGGTATAGCTTCATTGGTAAATCAGATTTAAATAAAAGCTGTTTTCATTGTTCTGTATCTTTGATTACATTGTCTTCTGTTTCAAGTGTCAAGACAACAAAACAGTCATTAATAGTTAAATAATGAAAATATATTTATATTTGAATATGCAATGCCTATAAAAAGTGTTCCCCCCTTTTCATATTTCTTATTATGCAACACTGAATCCCAGTGGATTTAATTTGTCTTTTCTGACACTTATCAACCGAAGAAGGAAGTCTCTTTAATATCAAAGTGAAAACATGCAAAGAGGTCTAAATAAATTACAAATATAAAACACTAAATAATTGATTGCTTAATTATTCACCCCCTTCACGTCAGTAGTTAGTAGATGCACCTTTGGCAGCCGTCGCAGCATTAGGTCTTTCAGTTCAGTTCTCTCTATCACCTCTGCCATTATTCCTCATTTCTTCTTTGCTCTTTCATGTGTCATGGCTGATTGTGAGTCAAAAGCCTTTGTCAAGTCCAGCCACAACTTCTACACTTGGATTCAGATCTGGACTCTGACTCGGCCACTCCAGGCCATTAACAGTTTTGTTTTCGAAGCCATTCCCGTGTAGCTTTGGCTTCATGCTTAGGGTTGTTGTCTTGCGGGAACACAAATCTTTTCCCAAGGTGTAGATTTCTTGCAGACTGCATCAGGTTTTCCTCCTTAATTTTGCTCCATTCATTTGACCCCCCTGTTCCAGAAAAGCATCCCCTTAGCTTGATGCTACCACCACCATCTTTTACTGTGGGGAAGATTATGTTTTTGATTGCATGCAGAGTTCAAACACAGCATTTATTCTGATGTCAAAAAAAGCTTTTGAACTTTATTTTATTCCAAAAATCTTTCTTGCAAGTGCATTAGCATAACAATGGCCTTGCAAAGATTGAGATAAAAATTCCAGTAGCCATGCTAAAATAAGAAACAAAATGGTGTCATCAGAATAACGATTGGTCTGCCAGGGCACAGAAGGAGACCAGGAGATGGAACGGGCAAGAGCGTTGGTTTTATACCATGAAGAGGTGAAAAACTGGGAGAGTGCCGAATTACAAGATAAATAACATGATAACAATCCAACCTCTGCTCCTAAGGGACAAGCTGACAGAGATGGGAGTAGATTCATACCTGGTGGCATGGATCGTGGACTATCTTAAAGACAGACCTCAGTATGTGCGTCTTGGGAACTGCAGGTCTGACATTGTGGTCAGCAACACAGGAGCGCCGCAGGGGACTGTACTTTCTCCGGTCCTGTTCAGCCTATATACATCGGACTTCCAATACAACTCGGAGTCCTGCCATGTGCAAAAGTTCGCTGATGACACTGCTATCGTGGGCTGCATCAGGAGTGGACAGGAGGAGGAGTATAGGGACCTAATCAATGAGTTTGTTAAATGGTGCGACTCAAACCACCTACACCTGAACACCAGCAAAACCAAGGAGCTGGTGGTGGATTTTAGGAGGCCCAGACGCCTCGTGGACCCCGTGATCATCAGAGGTGACTGTGTGCAGAGGGTGCAGACCTATAAATACCTGGGAGTGCAGCTGGATGATAAATTAGACTGGACTGCCAATACTGATGCTCTGTGCAAGAAAGGACAGAGCCGGTTATACTTCCTTAGAAGGCTGGCGTCCTTCAACATCTGCAATAAGATGCTGCAGATGTTCTATCAGACGGTTGTGGTGAGCGCCCTCTTCTACACGGTGATGTGCTGGGGAGGAAGTATTAAGAAGAAAGACGCCTCACGCCTGGACAAACTGGTGAGGAAGGCAGGCTCTATTGTTGGCATGGAGCTGGACAGTTTGACATCTGTGGCAGAGCGACGGGCACTGAGCAGGCTCCTATCAATTATGGAGAATCCACTGCATCCACTAAACAGGATCATCTCCAGACAGAGGAGCAGCTTCAGCGACAGACTGCTGTCACCGTCCTGCTCCACTGACAGACTGAGGAGATCGTTCCTCCCCCAAACTATGCGACTCTTCAATTCCACCCGGGGGGGTAAACGTTAACATTTAACATTATACAAAGTTATTGTCTGTTTTTACCTGCATTATACATTGTTTTTGTATCAGTAAGGTGCTGCTGGAGTATGTGAATTTCCCCTTGGGATTAATAAAGTATCTATCTATCTATCTATCTATCTATCTATCTATCTATCTATCTATCTATCTATCTATCTATCTATCTATCTATCTATCTATCTATCTATCTATCTATCTATCTATCTATCTATCTATCTATCTATCTATCTATCTATCTATCTATCAAAGCCTTTGGCAAAAAATGTAAATTTGAGAACAAAGGCGAGAAAAAAGCTTTGAAGAATTTTAGGTTACTTGTAGCAGCTACAAAAGGTTTTGTTGCTAATCCAAAACCTTGGATGCCAGGAGGAGCAGGCTGTCATCTTAAATGCCTTCTGGGTGATGCCATCATGGTGTCACATTAATGGCAACTAAGATGTGCTGCTGTCTACAACATGGCCACTGAGCTATATTGAGCAACAAAATAGAGGCACTGGCGATGAATAAATTTGCATCAAATATATAAAGAAAATTTAAACAAAAATGTAGTAAGAAAAAAATAATCAAAACTGACGCAAAGGAGCAGAAAAATAAGAATTATTAGAAGAAAACTCAGGAAAATATAATAATGATTGTGGTTAAACAATCAGGAAAGATAGGCCCAGAAATTTCAAAAATGAGTCAAACTGAGTCTAAAGATGGAAAAGACTCAAAATTTCTTTAGAGTGAATGAGAAGAACCCCATTGTTTTATCAAGGTGTATGCTGTGCAAGTGTGTGTACAACAACAACAACATTTATTTATATAGCACATTTTCATACAAAAAGTAGCTCAAAGTGCTTTACATAATGAAGAAAAGAAAAATAAAAGACAAAATAAGAAATTAAAATAAGACAACATTAGTTAACATAGAAAGGAGTATGGTCCGATGGCCAGGGTGGACAGAAAAAACAAAAAAAAAACTCCAGAAAGCTGGAGAAAAAAATAAAATTTGTAGGGGTTCCAGGCCACGAGACCGCCCAGTCCCCTCTGGGCATTCTACCTAACATAAATGAAATAGTCCTCTTTGTAGTTAGGGTTCTCACGGAGTCACTTGATGCTGATGGTCATACAGACTTCTGGCTTTTAATCCATCCATCATTGTTGGAACATCATGGTGCTTTGGGTAGCAAAAGGACACTGGAAAAGGAAACAGAAGAGAGAGTAGGGGTTAGTACAGATTTTGAATGAATAGTTATTATAATGAATTGGATATACAGAGTATCAGGATTAAATTACAATGAAGTTATGAGAAGGCCATGTTAAAGTAATGTGTTTTCAGTAGTTTTTTAAAGTGCTCCACTGTATTAGCCTGGCGAATTCCTACTGGCAGGCTATTCCAGATTTTAGGTGCATAACAGCAGAAGGCCGCCTCACCACTTCTTTTAAGTTTTGCTCTTGGAATTCTAAGGAGACACTCAGTTGAGGATCTGAGGTTGCGATTTGGAATATAAGGTGTCAGACATTCCGATATATAAGATGGAGCGAGATTATTTAAAGCGTTATAAACCATAAGCAGAATTCTAAAGTCAATTCTGAAAGACACAGGTAACCAGTGTAGTGACATCAAAACTGGAGAAATGTGTTCAGATTTTCTTTTCCTGGTAAGGATTCTAGCAGCTGCATTCTGCACTAATTGCAAACGATTTATGTCTTTTTTGGGTAGTCCTGAGAGAAGTGCGTTACAGTAATCTAGCCGACTGAAAACAAACACGTGAACTAATTTCTCTGCATCTTTCGATGATATAAGAGGTCTAACTTTTTCTATGTTTCTTAAGTGAAAAAATGCTGTCCTAGTGATCTGATTAATATGCGATTTAAAACTCAGATTACAGTCAACGGTTACCCCTAAGCTTTTTACCTCCGTTTTGACTTTTAATCCTAATGCATCAAGTTTATTTCTAATAGCCTCATTGTATCCATTATTGCCAATCACTAAGATTTCGGTTTTTTCTTTATTTAATTTGAGAAAGTTACTATTCATCCATTCTGAGATACAGGTTAGACATTGTGTTAGTGAATCAAGAGAATGGGGGTCATCAGGTGCTATTGATAAATACAGCTGTGTGTCATCAGCATAGCTGTGGTAGCTCACGTTATGTCCCGAGATAATCTGGCCTAATGGAAGCATGTAGATTGAGAAGAGCAGCGGACCCAGGATAGAGCCTTGTGGAACACCATATAGGATATCATGTGTCTTTGAATTATAATTACCACAACTAACAAAGAATTTTCTCCCTGCCAGGTAGGATTCAAACCAATTTAAGACGCTGCCAGAGAGGCCCACCCAGTGTACAGGGGGACTGTAGTATAGCAGGTCCACAGCTCAAATCAAAAAGGCCAGTTTTTTAAATAAATAATCGCCGCACTCACGGTAGTGTGGCAGGAATGATTCCCAGCTGTTTCGTGATGCGGTCGTATGACGATGCGGGTTTGCTGCATGCTCCCGTCTGCTGTCCAGGAGCCCTGGAACCCATCACCGTCGGTAATGTTACCGATGAGCTAAGCAGTGAGGCAACCACATAGCAAGGGGATGGTGCAAAAGTGTCAAGTGCTTTTATTAAAACAACAGAACAATACAGTGTTCAAATTAAATAAAGTGCATTGCCTTCCAAAAAGAGTCATTCTTTAAAATAAATAATCCATTAAAACAAACGTGAAACTGTGGAGGTTAAAATCCATTAGAAACAAGTCTTCTTAAAAACAACGAGGTTAAAATAACACAGGAAGCATTCCTTGTTTAAAAAAACAACAACAAGCCCGGTGTCTCCTTTCCTCTGGTGGCTCCCCTGCTTCACCCGTCTGGGCCCTGCAACAGGAGAGTCGCCCTCTCAGCAGTCTGGCCTTCTCTCCACTGTCCTACTGTTCGGTTTGCTTTACTGATCCCTGGCTATGGTAGGCCCCGCCAAACAGTGACTTGGGATTCCGCAACGACCAGGGCTCTCACGCTGAAGAAATCCACTTCCCAAGTCCCGACTTCCGCTGCCTTACGCAGAGAGTCATCCACCCTTCATCACTGGTCACTCCCGCTACATGATCACTCAGCGGGAGCGACCACTACTACCGTCTTTTTCTGAAAATAAGACATCCCCCGAAAATAAGCCCTATCGAGATTTTCGGAACTTTTTGCAATATAAGCCCTCCCCCGAAAATAAGCCCTAGTTAAAATAATGTGAAAAAAAGAATTCGTTAAAAAATGCTGTTGATTTATTAAGTATGTTTAGCTTCCCTAATACTCGTATTTCAGAGAAATGTTTGAAATAAAATATTCCGAGAAATTCATTGTTTACCTCTACAGTTCGTTTCAAATTAATTCTTGGAATTTATCTTAAAAATACAACATAAGGCAGCATGAATACATAAATATTGTGTCCGCTCTGCTCTGCTGTGTTGTACTGCGTCGCGCGTATCGCAGAGTATGGTCGAACGAGGTGGGGAGGGGGTGGAGGGGGGCATGCATATGCGGAATGCGACGGAACGCGTCGTTGGCGCACACTATAAATAATTGTTCGTTAAGGCAGCAGTCTACATTGAGCGACAGTGCAGATACAATGTTTGTTCATTTCAGTCTTGTAAGTCTGATTATTTCCTCATACGTAATTTTATTTTTTATAAAGTGAATAATTTTTAACCGCAGTTAAAATGAGTACAAAACGAAAGAGCTATTCCGTCGAGTACAAAAAGGGAATTGTGGAAGACTCCAGGGGTGTAAATCTTGATTTATGACGATGTTCCAGAAGAAGATGACATGACTGTAATTGAATAAATTTTAATTTCTGTATTCTGTGTAAAATAAATAAATATTAAATAAAAATATATAAATATACTTTTATTTTTGTCCTCCCCCGAAAATAAGCCCTAGTGCGTATTTTGGACCAAAAAAGAAAGTAAGACAGTGTCTTATTTTCGGAAAAAGACGGTACTACTCCCGGGTGTCGGCCCAACACCCAGGTTTACTGTTCAGCTGCATGCGAGGCTGCACTCGCTCACTTGCTCTCCCGCATCGGCTCTCTCTCTATCTCTCCCCTGTGATCTGCTTTCTCCTACAACCTCCGTTCTTTCTCCTTCCTTTTCATTCATTTCTCTTTCCTTTCTCATTTTTTCTTTTTGTCTCTTCTTGCCGGCTCGCACTTCTATTTTATCAAGAGGGCATGGCAGCTGTAGCAAACTAGCAGCCCCAGGAACAATGACTTCTAACCTGTGCACTTAGGTGAGAAATGCCCACATCGCGAATCGCCCTGAGAACCGCTTCAGCCACACAACCACCACACCCCCTCGCTAAGCCGCGAGCGCGGTGATTATTTATTTAAAACATGGCCTTTGATGGGAGCTGGGGACCCGCTACACCACAGGGTGGTCCTGGCTTAAGTGCACAGGTGAGGAGTCGTCTGCATCCGTAATTGATGCCAGGAGCTGCTAATCGCCACACCTGATCCACGTCCCCGTAATATATAATAGAAGCGTGAGGCAGATGGAAAGAGGAGAAAAAGAGAGGGAAAAAAAAGAACAGAGGTTAGAAGTGAGGGAGGAGAAAGCCGGTGCGCGAAAGCGAGAGCAAAAGCAAGTTTATTGATGGTAATGCAGCTGGTAGGAGAGCCCCGAAGGAGTGTGTGACCAACTCTCGGATGGCAGATTGAAGCAGTCGCTCCAGCTGAGCAGTTTGGAGGAGCTGGAGTGACCAGCAAAGGAGATGACTTGCCGTTGAAGGAAGTGGCAGTCGAGGAGGCTTTGGGAGTGTTGAGCCCCAGCGTGAGCGCCCTGTCCACTGAGGAGAGAACCCAAGTCTCAGTCCGGCTGGAACCCTACATAGCTGGGGATCGGAAGGCTACCGGACCAGAAGTGAAGGGAGCTGCATTTGCTGGTAGGGCAACTCGCCTGTTGCGGGGCCCATATGGGAGAAGCGGGGGAGCCACCAGTAGAAAGAAGTAAGCACCAGATTTTTAAGAAAAGACTGCCTCCAGCCATTGTTTTTAACCTCGTTTTTAATGGATGTATTTATTGGATTTTAACCTCCACTTTTTCACCTGTTTTAATGGGTTATTTATTTAAGAACTATTTGAGACACTGCACTATTTACTGTATCTGGACACTGTTTTTGGTTTTGTTGATTTTAATAAAAGCACTCTGCACTTTTTGCACCATCCCCTTGCTTCATTGTTGATGTCTTCACTGTCTAGCACATCGGTGACATTACCGACGATGTCAGGTTCGAGAGCTCCCCAGAAGCTAGATGGGAGCATGGAGCAGAACCCGCATCATCACAAGGACATTCAAACAAATTAAACAAAGAATTTAATTTCAGCCTAAGAAATAACTGGGCATTGAGGTGCAGCAGTAACCCTTGCAGACATTTTTTAGAAAACTAAAGTTAAACGAAGAACAAACATGACTGACATACGCCCATCTCAGCTGGTTGAACATAAGACATGCCTCTGTATTTTATATTATAATAATAATTCTTTACATTTATATAGCGATTTTCTTATTATTCAAAGCACTTTGCGCTCCATGCAGAGAGGACCCGGGATGCGAATCCATGATCTTCTGACAGCAAGGCAGCAACACTACCACTGCGCCACATAAATAAAATGTGTTATTATTATTTTCTGCCATGACTTCACAAAATATGCAGGTACACTTGCCAGTAAGGAACTGCAGTATTGCAGACGTGACAAGACCAATGCCTGGACCAGAAGTTGTGCCACCTACCCTGTCAGGTTCAGAGCTGATCTTGCAGATATTATAAAGAAGAATCTTCATGAACGAAACATAATTGTGGTTGGTGAAGGATAGTTGGTCATCAATCATCACCCAAAGGTGTCTGCTGACTTGGTAATTGTTAATCGTTTAGTTGCAAGACGAGTATTGCATCATCTGCTGTTTATGCCTGCAGTCAGGATTCAGGCAGCAGGCCAGAGAGTTTCCCAGACTTTCCCAACAGCTTGTGCTCAAAATATTAATGTTTTCTTTTTATATAGCATCTTATTATTAATACATTTCTTTCTTTAAATACTCCTCCTTGAAGACCTATAAAAAGGAGACAGCAACAGACCACTGGGACAAGCCTTTTGTATAACTATTCATATTGTTCTTTCAGTACGGTATATTCCTTTTTTTTTAAAACTTGGAGTAGGTTTTGAAAGGCAGATAGCAGCCGCTGTCATAAATGGAGGAGTAGGAGATAAATGAGGGTGTGGAATTTAAAACCACACAACACATATGCAGAGGAAGATAAAGTTCCTTTATACAGGAACAGAGCTTTATCAGAAGCTTCTTAACAGCGGCTTCCCATTGCAGGTGGTAAGTATACAATAATAATAGAAATGAAGGGCTGCTTTTATGAAAAAACAAAAGTTTCAAAATTGAATAATCGTTACAGTCAAGGATGGCACAATGGCTTTCACTGCTGCCTGATGCCCCAAGGCTCTGGGTTCAATTGCTGTGTGGCGTATGCCAATGTGTCATGCTCTGAGGCCCAGCACTAGGGAAAAGGTGGGACTTAACTGTGACCACATCGAAACGGCTGTTTGATTATTTGGACTGATGCAACCATCTTCTCCTCTTGAGGAGGTGAAATGCAGAGGGATTTCTCACCAGTGCCATAGTTACTACTCAACTAAAACTCCAAATACCTTGTTTTTAATCCATCAATTCCCTCCACAAAAGTGTGTGATTTTGAAAGTCAACTTAATATATAAGGATGAGGGCTGCTGCTGTTAACTGTGTGAAATTTAAATTAGGAAAGACATGTTGAAAAAATCTATAAGAATATGAAGAACTTTTTTTGTGTTGCTTACAGTCTTTTCCACCCCAGACTATGATTTTCTCCTGGATTTTGCTTCATCTGTTCCACTATCCAGAGTGATACATTCCTTGTTCTTTTGGAGAGATGGCCGGTGCCTTTAGAAAGTTTCAGACCCCTTCAGCTTTTTCACATTTTTTATTTTGCAGTCTTGCGCTAAAATTTATTCATTTTTTTCCCCTCCTCAAGCAACACTCAAAAACCCAGAATGATAAAGCCAACGCAGGATTTTAGAAATTTTTGCAAGTGTATTAAAGAAATAAAAAATTGGAAGTGGTCTCCCCTAGACTTCCTTGTATACTCAGATACGGGATATTTGAGGAGTAAATGGCAAAGCAATGATTATATTTTAATATTATATACCTTAAAGAACCATTAACAACAAATCAAATCAAATGAATAATATATTGAACAATTATTTTAAAAATAAAGTTGAATAAATCAGACTCTGCAGCTGCATGAATGAAAGGTAAAATACCACTTCCGGTTAACAGAAATAGCCCAAAAGTTGATAGAAATCTACGTTTTGAACCTGCCGGTAATACTTGCATGTAAGATTTGGTTGATCTAAGTGAAAGTGTACTCAAGTTATCATATTACATACACACACACAGAGACAGACACACAAACATAATTCCAAAAATGTTATTTTCCGTCTCAGGGAGGTCTAAAACATTGAGATTCATAAAAATCTCAAAATGGAATTTTTGGACGATTACAATACTTTCCCTATATTTAGCATATGAGAATAGTAAAAACTGAAGTATCCCAGTAACACAAGTCTTCAGACCCTCTACTCTATACTTTGTTGACGTCCCCTTGGCAGCGTTTCCAGACTGGAGTCTTCTTGGGTATGACACAACAAGCTTCACACACCTGGACTTGGGGTTTCTTCCATACAGGTCTTCTCAAGCTCTGTCAGGTCAGATGGAGCCAGTCAGTGGGCAGTTATTTTTGGGTCTTTCCAGAGAAGTTCTATTGAGTTCAAGTCCAGGCTCTGGCTGGGCAACTCAAGGACATTCACAGAGTTGAGCAAAATCCACTCCTGTGTTGTCTTTGCTTTCTGCTTGTTGGAAGGTGAAACTTAGGGCCGGTCTACAGTTCTGAGTAATCTGGACCAGGTTCTCCTTAAGGACCTGATTGAAGTGTTTAAAATTATGAAGGGAATTAGTCCAGTGGATCGAGACTGTTATTTTAAAATGAGTTCATCAAGAACACGGGGACACAGTTGGAAACTTGTTAAGGGTAAATTTCTCACAAACATTAGGAAGTTTTTCTTTACACAAAGAATGATAGACACTTGGAATAAGCTACCAAGTAGTGTGGTAGACAGTAAGACTTTAGGGACTTTCTGAACTCGACTTGATGTTTTTTGGAAGAGATAAGTGGATAGAACTGGCGAGCTTTGTTGGGCTGAATGGCCTGTTCTCATCTAGAGCATTCTACGTAGAATGTACTCAGCAGGGACATTACCCTCTACCGTCCCGGGTGAACATAATGCCCCAAACGTGTTCCCTTCCTCAGTCCTTCCACCCAGCTAGTGTCCCAATCCGGTAATGGCCCTGGTCATCCATCACAAGAGATAGGATGTTGAGTAGATGGACCAGCTAGAATAGCAAGGAGCTTTGTGTTTGCCAGGATGAGCTGGAAATGATGTTTCTTCATCCAAGCTGATATATTAGTGAGACAAGTCGAGATTCTAGCTGATACCATGTGGTCCTCTTGAGTGAATGAGAGGTAAAGCTGCATATCATCTGCATGGCACTGTATTATATAATCCATTGGACTGGATGATAGGGTCTAGTTAGATGTACAAGGGGAGGAGGAGAGGTGCCCAGCATGGATCCTAACAACACCCCTGTGCTTGAATGATGCAATTTATAGATCCATTTTAAGTTACACCTTGGGGTATTAGTAGATCTGTGACGCTCTCAAGCAGAAAGTGCATCGGCATAATAAATTTCCACCGCTGCACACACTAATGCAGTCGTACGCTACAAGTGGGCTCTGCTGAGTGCCATTTATCGATATACTGTGGTGCTACTGACACGAGTCATATTTCTGGCTAGAATGTTACCCTTTTGCATGCACAGAAAATTTTTCATCATTGTTATGACAGCATTTTACATGTAAGTGCAGGCAAATATCTAAATTTCTGTCAGTGATCATAAGTCACATCTGATAACCATAAATAAAAACACCGCCGGAGGCTGTCTTTACTCTAATTTTAAAAGGTTCTACCAAAGTACTTCCTTGTAATTTTTTCCTTACCATAGGGGATGACTCATTGATATTCCAGTAGCTCTCTGTCAAACATTTGGTAATTATGATCATGCCTTGTATAAGAGACCCCAGTGAGCACCCCACCTATCTGCAGCATTGCTTACGGACGATACTGAAATGACTCCCTGGTGTCTATTCAAGCTGGCCACATCCTCGGTTGAATTATTGATGGAGAGGGATATGCCTAGCATATTAAAAAAACGTCAGTTAAATAATGCAACCTACTTCAAAACTCGATTGATCTATTTCATTTTGATTTAGCAATCAAAGGTTCACCTCAAGAAGGAGATCAGACCAGCAAACGGGGAAATCCAAAAAACAGCGCAGAACATCATCATGTAATACAGGAACAACCAGACACATTGTGGAGACACAGCACATGTAGGAGTGGGCAAACCCTCTGAAGGTGACTGAAATAATCAACAAAAATGAAATTAATACAATACAATACAATACAATACAATTCATTTTGTATAGCCCAAAATCACACAAGAAGTGCCGCAATGGGTTTTAACAGGCCCTGCCTCTTGACAGCCCCCCAGCCTTGACTCTCTAAGAAAACAAAGAAAAACACCCAAAAAAAACATCTTTGGGAAAAAATGGAAGAAACCTTGGGAAAGGAAGTACAAAGAGAGACCCCTTTCCAGGTAGGTTGGGCGTGCAGTGCAAGGTTATTATAGTTAACGAAAACTAAAATCAAAACTGAAACTATTATTAAAAAAACATTTTCGTAAACTGAAATAAAATAATTAACAAAACTGAAATGAAAAACTAAAACTAAACGAAACTATTAAAGTAGCTGTAAAGACTAACTGAAATAAAATAATAATTTACTAAAATATTTTTAGTTTTCGTTTTTGAATGAATATTCTTGCCGTTAGTCTTTAGCCCTTGTAAGTTTTAACTCTAAAACAGAAAGTCATCCACCACGAGCCACCCGCACATTTTCATCCAGTGAACGGCGGCTAGTGATGGAGGGCGACTGTTCACACAGCATTTGTGGTGACAGAGCAAGCTGAGTGCAGGTGTGTAAAGAAATAAGTGCGTGGGAAATAGAAAGCGATTTGCGTGCCACCTTTCCTTGTGCTTGTCAAGATGTAATTCAAACGGCTGAAATCAGAATGTGCTGGTCATCAAAACGTTTACCGTATGGACAGAAAAATCACGAGTGAGTAACGTTTCAGTTTATTTCTCAGGTGTCTGGTTTTTGTTGACAGCAATTCACCTGCCACTTCGCACAGGAGAAATCGTTTTTACTTTCTCATATACTAAAGTATAGTAATCATGAAAAAATTCAACCTCGATATTTTGATGAATCTTGACGTTATAGACTAACCAGTGTCCAACAATACTGTTTTTTGGAATTGTGTGTGTGCGCGCGTGTCTGTGTCTGTTTCTGTGTAAACACGATAACTCAAAAACACAACTAGATTGATGGATGAAATTCAGTATGTGGTTGTTACACCACAATTATAGATCTGTATTAACTTTTGGGCCAAATAGATCACCCGGAAGTGGTACTTTACCTGAACACATACTCGATTTTTTTTTTATTTATACAGCTGCAGAGTCCGATTTATTCAACTTTACTTTTATAATAATTGCTCAATATATTATTCATTTGATTTGTTGTTGATGGTTTCTTAATGTTGATAATTTAAAAATATAATCATTGTCTTGTGGTTTACTCCTTAAATATCCATCCCCATATCTGAGTATACAAGAAAGTCGAGGGGAGAGCACTTCCGGTTTTTGAAAATAAAACGGCACTGATTGAGAGACTGACTAAGTCATCATACAAGATCAGCATATTGTTGTTGACCAATCACTTTTGCTTTAAAAACATCGTTTAACAACGAAGCGATACAAACAAAGGTAGAGAGTCTGACAAGTGATGAAAAACTAAACATACTAATGGGTTTTTGTATTTATTCCATATTTATTAATTTATCTTTTTTAGTTCATATTCACAACTCAAAATACCTGATATTATGAAAGTAATCCATTAGCAGAATTATATTTTAAAATATTTGTCTGCCTTTTTTCAATGTTTTTCTCTCTCTCTCTAAATAGATAGTTGAAATATCATATTCTTTTCATCAGCCTTATCATACATATTGCATACAGGGGATTTTTCCTGCTTTGCATCCAAACCTGCTGTGGTAGGCTACAGGTTTCCTGTGATCCTACTCTGAATAAACAGGTTTAGATAATGTATATGTTGTTCTTAATCTCAAACGCTGTCTCTGTTTTATGCCTGTCCGTACTCCTATTACCTGCTCTTGCTCTGTTCATTATGGGTTTACTGTCCTTTATGGTGGTCTATTCAAGACTCACTGCCCCTAACCTTGACACTACATGCTTGTTGTACTTTGTTTCCTAGGTGCAGCTAGGTGGGGTCTGCACACTCATCCAAGTCTAAGAGCCCTGTTCTTCCTAAGCCCCTGTGATTTTCATGAGAAAATATTTTAAAAATTATAAAATTGCATAAAATTGTTCATATTCAGTGTCTACATTTGATTATGCTTGTTTTTATCAGACAAAAACAAAACCAGATAATAAACCAGGCAGTGCAGTAAGCTTCCACTAACGTTAAACTCGTATCCAAATCTAAGTATACAATTCTGTCTGATTGTGACACAAAACTAACTCCTTAGGTGCTCCATGCCATAATTATAATTACTAAAACTAAAACTGAAACTAATATATATAAAAATAAAATAGAAATGTTTTTGTGAAATAAAAACTAAACTAAACGAAAAATACACAATGAAGGAAAACTAAAACTAAACTGAATCTCCAAGTAAGGTCAGAAAAAATATAGAAATAAAAACTAATATAAAAAGGCAAAACTATAATAACCTTGGTGCAGTGTGTGTCAAAAAGAAGGGGGTCAATACAATACAATACACAAAACAGAACAAATCCTTAATACAGTATAAAAATTAAAAATTTACAAGTACGGAGCAGCCAATCTAATCAAAGGACCCCCCTACCCAACGATTCCAACCCTCCATCAGGGATGACTTTACCTTAGGCAGGCAAAACAACTTGGCGGGTGGGCCATGGCACCAAGTGCCACATTTGAGTACCGAGAAGAGAAACAGAATAGGTGAGAGTTAGTAACAAATTATAACTATCATGCATCTCTTATAGTAGCAGGCAGACCATCCCACAGTTTAGGGGCCCTGTAACTTAAAGCTCGACCTCCCACTGTTGCTTTTATGAATCCTTGGAATCATAAGCAGACCGGCATCTTGAGATCTTAATGTGCGCTCTGGTTTGTAAGTCATGATAAGTTCAGATAAGTAAACGGGACCTCGGCCATTTAAGGCTTTACATGTTAAAAGGAGGATTTTGAAATCTGCCCTAAACTTAACCGGGAGTGAGTGTCAGGATTTAAGAAGTGGAGTTATGACTTTGTATTTTCTTGTTCTTGTAATAATTCTTGCACATATAAATAAATGTGACACTTATTCTGAAATTCTAGTCACTGAGCGGTTCCATTAAGAAAGTCTAAGCCCCTGCAGATTTTGAGTTTCATTATTGTGGACTTGATGTTCAAAGGTGATTATGTAAATGAAAAAAAGAAAACATCTCAAAATGATGTTGAATTAGCATATATTCTTAAAACCTATGCATTTTCAAACTTTCACTGCTCGGCTAATATTATTAATTGATTACCATATAATGGCACAGAGTTTTGTAGCTGTGAACTGTTTGAAAAATTGGGAATGGTCTCCCCTAGACTTCCTCGTATACTTAGATATAGGGATGGATATTTAAGGAGTAAACCGCAAGACAATGATTATATTTTTATATTATGTACATTGAGCCATCGACAACAAATCAAATCAAATTAATAATATATTGAACAATTTATTATAAAAGTAAAGTTGAATAAATCAGACTCTGCAGCTGCATGAATAAAAAAGTACCACTTCCAGTTAGGGGAAATAGCTCAAAAGTTAATAGAAATCTACGTTTTGCACCTAATATTTGTATGCAAAATTTGTTTGACCTAAGTGAAAGCGTACTCAAGTTATTATATTTACACACACGCACACACACACAGACAAACAGACATAATTTCAAAAATGGTATTTTCAGACTCAGGGAGGTCTAAAACGTCAAGATTCGTCAAAATCTGAAAAATGGTTGTTGGAAAAATCACGATACTTTCCCTGTACTTTGTATATGAGAAAGTGAAAAGATCTTGTCTACAGAGAAGTCAATAGGTCAGCACTCAGGTCTACTAATGAATGACGACTGGTGATGCCTCCTCTGCATGACATCAAATCTCCGTCCAGACTCTTTTCATGTGTAGCTCCTACCTGCTGGAATGAGCTCCCTATGGTACTTTAATGGATGACGTGAAGGAAATGAGTTTACTCTATGATAAAGGAGTATGGATACCTGCCCACATTCCATTTCAAGCCTGAATAAAAAAGAGGAATTAAAGTCTCCTGCAACAAAGTTAAAATCTCTGACAGTGGTTAATTACAATGGCTGCTTTGACTCCTAAGAGTCACAGGTTGACACCAGGATTAGAAGTAGTTGGAAAAAGATATGAGATAGATAGATAGATAGATAGATAGATAGATAGATAGATAGATAGATAGATAGATAGATAGATAGATAGATAGATAGATAGATAGATAGATAGATAGATAGATAGATAGATAGATAGATTTCCGCCTCTACTCCTTCTGGAAAGTTTAGACCTCTTCTTCCCGCCTCCCTCAGAATAAAGCAGGTTGTTCTTTTCAAGTGAATACCAGAAATACTCCCGGTGTCCTGAAGGCTTGCCCCCGGAGCACTTCCAGGTAAGCTTGAGCCTGAATCTTCCCATTCTCCGCATACCACAGAACTCCAATTCCCCTGAAGGCCTGTGGGAAACCATGGCGGTGACGCAACCCAGGCGGACTGCCATCTAGTGCTCCTGGGTAGATAATGTCCTGCGGCCCGTTCTCTCACTCGGTCCTTTGGCCCCAGCTGTCCATCATAATATATATATATGGACAAAATCCCCCAAACACACATAGGAACCTCTGTCCTGAATAAGAGAGCTGCTGCTGCTGTCACTCACATGTTTGTAGGTGGGAGTAAGATGTGGTCAGATCTGCTCAGTTGTACTTCAGGTTTACATTGAAAAATATTTAAATAAAGCAAGCCCAGTTTATTGTGTCCACAAATCCAACATGCTAATTGAAGTTTGTTCATTTCAATGTCTCCCTGGTGAAGTCATTTCTATTCCAGGGTTAGAATGATACATTTATTAGAATACTAGGGGGCTCGCCCCCTGCTCTTTTCGCTCGTCAACCTCTCCAAACCTGCCAGCACTATGCGTCGTTGTGAAGAGGGGGGCTGAGTGCACGCCAAGGAGATGCGGCCGCTTCTCCGAAACCCCCTCCTAAATGGTGTTACAATGGGAAACAAATACAGTTTTTTTTACCTCCTCTTTGCTCGATCACCTGCTTCTGCTGCCATGCCACGTGATCTGCATTTCATGTGGCACTTCAAATGTTTAACAACATCTGTCCTTTTGTCTCACTGCCTTGTCTCTCTTCTCCCCCAGACATCCTCAAACACTATTTGATCTCTTTTCGCTGTTCCGTTATTTCACCAAGTTATATTTTACATTTGTATGTGCTAATTTGAGCTTTACTCTCATTTTCTTGAGACTTTCGAATTTTCCTACTTCCATTATCTCTAACTTGCTCTGCATATATATCATGGGACTTGCTTCCAAAGCTTGTAAGCATGATGTGACTTGTCCGTCTCACGGAAAGTGAAAGCATCTCTCTGTCTCTCAAAGATCAAGATCTCTCTATCTGCTCTTTTGAGGTTCTAGTCTGGGTTTTTGGATGGTATTTACCCCCTCTATTGGGCAACTTTGGCAGGTCCCACAGTTGAGCAAAAACCAATCAATAAGGATCAAGGGATGGCCTGCAGAGCTTCGATGCAGGACTGTATCAAGGCACAGATCTGGGGAAGGTAACAAACATTCCTGCACCACTGGAGATTCCCAAGACCACAGTGGCCTCCATAATACTTAAATGGAATACGTTTGGAACAACCATGACTCTTCCTAGAGTTGACTGCCTACTTAAACTGTGAAATCCAATAAGATGGGCCCTTAAAAGAGAGGTGACCAAGAACCCAATGGCCACTTGAACTGAGCTCAAGAGAAGCTGAGTGAAGGTGGGCAAAACAACCAAAAGGACAATCACCACTGCATCACTCCACTAATATGAGCTTAATGGACTAATGGCCAGACAAGACATGAAAGCCTTCTTAGAGTTTGTATAAAGGAACCTGAAAGATATTCAGACTATGAGAAACATTCTTGGTCTAATTGAAATGAAGATTGAATTGTTTGGCCTGAACATGGTGGTGCCATCATCATGCCGTTTGGTTGTTTTTCAGCATCAGGACCTGCTGGGTGGAAGAATCCCCATAACATAATGCTGCCACCACCATATTTAACAGTGAGGATGGTCTGGTTTGGGTAATGTGCAGTTTTCAAACAAGATGTTATTTTTTACTTTGTCTGATGGCCAAAAAAGCTCCAGTTTTGATCTCGTCAGACTACAGAACCTTCTACCAGCTAACTTCAGAACCTCCCATGTGCCTTTTTTACAAACTCTAGCCAAAATGTCATGTATGTGTTTTTTTTTTTTTTGCTTTGCCATTCTCCCATAAACCCGTGACTGGTGAAGCACCCAAGCAACAGTTGTTGTGTCTGTGCAGTCTGACACCATCATGCCTCACTGTATGAATTGGCATTAAGCAGGTGATGAGCAGTAGCTCATCGTCAACAGACATAGTAGGGTATAGAGTTCTGCCCAAAGTGTTCAAATATTGTCTCATCAGACTGGAGAATCTTTTTCTACACACTTTCTTTAAATGTCGTTTGGAAAACTCCAAGCGAGTCTAGCAACTCTACCATAATGGCTGATTCATGGAGTGCTAGTCATCCTTACTTCAGGTTCTCCCATCTCAGCAGAGGACTTTTGAAGCTCTTGTAATAATGACCATTGGGTTTTTGGTCATCTCCTTGACCAAAGCCCTTCTTGATCACTTACTCAGTTTGACCAGATGGTCTAATCAAGCAAGAGACTTCGTAGCTTCAAACTTCTTCCATTTCACAATTATTGAGGCCACTGTGCTTCTGGGAACACTCAAAACTTTAGAAATGGTTTGACTTCCTCACTTTGGTCAATGCCTCGCCACAATTTGATCGTTGAGGACGTCTACAGACAGTTTTGTAGATTTTGTGATTTGTTTTTTGTCTTGACATGCAGTGTGAATCATGGGTCCTGAAAATAGACAGGTATGTTGCCTTCTAAACTGTCCAATAATAGTATATTTTCTGTTTATTGGGGATCTTTACTCTCATTTTTTGAGACTTTTGAATTTTCCTTTTTCCATTATCTCTATCCTGCTCAGCAAGTGTATCACAGGACTTGCTTCCAAAGGTTGTAAGTATGACGTGACTTGTCCGTCTCGCAGAACGTGAAAGTGTTTCTTTGTCTCTCTTCAAAAGATCACGTCTCGTCACAGGAAAAAGTCTCGTATTGTCGCAAGATTTATTTTTTTTATAATAGAGAGATTATTAGAATATTACAGAGTGAATCATTTCTGTTCCTGAGTTAATTAACATTAATCAAGAAGATGCAACATATTGTGACCATTAGATGGCGCTGCTGCACCCCAAACTCCACACAGAACCTGACAGAAACAAGTCCCAGTACAAATAAAAGATTTATTGACAATATCATCTTATAGAAAGGCATCGAAAGTGGCAAAAAGTAACCACAATTCTCTCTTTATCTATTGTGTTCACTTCCACACTTCCCAGGTGAGCCTCGCCTATTCTCCACACCCGACTCCAACTTACCTGGATGAGGTCAAGCAGTTTTTTTTATCTTGGACATGAGAGTACTTTTGGTGCTAAGGCATAGCATGATAGAAGTACTGCTGGGTCAATCGGAAGTCCCATAAAGTAGCGATCATGAATCCTGGCAGTTTCCCATGCCACCCTCAACTTGGCTGCCCTACAGAACTACAGGTTCCAGCATGCCCTGCTTTTGTCCATGTGGGAATCCTATCCCAGGGAAACTGCCACCGAGCATATTGGAGCAGAATGTATTCAGCATTTCTCATCTCTCCCAGTCTCCTCCTAGTATATGTATATATACTAGACAAAGAGCCTGTTTCGACAATATAAGATGAAACGGGCATGAGTGCAATAGTAAGAAGTATAAGCACCACAAACCTGATATAGGTGTATTGAATGAATGCGTAATTAGGCCTGGAGCTGTAGTCAAAATCGCCTTTCAGGCTTCTAGAGCTTTAATCGAAGTCGCCTTTCTCTTTGAATTTTTGCGGCCGTAAATCCGCCGCCTGCCGCGATGTCGGTCTTGTAAGGTTTTTCGGGCAGCTGCGCAGAAGGCGACTGCGCATTCAGCTTCGGACAGACGTGAGTGAGTGAGTGAGTGAGTGAGTGAGTGAGTGAGTGAGTGAGTGAGTGAGTGAGTGAGTGAGTGAGTAGACTGGTGAATTATATATAAGATATATATATATATATATATATATATAGAGAGAGAGAGAGAGAGAGAGAGAGAGAGAGAGAGAGAGAGAGGCCACCAGTGGGCGTACCAGCTCCCCAATACAGACAGACGCTAGGCACAAGTCCAGCACAGCACATGCTTTCCCTTCGTCCCCCCCTCAATCCACAGTAAAATTAAGATCAGCACAATATATAGCTCTAAAGCACACTTGTCTTTTTTCTCTTTGTCTCAGTCCTTCCATCTTCACTCCTCTTCTGGCAAGCTTTGTTCTTGTTCCTCCCGACTCTGGCTCCCTGCAGGAAGTGAGGCGGCTTCCTTTGTGCTGCACCTGGGAGCTCTTCAGGTGGCTCATCAGCATTAGATGGAAGTACTCCCAGGTGTGGTGGACATCCAAAGTAGGGCTGTACAGCTCCCCCCAGCAGCCCCCACACAACCCAACAGGCCTGCAGTAAAATTCCATCTCCCAGCCACAGATAACCAGGGGGGCTGCCCTATACCGCTCCGGGGAGGCAGTGTCCTGTGCACATCTGCTCCCCTGGTCCTTCCTGTATATTGGCCTCCCAGCCAGGAAAGGGCTGTGATCATCAGTCATAATATCTCTCTATTATAAAAGGAGATCCTGAGACGAGACTTTCTCGGAGATAATATCAACTCCCGCGAGAGATCATTTCAGGTCCCACGAGACGAGACTTTTTGCCAAGAAATTTTGACAAGTCCCACCCTCCTCTCAAACATTTACAACCACGCCCACAGTCCAATCACTTGTCATTTGTGCGAGTGCTATTGTCACACACAGTTCCTGCACTCTCAGCTCCAAGCGGGGTCAGAAATAAAAGACAAAGAGTAGAAGACAAAGCAGAACGTCATAAAGAGGTTCAAAAACATTTCCGCGATACACATGCAGAGCAGGTTAGAGATTATGAAAGTACTAAAATTCAAAAGTCTCAAAAAACTGATTGTAAAGATCGCATTAGTGCTAACAAATGGAAATTATTACTCGGTGAAATTACGGAATAGCGAAAAGAGACCAAATATATGGACATATGATGGTATGGTATAGTATGGTATGGTATGGTGATATGACAGAAGTATGTAGATATTGTTCGGCTTTAAATTTTAAGTCTGAGACTTGTAGATCGTTTAATTTGTGTTGCCATCAGGGAAAAGTAGTGTTTCTTCCCAATGAAGAGACATATCCGCGAGAATTAAAAGATTAGTTGTTTGGTGAAAGTGAAATCCACATACACGAGTGATAGAGATGTGAAGTGGCGGGCGCTATGAGGAGTTGGCGAGCAAAGTATAGTATATATATATATATATATATATATATATATATATATATATATATATATATATATATATATACTGTATATATATATGTGTGTATATACTATATTTATATGGCATGAATCTGAGAAGCCTTTGTGAATAAGAGCAGTGCCCTTTATTTTAAAAGCTGATTCGCAGTAAATGGCATGTCTTGTACCCAATGCATTGTGCTGTTTGTCCTCTGTGTCACCCTACGGTATATCACCCTCGTTTTACAGTGAACCTGAGGTCCATGTGGCACATAATGGATGGTGTAGATCTGTCTCCCCAGTGCTTAACTATGGTGTGCTGCAGCTCTGCACATGATCTTGAGAGCTCTCTTTTTGCCAGACGAGTGCTCACAATGACAGCCCTATCATCCTGACCAGTGTGTCCTCTTACTTATCCTCTCACAAAATACAGGCCTTTAGGCGCAGCTTCCGTATGTATGAAGGATGATAAGAATACTTGGAAGAAGCTCGTTTCATATTGCTGGCAGAAGTGTGCAAACCACATCATTTGAATGGAGCTCATAAGGCCCTTCTATGTGAACCTTAACTCTTTGCCTTCTTGCTTATAGAATCATATACCTAATTGCATGTGGTGAAGGAACGATTATCTTGCATTTTATTGAAAGCACAAACAGACAAACAGGGATTTGAAATCAGATGCCAGCTTCATGGATTCACGTGGCTCTCACCTTGGATGGTGTGTTTTGCCTTTTGTTTTGTTTCTTTTCCCTTTTTGGTTTATCTCTGTTTATTGTTTCAAAATTGTATATTATGTGTTTTTGGTTCCCTCTGCTAGTTTAGTTAATTCTGTTATGATTTAGGCCAAGGACCTGCCAAAACACTATCAGAAAGGGGAAGGGAAACTGCCAAAACCCTGGCCCAAATGTCAAGCCTGTTAATTATTTAGTGGAAAGGATTAGGTTAAATAAACAATTCAACAATAAAACAAAACTTCTAAAGAATTAAATATTTAAACTTCCATACAAGTGCTGTGAACAAGTAGTTGCCCCCTCCCAAAAAAAAATATTCCTCTATTTGTTGCGTATTCATATCACTTAATTGTTTCTGATCTCCAAAAAAATGTAATACATTATGAAAGACAACCAGAATAAACACAGGTTTTAAATGATCATCTGATTCAGTAAAGGAAAAAAGTTTGCCAATGCCTATATTGGGAATGTGAAAAAGTAAATGCCCCCTTAATCAAAAAATGAACCAAATTTAAATGATAAGAGGTTAAATCAGGCTAGACATACCCAAGCTTGATTGCTGTCAGCCATATTGAATCTAAACATCACTTCAATAGAAACTTTCCAGCAATGTGAAGTTGGATAAAAGGTCTCAACAAGCAGCATACCATGCCATGATTGAAATAAATTCCAGAAGATCTGAGAGAGAAACTTACTGAAATATATCAGTCAGAAAAAGTTATGAAGCAATCTGTAATACCATTGGACTCTACCATGAGAGCTACCATCTCCATATCCAAATGGAGAAAACTTGGAACAGTGCTAAATCTGCCCAGGAATGGCCGGCCTAGTAAAATTACTCAAAAAGGGCACAGACAAATTCATTCAGGAAGTCACAGAAGAACCCGACAAACATCAAAAGAACTGCAGGCCTATCCCAGCTCAGCTAGCATTGGATGTTCTTGCCGTCCATAGTGGGCCATGTACTCTTCTGCATTGGGATCTGGAGGGGAGTAACACAGATGACTGAAATAAACTGACCATAGTGGATTTAACAAAAGGAAAATGACTCTTTAATGTCAAAGTGAAAGCAGATCTCCATAAAGTGGTTTAATTAACTATAAATATAAATTGTAAAATTTCCTCTGAAAATATCCCAAAACATGTCAACTTGTTACTCGGCTCATTACCGAGGTTGGTTGCTCTAAAGCTGCGAGATGGGCTTCAACAATAAAATGGGTACAGAAAACAAATTGATGGATTCTGTTAATGTTTGTACTGTGTTTGATTCCCCCCTTTGAGTGATTTCTTTTCAGTAATTGTGCCATTTTTAATACATTTGGCCTTGGCATTATTTTGCGTATGTGGAGAAACATAATGAGAGCACCAACCCTGTTCTGCTACAGAATGTATAATTGTTGATGTGGTTACAATACCTAGACAGCAGAGGGCAGCACAGCCAAGTCTAGAAATACTGAAAGTGCTGGGGTCTTGAGGTGGAGGTTGGAGACAAAGACATGGAGAGAGGCAAAGCAGATAGCCTTCGTCATAAAATACTGCGGCCATCACACTAACACTTTAATGAGCTTACAAACTCTCACTTCTTTAATTTTCCTTTCCTTGCTTGCCTGCCATAGACAGCTGCAATACAGAAAGTGTCTTTGTCAAGGTAAATTCAGCTGCAGCCCTAGAACAGAGATGATTCACAATTATTTGACATATATTAAGTATTATTTAATTTCTATTTCTAACTGCAAAAAGTAGAAATTATTTAACTTAACAGTTTATACATAAAATATAACCCTACAGTGTGTTTACTATAGAAGCTTTCACCTGTAAACAGAAAGCATATAGCTGGGGTCTCAAGCTCAAGTCCTGGAGGGCCACAGTTGTTGCAGGTTTTTGTATGAGGTCGCTTTATTAATTAGTAACCAACTACTGTGTCTAATGGCTCAGGCCTCTTTGGCCTTAATTCTAATTGACCAACTGTTTAAAATTCAGTGACTCTACTCTGTTGAGCCCTTGAGCAAGGCCCTTAACCTTTAATTGCTTCATCCTGAATATGACGTTAATCTGCATCCAGCCCCGCCAGAAGGTCCTCCAACTTGCAGGGAAAACTTGGAGGTTGGTGGCAGGATTGGCAGTGCAGCCACTGTAAAAAAAACTCATACTGTTCAGGTGTGGTGCTGCGGTGTCACCCGTTGCACGGCTGCACCCTTAACCGCAATAGATAGATAGATAGATAGATAGATAGATAGATAGATAGATAGATAGATAGATAGATAGATAGATAGATAGATAGATAGATAGATAGATAGATAGATAGATAGATACTTTATTAATCCCAAGGGGAAATTCACATACTCCATCAGCAGCATACTGATACAAAAACAATATTAAATTAATAAAAATGCAGGTATAACAAGACAATAACGTTGAATAATGTTAACGTTTACCCCCCCGGGTGGAATTGAAGAGTCGCATAGTTTGGGAGAGGAACGATCTCGTCAGTCTGTCAGTGGAGCAGGACAATGACAGCAGTCTGTCGCTGAAGCTGCTCTTCCGTCTGGAGATGATACTGTTCAGTGTATGCATTGGATTCTCCGTAATTGATAGGAGCCTATTGAGCGCCAGTCGATGTCAAACTGTCCAGCTCCGTGCCTACAATAGAGCCTGCTTTCCTCACCAGTTTATCCAGGCGTGAAGCGTCCTTCTTCTTTATGCTGCTTCCCCAGCACACCACGGCGTAGAAGAGGGTGCTCGCCACAACCGTCTGATAGAACATCTGCAGCATCTTATTGCAGATGTTGAAGGACGCCAGCCTTCTAAGGAAGTATAACCGGCTCTGTCCTTTCTTACACAGAGCATCAGTATTGGCAGTCCAGTCTAATTTATCATCCAGCTGCACTCCCAGGTATTTATGGGTCTGCACCCTCTGATGATCATGGGGTTCATGAGGGGTCTGGGCCTCCTAAAATCCACCACCAGCTCCTTGGTTTTGCTGGTGTTCAGGTGTAGGTGGTTTGAGTCGCATCATTTAACAAAGTCCTTGATGAGGTTCCTATACTCCTCCTCTTGTCCACTCTGTTTCTGTTTGTTTCTTCAGCATCTGTGATTAGTTACTAATTAAGATGGCTGAAATGAAAACCAGCATTCCTTAGGGCTGGTTTATACTTCACGCTCAGAACGAGTATGTGCACACATCATGGCTGCCACACATTCCCAGGGTTCATTTGACGTGTCCTTTTAGCACATCCTCAGAAATTAACTCAATTGCGTGCGCGAGTTGCAGTACCAGCAAAAAGTCGGGGGGAGCATTTTGATAAAAGTTGGAACGTGACGTCAGAGTCTCTGTTTACTATCTACATGTGACAGAAAGCCACTTTGAGGATCGACATGCGAGCTCCGATGTTTAATGAATGATTCAATGTGGTGAAGCAAAATGCTGACATACAAATGAATGTGTGGTGCTTTTATATCCAAGCATTGCATATTCTCCATTGTAATGACACAATACATTTTAAACGTCTCACAGACCATCTTCTGTGTTGTCGTTTTTCTTTGCACCTTCACAACAGCATCAGAACATACAGCAGCGTATTTCAGCCACAGAGAAAAAAATTAAGGACATGGTGAAAAGGTCTATTTTGTGATTCAAGAGGAAATTTCGGCTTAAATCTCGAAATGTTCATTTTAATCTCGTAGTTTATTTAATCATTAAAGTAGACCATCGTAAGCGTCATCTTAAAACTGACCCAGTTGTTAATCGCTATGAACGTTTGGGGCTTCCTCCTGTGCTGACAGCAGCGGCAAGCAGCAATCATCACACAGAACACATAACATTTATGATATTCCAGCTCTCTGTACATTTAGAATCCTTAGATTTATACTTCATATCATTTTCATAATGAAATGCATTAAAATATGTATGTTACATTTTACAGATAAATAGTTAACTTCATTTAAATAATGAATACTGATAATAATTACATATGTGGTGTGACACGGTGGCTGAGCGGTAGCACTGCTGTCTCGCAGGGAGGCATGTGACTGGTGTTCCCTGCCTGCAGTTTGCATGTTTTCCTGGTGGGTTTCCACAGTGTGCCCTGGTATCCTTCCAAAGATACACAGGTTTGGGGATTTGGTGACACCAGTGTATGTGAGTGCTTATATTCACCTTGTGATGAATTGATGCCACGTCCAGGGATTGTTTCTGCCTCATGCCCAATGCTAGCTGGAATGGGCGCATCCCCGGATTGATGGATTTAATCACGCAGTGGTAGTGCTGCTGCTTTGCAGTAAGGAGACTGTGGAAGATTGTGGGTTCCCCCTGTGTGGATAGCACTTTGAGTACTGAGAAAAGCACTATATAAATGTGATGAATTATTATTATAATTATTATTATTAAACATCCATCCTTTTCAGAGATATTGCAGCAAGGTGTCCCCGGAATTTAATGGATGTTTCAGGCAATTCACAACACAGCGAAGCCGAACCTGTTCTCACCATGATGATGTCTCTCACTGCCACCTAGTGGAATCTTCCAGATTTATGTAAAATAAACAGTACAATGCTTGCATAGCTGTAGCGTCCGCTGGAGCACACATCGCGTCGCGTTACAAAGCCTTAGGATGTCATAGTATTGAGCTGTTAGCAACAACTCCAAGTAGCTCACCGGATAGGTGAGTGACACGGTTAAGGAAGAAACCTGGTTTCTTAACCCTTAAACCGCCTCATACTTGGGGGTTAATGCACCCCTAGACGCCAAAAACGTTTTTGCTGTACTTTTTAAGGAAACGTCACAATTCATGAAGAAAAAGTGAAATTTTAATGGAACGCATATTGTTTTCATGCAAAGAGCATCACAAATGCTGCAATACTGATCATTGTACACACTGCCAATGAAGTGTAAAAACTATTAAAAAACTATTGTAACAATTTATTATTATATGTACAAGGTGCAACTGACGCCATTGATGAAATGCAGTATCCAACTGCGCTTGAACTGGCAGCACATCAGCACACAGAGGCCAACGCTGATGCTGGCAGGCTAGTCTAGTGCAGCGGCTCAATCCCAGGGACAGTGATGCTGATTCGCTGGGGGGCGCCAGTGGCCATGAGCTGGCTGCTCAACGAATGTACCGCACTGAATGATCAGCTCTGGCGTGCTGGCAAACTGCACTGGGAACCAACTATAGCCGATTGCGGCGTTCAACAAATGTACGTTGCCGAATATTCTTGGCACTGGCGCGCTGGCAAATTGCAATGGGAACCGAATATAGCTGGTTGTGGTGGTTTAAGGGTTAAAATTCTTCATGTACACATGCAGGTGAGATTCTGGAGTTTGACCTCATTAAAAAAAGAGTTAAATGTCATCATTGGCCACTGTGAACCCAAAAAACAAGCATTGCATCAATGTTCATATTGCTAAGTACATGTCAATATTGCTGCTATTTCTTTGTCTTGTCTTGTTTGTGTTTTAATTTTAAATTTAAATCTTAATTTTAATTCTATTTTTAATTTATTATTTGCACTTCATGTTGTTACACTGTGGACCCTGAGCTTCGCAATTTCGTCTATCTGTATACTTGTATATGGTTGAGATGACAATAATGTTCACTTTGACTTTGATCTTGATGAAACCTGTGATTATTTTCTAAATATGTTTAGTCCTTCATGAGTGGTGAAGTAAATAACATCGCTCCCCATTTTATATCCTCGACCTGATCCACCAATGATTCGCAATATGAACACTGGCTGCTGCGTCACCCAATCGTACTATTTCAACATATCTGTTAGAGCCAAATCTCTTAAGTCAATGTTAATGGTAAATTCATATACATTTCTGATTAATTTAAATCTGAATAAAATGTAGCTTTCACATAGATAATGGAAGATTCTGTTTTACCCTTGTAGGCTAGTAAGTTAATGGAATATTCTTAATGTTCAGCTATATCCCTGTGCGATAACAGAGTGCTTGCAAATTGTAGTTAGACAGCCAGGAAGAAACACAGACTGTTAAGCAGAGAGGCACCAAGGACATATAGTTTTCTGACTGTTATCGCTACCATCGCCTGAAGAAGGGGCCTGAGTTGCCTCAAAAGCTTGCATATTGTAATCTTCATAGTTAGCCAATGAAAGGTGTCAGTTTGCTTGACTTCTCATTACATCCATAATGGCTAACACGGTACAACACCCTAGTACCACACCCATCAATACTGTAATGCTAATATACAGCTCCGTACAGCATTTTCAAAAGTGGGCTTTGTCAAGAGGTAATGTGATCAAAAGACAAAAAAGGAGACTAATGTCTGCATTTTAAATGAAAACATAGTAGTGTGGACACATCCTAAGCCACCCCACTGTGTCCAGACTGCAGGCAGGGTTTCAGCAGACTGGAAAGACAAGCTGATCATGCAAGATCCAGTCACCCTTGTTTGAGCTGATCATGCAAGATCCAGTCACCCTTGTTTGACCACGTGCAACTTGGCCTTTCTGAGAGATCATTTCAGATCTGATAGTGAGGGACAGGCTCCATTCCGCTGGCCTTAGAGCATAGGCGCCCTATCAGAGATCTGTCATACTAGATATCTGACTGCACATCATGACTGTCCTGAGAAATGAATGCTGCAGTGCAGTTGCCAGCTTAGCCTGCATTTCCCATTGGCCCTAACCCCTCAAGACACTTTTGAGATACCCTGCATCTAAACTTTAGGTGACAGAGGCAGAGGCTCATTAACTCATAGTGATTAATATTCAGAACCAATGTTCCCTCTAAGCTGAGCGCATGAGCAATCGCTCACACGAATTCAGAGCGTCGCTCATACTTCCCGCACGATCGCTCATTCCAACGGTGTCACTCGTACTTATCACACGATCGCTCACTCCGACCGTCGGAGTTGGTGCTCATAAATTTTTGGCTTAAACAAAATGTCGCTCATAAACAATGTTTTTTGCTCACTATATGGTACTCCTTAGAGGGAACATTGTTCAGAACCCTTATTTTTTTGGTTGTATTATGTCTTTTTCCTGTGTCACACATGTGCACTTGGGACGCAGGCTAAGGGCTTAATCGAGGGCGGAAAACAAGGAAGGGAGAATGAAGAAGTGCACTAACCCGTCTCCTTCCTCTTCTGCAGATCATCTGAACAGAAACCTGCCTAAAACTCCTCCAAGTTCTTGCACTGCTTCCTAGCCACGCCTCCTATTGACCTCACTTCCGCCTTTAGCACCTATGGACCCGCCTCTTCCTTCCCCCTGACTATAAAAGTCCAGCACCTTCCCTTCTTCTTTTGTTCCTGTTTGGACGCTGAACCAGACAGTTCTCTGGTGCTGTTGTTTTGTTTGCCTGGCGGTGTGTACAACATACGGGCTGGATTCCCCAACTCTTTTATCTGCCTTCTTTTGTCTTTTACACCTTTTATTCTCATTTGTTTATTTGCTTATCTCAACAATGATGGTTGACATATAAGTCCAACAACAAGTTTTATGTTTTCCTGCGATATCAGAAAGACCCCCAGAGCTGTCTTTGCTCCCTGACTAGGCATGTCCTCCATGAGGCAATTCTTGCCCTGTATTGATAAAAGAGAAGAACAAATTCGGAGGTATCTGGAGCTCCTCGTTTCATTCCCCAATGCATTCCTTGTGCTTCCAGCTCAGATGGAGAAGTGAACTATGACACTGTATATACTCTTTCCTACAATTACTCTATATACTCACATAGAAGTCAGGTCTTGAAACCCGAAAACCTTGAAAAATCAATTGTAAAATCAGACCCCGACTTATACGCCCATTTAAAAATGCAACACTTATTTATTTTTTTTAATATCTTCTTGCCTCCTCCAATCTCGCATCAGTTTGTCAGACGTATCGAATTTTGTTGCAGCAGCTCAGTTACCAATTTCTTTCGCTACTTCATTGATGTTTAATTTAAAACCAGCTTCATATTTTCTTCTGATCGAACGCTCCATCGTAGATAAGGGATGCTCTTACGATAAAGGTGTATGAGGGTGTGAGTTACAAAAAACACAAAACAGTGCAAACGTTGCTTCGGAATAGTTTGGGTATTACTGTGTGGTCACGTAGGCAAAATAGAGAGGTTAGGAGCTCACGCTGATATAGCACATTACCGCACCCACATAGGAACAAAAGGCCGTGTGCTCCATGGTTTCTCTCTCAGGTGGGCGTCAGCATATCGTAATCTCTTGGACCAATAGCGTGAGTTTTCCGCATTCGACTTATACGACTGACATTATAAAATACCAGAAATTATACGGTAAAATCAAGACCCGACTTATCCGTGGGAGCACTTATTCACGAGTATATACGGTAGTTAAATTAATGAAGTTAGAGTATAAGGACCATAAGAAAAAACACAATCAAAAATCAAAATGAAGTTAAAAACTGGAAAACAAAAATAGTGTTGTCAAAACCAGAGCATTAACTAAAAGTCAAAGTTCAATGCTAAATTTCAAATGCTAAGAATCTCAAAAAAAATGTTGTAAAAATCTGTTAATCCAATCTCGGATGTCTTGATGATCTTTATACACCATTGTGTTGAAGATGTCGTTGCTGCACAATCGCAGTATGTCACGTGAAACATTAACACTACAATGAGCAACGTCAACCCCACAAAATGACAGCGCTCATTAACCAATCAAAACGATGTGAAAACATAAATATCTTTTAAACTAAAGCACAAAACAAAAAAGGAAATGTAAAGAATGGAATCTTTGAATGCATAAAAAAACTCAGAAAAGGTGCCAAGATGATTTGGGCTAACCTGAGAAAAATTAAATAAAATGTCAGTCATAACACTACAAAGAAAACACACATCTGAGCGATCAAGAAGATGTGGGTGGCTGATTTTATTTTATTTTTTTTCACTAGAGATCTCTATAACAGACAGACGCATACAGAATTAATACATGAAAACACTTCCAGACAAGAAATAAACACCTTTCTTGTCAATAGCACACATTTCACAGGAAGAAAAATGCTATTTATTTCACTTTTTCAGTGAAGAGAAACAGAATTTTAATGCAAATTGAGTTTTGCACAAATCATTTTTCTTGTCACTAGTGGCAGGTGATTTTGTATGGGGAAGGGAAGAAGAAAAACAAAAATGAGAGGAAGGCATGAGAAGAAAATAATGGATTTGCATATGTCTTAAGGCTGTAGTTTTGCCTGAGGTCAAAGAATGAAGAGCAGATGAAGAACGGGTGTTTGTTGTAACACATTAAAAGTAATGCACTGTCACACACGTCAACCAAAGGGACCAGAAAACGCGAATTCCACGCCAGGCTGGCGGGCGGAGGGTTGTGCTAAACCTCTCTCTTTTCTCTCCACAGACCAAATACGAGAAATCCTGCCTCTCCTGGCCCCGAGGACATCACTTCCTGGGAACTGACGATAAAAACCCCTCATCCTCCATACTTGAGCAGTTCTACTTTGGACTCACATTGTACTAAAACTTAAACTCTTTTGCAGCCAGGGAAACTATACGTGTGGCTACCCCAAACCTTCATTGTGTGTTCAGTCATTTATTTCACAGCATGTTACTTAGTCAGATTATTTTTAAAAGTAAAAAAATGCCTGTGTTACTTAAAACTCACAAAAAAACCCCAACAAAAACAGAGCTGTGTTAATCAGTTACACGATTTAGGCTGAAAATTGATATTTTGAAGCCTTTACCTTAAGAGAAGCCATATTGTGTACTGTTGTCAGGGTCACATCTCATTGTTTCTAGGGGCGTGGTCTCCAAGGTCGTGACCTTAACTTAATCAGAACTGGCATAAGAGGTGAGCCTTTCTCTATCGGCCTTATTCAATCTGCAGATAAATTCCTCTACTTTCATTTTGACTTCTAGTGTGATTACTTTTCCTTTTTTTCCTGGTTTTCAATATATTGTGTGTTATTTGACTTCGAATTTTACCTCTCGTCTTGGTTTCAGTCGCTTTGGTTTATATTTATTTTCTTTTGTTTTGCCTTTTGCTAACATCTCCCAGTTTTCCTGCCGAGTCAGGACGGTTACTTTCTTTTTTTTGTAATGTCCCAAGGGGCTCCGTAATGTCACATTTGCTTGAAGTGACACAGTCTGTCTGCAGAACTGTAAAGTAAAAGGAGCTTTTAACAGGTTAAAATAAGGAGCACTAAAATTAGTTTATGCATTTCTTGTAGGATTGACTACATCGATGAGATGTTCACTGGCAGCTCAAATATTTCTTTATACAGCTTTCTGTTCATTTAAAACAACTAGAAATTAGAAACACATAACTTCAGTTCGTAAATCCTTACACTGGCTCCCGGTTAAGTTTAAGGCAGATTTCAAAATCCTTCCTTTAACATATAAAGCCTTAAATGGCGAAGGCCCTGCTTACATATTTGAAGTTATCATGACTTAGAACCCAGACCACACATCAAAATCTCAAGATGCGACCCGAGTTACGATTCCAAGGATTACCGTATTTATGCATGTACCACGCGCACATTTTTTCCCGAAAACTAGCATTAGAAAATCAGGTGTGCGTCATACACGAGGAAATTTTTTTCTGTAATGTTTACTTCTTCTGCTTGGGCTCTCTTGCTTGCTCGCCTCTCTCTCTCTCGCTCACTCGCTAGCTCTCTCTCTCTCTTGCGACGGAAGAAAGAAAAACTTTCATCATGCAACAAAAACAGAAGGGCATTTCACGGAAAACGTGCCCTAAACACTTCCTATACAATCACAACGCGCGTCGTACATGGGGCAAAACGGTTTTCGCAATTTTCTTTGTAAAAATTAGAGTGTGCGTCTTACATGAGGGCGCATGGTACACAAGTAATACAATAACAGTAGGAGGTCGAGCTTTTAGTTACAAGGCCCCAAAGCTGTAGAATGGTCTGCCTGCTACTATAAGAGATGCCCCTTCAGTCTCAGTTTTGAAGACTCCCTACTGCAGTTTAGCATTTCCTGACTAGAGCTGCTGATTAACTGTGCCTACTGCATCTCTGTGGTTAGTCATGAATAGTAAAATATAGTACTAATTCTGCCTCTCCTCCTGGTACCCTCTTGAAGCACTTGGTGCCACTGCTATATGTCCAAGTTGTTTACCTGCCTATGGAAAAGTCATCTCAGATAAAGGATCACTGGAAACATCAGGTAGAAGGGTCCTTTCATATGATTGGCCGGCCCAGCACTGACTCAGCTTTAGAATGGCCAATAGGGGAGGCAACTTGTTGGCCAAGGTCTCCAGGACTCTGCCTGTGCCTGGCTTGTCTTCAATCTGGCCATGGCTCTAAAAGTACCTGATGAGCAGATATTGTTGTTGATCATTTATGTTAATTAATTTCTACTTTGTTTTTAATGTAGTTGAACAAATCTGTATCCTCACATATGATAGTTCTGTATTTAATGAGCGTTATAGTCTATTTTTGCATTTTGTCTTGAGGGTTGTTGTGTTGCTCTGTGCCTTCACTTGTTGAGGAGCTCTGTGCAAGAACAAGTCGTTTGTAGTGTTGGATTGTAATTCTGAGGTGGCCATGATAGATCAGTCGTCTAGCTCTGTAAAAAGGATTACTTGTATTCTGTTTTGTGTTTGACTAACCATTGCATGCCCAACCTACCTGAAAGAGGGTCTCTCTCTCTCTGAATTGCCTTTCCTAAGAATTATTTTCCCTACAAGTTTTTTTGGATTTTTTTTCCTTGTCTTCTTAGAGAGAATCTGCATAATAAAAGGGGGGTTAGGAAGGACAGGACAGGCAATTGAAAAAAGTGTGTTCGTTTTTTGAAATTTTGGATATTTTAATTAATACTAAACTTTCTGCACACATTTTGGCTGTGTGTTATATGAAAGTGACAGTTTGATAGTCGTAAAAGATGGTGGGCAACCATAGGCCGAGTTTAAAGGGGGTCTGGTGGCCTGAAATCCTCAACGCTGCTAGTCAGGGGTTTCTAGATACAGGGCCATGAAGTGTCTTCTTCTGGTCCACAAAAAAATGGAAGGAGCTATTATTTTATAATATTCTCCTGGGTCAAAAAGAAGTCCCTGAAAGTAGGGATTGTGAATCCCAGCAGACTCCCCGGCGGCCCTCTGGGTGTCCGTACAAAGAGAGAATTGCTCAGGGTTGATGCCACCTATTGTGTTGGGGAAGCATGTAGCTCTGACAGATTGTATCCCCTGGTCTTCCACCTCACTGGCCTCCCAACTGGGTATAATTCCTTGGTCTGATTCTGCCAGGTTCCCTACATACCCACTTCTGCCCAGGCACCTCGTGTCTGTCTCCTGGATAAGGCAGGACAAAGCAGGACAATCGTTGCCTTCCTTCTCAGGGCTAGTCTCCTGTCCAGGTAAGGAATACTTGCCCCATCCCATGTATGCCGTCCATCACACAGTAGATGAAGGCTCCATTTTTTTTGTTTGTAGACACTAAAATATTGCATGAGGTGGCTCTGGTCTGTTTCCCAAAAGTAAAGCAGTGGCGTAACGCATTACATTTTATATTAAGTAAAAATATATACTTAGCTATGTTTTTTGTGAGTAACGAGTGACATAAACGGAATATTCTCCAACATTGTTAACAACTGCACAATCTGAAGCCCAGAGTCATCAGAAATATCTTACTAATACACAAATTTGCTCTGGATGCAAGAGAGATGGCGAGTCCACCAAGTCGAAGAGCAGCATTGTGGAAGGCTGGAGTGTGAGGATGCCAATTTGGTTAGGTGTCCAGGTGTCTTTCAACTTGACGTGATGTTCTAAGAGCATAAGAGATAAGAGTAGAACCAAAGACAGATGAAGGGGAGAACAGACAAGGAAAACTACCTAGCATAGGAAAGAAAGTGTGAAAAATGGGATCTGACCTTGAACCAATTTGAAAGTAGGGTAAAGGGGGTGTATGGGGCCTACGAATTTAAAACTTGGAAAGAGTTTTTAGTTTAATGTTATTTTATTTTGAATGGAAATATAAAGAGAAAACAGACCAGGAGGAAAGATAATCCTTTAAAATGTGGTGATAGTTACAAATGATACCCAACTCTTAAGCTAGAAGGATGAATGTTTCTAAATCAGCAGTGATTTGTGTTGCCTTTTCAATCATGGGGTCGTATATCTTCTAGGCTGCATGTTCTGCTTTACTCTAAAATGATTATTTGCCCTGGACTGGCACCATAAATGTTTGCTCCTGTATTGGAGTAATGAAATTTGGAAAATGAATTAATAAACAATTATTAAATACGGAAAGCATGTTTCAGTTGGATGTTTGCCATGCAAAAAAAAATTAGAATTGAATGAACCTATGTAAGAAAATAAAAACTAATAAAACAGCAAGGGAATACATAACAAGAGAAAAATGCAGTGGCAAGAAAAAGTATGTGAACCATCGGGAATTACCTGGCTTTCAGTATGTATCGCTCATAAAAATGTGGTCTGAGCTTCAGATAATCCACAATAATAGACAAATACCATCTGATTAAATAAATAGGGCACAGACAATTGTACTTCTTCTCATCAATCCTAAACACGTCATTTGAACACTCATAATCCAGAATGGAAAACGTCTGTGCACTCTTGTATTTATACAGTTAGGTCCATAAGTATTTGCACAGATTTTCATAATTTTGGCTCAGTGCACCAAATGAAGCAATTAAGATGTTATTGAAGTGTAGACTTGCAGTTTAACAAAAACATTTCATGAGCCATTTAGAAAAGACAGACATTTTTTATACATGGTTCCCCCATTTTTAGGGGTTTAAAAGTATTTGGATAAAGTAACATAATCATGAATATAATAATAATTTTCAATATTTGATTGAAAATCATTTACAGTCAATGAGTGTCTGCAGTCTGAACCCATTGCCTTCTCCCAGTGTTGGGTTCCCACCCTGGTGATGCTTTGCCAGGCCTTTACTCCAGCTGTCTTCAGGTGCTGCTTGTTCATTGGACTTTCTGCCATCAGTTTTGTCTTCAGCAAGTGAAATGTATGTCCAGTTGGGTTGAGGTCAGTTGATTGACTTGTCCATTGAAGAATATTCCACTACTTTGTTTTGAAAAGCATTTGGTTTGCTGTCACAGCATGTTCTGGTTCATCGTCCATCTGTACTGTGAAGTGTCGTACTATAAGTTTTGTAGCATTTGTCTGAATCTGAGCTGACAGTATAGCGCCCTGTACACTTCAGAATTCATCCTGCGACTTTTGTCAGTAGTCACATCATTAATAAACACCAGTAACTGACTTCCTTTCACAGTCATGAATGCCCATGTCATAACACGGCCTCCACCATGTTTCACAGATGATGTGGTAGTCTTTGGATCATAAGCCGTTCCTTCTCTTCTCCACACTCTTCGCTATCCACCATTCTGCTACATATCACTAACGATTTTGATACAATCATGGATAAATTACAGCTGTGAGAGATGAACTTTATGTAGCTGAACTGATGATGTCATCGACCCAGGGTATTAGATAGATAGATAGATAGATAGATAGATAGATAGATAGATAGATAGATAGATAGATAGATAGATAGATAGATAGATAGATAGATAGATAGATAGATAGATAGATAGATAGATAGATAGATAGGAAAGGCACAATATGATAGATAGATAGATAGATAGATAGATAGATAGATAGATAGATAGATAGATAGATAGATAGATAGATAGATAGATAGATAGATAGATAGATAGATAGATAGATAGATAGATAGATAGATACTTTATTAATCCCAATGGGAAATTCACATTCTCCAGCAGCAGCATACTGATACAATAAACAATATTAAATTAAAGATTGATAATAATGTAGGTAAAATAAAGTGATAGGAGTGATCAATAAAAAAGAGTGTATTATGGGATGCATCACCAAACAACAGATGACACAAAATTCGCAAAATGGCAGTGCCAGTTGCTAAAACAAAATAGCACCAGAAGTAATGTGAAAAAATTATAAACTCTTCAATAAATTCTCCAATTGTGAAACTGGGAACAGAAACCCCCAGAAAAGATGGATGACTTCATTTTAAATCTTAAGGAGCACCCAAAAAAATAATAATTATGAGTGCCAGTCATAACATCTGTGAGGATATTATTCAGGTGAGAATCTGTAGGAGGATGGAGCTGCTGTGTTTCCACCAGAGCCCTCTCCCTGGCAGGGGTTCAAATTTATGTTTTTGTGTCTGTTTTGTTCATTTTTGATTCTTTTATTTATGTTAATGTTACTTTTGTTGATTGTTTGCATTATTCTTTGTTTTTGATGGCGTCTGTATACATAAGCTGGGTTATGCTCCGTTTGTTTTGTGGGTGATACCGCAAGATGTGGGACCACCTGCCAATCACCAGCAGGAGCAGCTCTCTCACCCCATCAATCTGGAGGGTCTCCGGGAATTTTGTTTCAAATGTGCTGGGAAGTTTTGGTGAGTTCCGTGTTTTTGTTTTGTCTTTTCTGGATTTTTTTAAACCGTTTGCTCTGTGTTTCGACTCTTCTTGGTATTTCATTTTGAGTTTGTTTGCTTGGATTGCCTGTTTCAGGCAAATCCTTTGTGTCTTTTGTGCTCTACAGAGCTTCACTGTGTGACAGAGCATCTTGGCAAAGATAAATCTTTTTCATTTTTGTAAAGGTTTTGCGTTTGCTCTTTTTGCTTTGCTATTGTCTATGGGAAGAGCGTAATCTTTAGATTCAAAAATTTCGATCTCCGGTTTGCGACAGATCTGAACATTTTATGGTCCCCTGATATTGAAAACATTGGTATCTCGATGATGGGTGTGTGTCTGTGTGTGTGTGTGTGTCTTGAGGACGGTCTAGAGCTAAAACGGTTGGACAGAAAAATTCCAAATTCGAAACGTAAGCCTGTGTGGGGAACAGCCCGGACACAGACAGGTAGACATGTTGGTTTCACCACACACATGTTTATTTACAATATGTACAATGTCCGTAAGTGCACAAACCCAGTGCCGCAGCACCAATCACCCCTTAAGTCCTTGGCCACACAACACAATGCCTTCAGTCTCTGGTCCGCCGCCACTCCTCTCCTCTGAGCTCCATCCTACTTCCACCTGACTCTTGCCCCTGACTGGAGGGAGGCGGCCCCTTTTATACACCCCGGATGGACTCCAGGTGCATCCTGAGGAGGCTCCGTAGACACACCCCTGTGTGGCGGAAGCTCTGTCTGTGTACCTGGAAGTCCTCCAGGGGTCCCCAATCCTCTTCCAACCAGTACTTCCGGGTGTGACGGAAGTGCTGAGGTCCAGGGCTCCCAAGGCATCGGGGCGCCCCCTGGCGGTGACCACGGGCCCCTGCAGGGTAGAGCTTCCAGGCTCTGTCCCCAAAGCAACCAGGGCGGATGCCCCCTCGTGTTCTGGAAGAGGCACAGGCCCTCCTCCGGTCCTCCTGGGCATCCTGGCTGGGCATGAACCCCGGCCAGGTGACACACCTGTTATGAGACAACAATGTGCTGATTAGTTTTTGAGCCAAATCGTGCAAGAGAAAGAGGCACTCTAGAGGAACTCTCAAATACTGTAATTCTGCAATTAATTATGAATTCTTCTTGTCAATTGCTGTTGTAATGACCTCTTTTATGATCAGAAAGATCAGCATCAGAGCAGTAAATAATGATTGAAATGTTATAGAATAGTTTGGATAACTTGGTTCCAGGGGCCAACTGACGCTGACGTCTGAATTTTTTTTAGTCAGGGTTTGCCAGTATATCCTCCTCTAGTGGGCATTTTTGAAGGGCTTTTTGGGATTTGCGTGCCTTTGGGACTCCTAGTTCATAACAGAAGTCATGAGTGCTGAGAGACCATAAAAGGGGCTGCGCTGAACAGAATGATAAGTTCAACTAGAAAAGAGTGAGAAGATGGACAGCACAGTGAGGAGAGCTCACAAAGGAGCATCTCTCGAGGCCGACTGCCAGAGTCAAAGAAACCAGGTCACAGACATAACAGGGCTAATAAATTGTCCTACCAGGGACCATTAATGGTTGTATTTTTGGTTGAGTGGAGGCTTTTAACAGCATGTTGAAATATCAATTCATTAAAAAAAGAATCTGATTTAATATTTAAGCTATCGATTATTTTAGTTTTATATTTTTAATTGGCTTCGACCATGCTGCAGAGACCTGTTTTCACTTTAACATTAAAGAGTTGTTTTCTGCTGACCAGTGTCAAAATAGCCAAATTAAATCTGCTGTGATTCAATGTTGTTGAACAAGAAGATGTTAAAATGTCATAGGCAGTGAATACTTTTTATAGGTAGTGCATGTCTTCGTGAGGAATTGTGTGAGGTATAACATCCATCCATCCATTTTCCAACCCACTGAATCCAAACACAGGGTCACGGGGGTCTGCTGGAGCCAATCCCAGCCAACACAGGGCACAAGGCAGGAACCAATCCCGGGTAGGGTGCCAACCCACCGCAGAGGTATAACATTAAAATTATAAAAATTATTATAGATTTTACTTTTATAGCAGCTTTAATAATTTTTCATAGCATATTTTCAAGGCATCTGTTATTACTCCGGGTATTATTGTTACAACATTAGAAGTGATTTTAGACCCAAGGCTTTTTGAAAGGTGTACACTACAAATATTTTTGCCTAAAAAGGTTTAAGTGTTAATTCCCCAAACATGAGACCTGGTGATGTAGATGTTTGATGAGATCATTCACAAGTTGGATCTCGCCCTGGCCACATTTTAGACAGCTCTAGAGGTGATTTATGTGACTAATGAAAAAAATTGCATGCTTCGTGCATATTGAACTAGGATATGTTTTATGAATGGCTGAATTCAATTTTTTAAATCTTATTTGATAGATTTTAACTGACAGATCCTTGTCAAGTAGTGGATGTGCATGTTGAAGTGTGAGGTTCTTTATCTGAGGATGGTGGTCATGGTGTGTGTCCCAGCTTAGTCAAAAAAACAAAACAAACAAAAAGGATCTTCTCTTCCAGATCAAATCTCTTGGATGATTCCTGGTCTAGAATTCCACTGGCTTTATCCAGGCAGGACTGTGAATGTTTAAACAATGAGTTCAGCATTTACAAAAAAAAAATGAATTTGTTTGTATGTTAATAGCTTATGCAGATTGTGTTTGTCTCTTATTGTGACTTAGTTGATGATTAGACTGCATTGTTATGCCAGGGCCCTTGCCAGGCCAGGACACCTCGATGCTGGAAGGACCAGGGGAACAAACATGACTACAGCATGACGCTAGATGGCAACCCCCCTGGTTTGCAGTGGTGCCTCAGACTCCCGCAGGGCTTCATGGGAGTTGGAGTTTGGTGCAGCCCTGTTGGGATCCACAGGCCCCACCAGGGGGTGCTGCAGCAGGAGCTGCTGAGCCCTTATGGGCAGTTCTTCTGCCACAACCTGAAAGTGCTGCCGGAAATCAGTCTTCAAGCACCTGGAGCACTTCCGGGTGGGTTATAAAAGGAGTCAGCAGCCACTACTCGGAGAGCCAGAGACGGGAGGAGGAGGACAAAGCTTGACTGGCGTAGTGGAAGAGAGAAGGAAGAGAATTGTTTTGTGTTTGTGCTTGTGCGGGACTGTGATGAGCTTGTGGAGACGGGGAAGGCATTGCCCACAAGGTAAAAAAAGTAAAATAAAAAATCAGCGTGTGCCTTGTGTCCCAATGCCTGTCTGTGTCAGGTTCAGCTGGCAGTGCCAGCCTGGGTGGGCCACAACAGGGATGAGCAAAACAGGTGAGTTTTGACTTGCACACTGATGCTAAAATATGTTTTGGAATTCTAAGCAGACCACGTTTAGAAGATCTAAGGTTACGACTTGGAGTGTAAGGGGACAGGCACTCCATGATATAAGAATGAGCAACATGAGGTCAGGCTTTGGATTCAAACACTGAGGTTGTGGGTTCAAATCCCATAACTGACACCATTGTGTGACCATCTGCAAATCACCTGACCTGCCTCTGCTCCAATTGGAATAACCAAAAAGAAAATGTAACCAATCATATCATAAATGGTGTAAGTAGCCTTGGATAAAGACATCAGTCGTAAATGTAAAATTATTTAAGGCTTTATACACCATTAGTTGTATTTTAAAGTCAATGCTTAAGGACCTGGATAACCAATATAACGCCCGTAAAACATAATAAGTGCAGAGGTGCGCAATGCATTTTTTTAAAGACGAGACATGCTTTATATTTTCCGCATTAAAACATACATGGTAAACACTAACTACTGTGGTTTCTACACAAGAAAATCCTAATTTATGAAAAGTCGCCACAGCCAACCTCCCAAGCTATTCCACTTACCCAGCAACTGCCTTATCCTAGTTGTGGATATGCACACTCCTGGTGATTTCTTTTCACTTCTGATCTTTATTTAAATACTAAATGATGTGCAGGTACTTGAGGAATACATACATGAAATTGCTTCCATACAGGAACTGAACGCCTTGTAACATTACAATACGGTGGGGTTAGTTAATTTGTTTATTGGTGTGTCCTTTTTGGTGATTGTTAAATATTAATTACAACACTGGTCATGCAGATTCCTGTTTGGAACTATGGGGTCTTTGTCTTTAAACAGGTTTGCTTGGATACAAAGGGGATTGTGGGATTTGTAGGCCATCAGACCTTATATTATTCTTTGTTATTTGGTATTTCCTAACCTTATTGTTATATTTCTATTTTTTATTAACTTTTCTTTCATCATCTTGTAAAGCATTTTGAGCTATAACATTTGTATGAAAATGTGCTATTGAAATAAATGTTGTTGCTGCTGTTGTTGTTTTTGTAGTTTGGGATTTATAGGCAATGTACACATAAAACTGGAAGAGATGGATGTGGTGGGACTATTTGATTTGTTCATTTTTCAACCAACTTCACCATCAGCAGCAACTAAACCCCTTTATCTAAACTGGACGTTCGCAGAGAAGAAGGACTGTGCACGGCCACCAGATCTGAGGATGGCGGTGGGTTCCTTTTTTTCCCCAATCCAGTCCACCGATGCTATTTGTGAAGAGATGCGCCTCAGAAGACCATTATCTTCTGGATCCTGGTGGTAGGACTGTGTTCTCTATTCACGTTCCAGGAAGCAGTTTATTTAGCCACATCTTTTGGTCCATTAACCACTGATTGCACTCCAACATCCACCTTCATCACCTACCATAAAGACTTTTCCAGAACTGTAAATATCGTCCGAGGGTTTGTTCGTGGTGTTCATTTTATACTTTTTTCTCATTACCTTCCTTCACTGGAGTATAGTAAATAATGAATATATATATATTGTGATATATGGCCGGCAGTTTATCCCGGCCAATACCCCCACGCCACCAGATGGAGTTCTCCCTGCAACATGGAGGTGCAGGTGGCATCATGGACAATGGAGTTTGGCTTCACAGCCCTGATGGATACCGTGGGAGCCACCAGGGAATGCTGCAGGGAGGCAAGAATATTTTTATTATAGCCCGGAAGTACTCCCTAATCACGGAGATGGAAGGAATGAAGTACTTCCGGGCTGAAGAAAAGAAGAAGTTTTCATCTGACCCAGAAGTGCTATGAAATCACATGGACTGAGGGACAGAAGCACTTCTGGGTCAAGGAATATAAAAGGACTGTGGGAAACCCCAGCAGACTGAGCCAGAGTTGGGAGGGAGTGCGACAGAGCTTCTGGGTGGAGTGGAGGATTTGTGATTATTGTTTTGATTATTATTGAGTATTTTGTGTATTGTGGAGGTGGAGGTGCTTTGGGCACATTATTGGAAGAATTAAAATTAATTTCGATATTTTACCTGGTGTCAGAACGTGTTGTCTGAGAGTTCAGGGGTCGACAGGGACCCATATTCCCACTATATATATATATATATATATATATATATATATATATATATATATATATATACATTTGTTTGCTGAATGTATTTAATCTATTTGACAATTTTTTTGCTGCATTGTTAAATATATAGGGCCTGATTGTATCCGTCCCTCATTTTATACGCACAATGGTTTCTCCACTGCGTAAATCTGGTGGCAACCTCCGCACTCTTCTAGAAGTCAGCGTTTGTTACAGCATATATTCCTATGTGAGCAATGTCAATTTTGCTGTACTTGTTTCACAATTTTTTTTTTTGCAAAGCCAAACACTGAATTTGGCTGGAAATTCAGTTTTGCACAAATTGTTTTACTCAACACCAGTTATGGTCTCTTAATATAGAAATCCAAGAAATTATAAAGGCTTCACAAACTTTTTCCTGTAACTGATATTTCTTAATCTCACCAACCTGACAGCAAACTGACCCTGAACTTTAACCTCTGAGACCCACTCAGTTCATTACAGCTGAAATGCAGAAAACTTTCTGGTGTTTGAGTTTACTGTTCTGTAGGCCCAGCAATGACCCCTTAGTCATGTACTGCAAGCTCAGTTACAAAGAAGTCAGTGAGTAAGGGAATCAGAATCGCTTACTTTCACAGCAGTGTACTCTCCTCAGGTGACATCAGCACTTCACATCCTGCTTAGTAAGTTTCCAGTAACTTGTTGACTCCTTTGGTAAAGAACAGCGATTTATTATTTTATTATGAATTGTATTATTGGAGACTAATGTATGTCGACAACAGCAGATTTCTGACCTCAGCTCTAGAGTAGTGGCACATGTGGGATGAGGAAATGGGTTTGTAATCACACGCCATAACACTTCAACATTCACAACAACCAGATGACTACAGAGGCTTGGCAATAAACTGGGGATGGACGGCACTCAGATCCATGTTTGGTAGATGACAGCTAAACCTGAAAGCTTTGGGAGAAGACTGCACAAGCTTGGCTCTCCATATTTTTTTACTTTTCATCCTCCCCCACCATAACCTATCATCTGTGGGGGAGGAGTGAAAACTTTAGATTCGTCAAAAAATTTCGATCTCTGGTTTTTCGACAGATCTCGAAATTTTAGGGTCCCCTGATACCAAAAACATTGATATCTCAATTATGGTTGTGTGTCTGTCTGTATGTCACTGTTTCTTGAGGACGGTCTAGAGCTAAAACAGCCAGACGGAAAACTAGCAAACTCAAAACATAAGCCTGTTATGAGATGACGACATGCTGATTAGTTTTGAGCCAAATCGTGCAATAGAAAGAGGCATTCGAGAGGAACCCTCAAATATTCCGTAATTAATCATGAATTCTTCTTGTCAATTGCCTAATGACCTATTTTATGATCAGAAAAATTAGAGTGGTAAATAATTATTGAAATGTTATTGAATAATTCTGGTAACATGGTTCCTAAGACGCAGAGCCTATTGATGCTCACGTCTGAATTTTTTACCTCAACTGCGACCATTTATAACAGAAAAGATAATGTATGGCCTAGCTCTCTTTCTCATGGTTGGGAGTTAATTTGAACTTCATTTTGTCGTGTTTGACTTTCTTGTATGGAATGTTACTTGCTTTTAATAAATTCAGTAAAATGTTAAAAAAAAGGTAAAGATAATGTAGATAGAACAAAGAATCATTTGTTGCAAATAATAGTGTCCCAACACCCAACATGCTTCACATAGCAAAGAACACGGCATTAGGAAGCTTCAAACTGCCTACCAAGTACAAAGGAAATCCCAAAAGGGGCAAATCATTTTTCCTGGCAATGTACATATATAAGATTTTATATACAAAATGACTTAATTTCAGTTTCTTCACTCATGTGTAACACAGATCTGATCTTTGTAGAGAAGTCTGAATTGCAGAACATTTTAAGCAATCACAAGTTTTTCCCAGGTCATCAGAAGTACCTAATACCCCGTTGGGGCGACAGGGGGCGCTGTTGTTGACAGTCTCGTCTTTCCTTTCCTCTGCGGCAGTGAGAAGATTCCCCATGAGGGCAATTAACCCGCCTCATCCAGCTGAAGATCAGTTATATAGTAATATAAAGCACCACTTATTTAAGACCCACTTCAATTTCTGTTTGATATTAAGGATAAAGTGAAAGCAAAGGAACAAATAATTACAGGAGAGGATAACACACCTCTTACCCTGGGGTTTGATCATTGTTTAAAACCTTCACTGCACAGTTTTAGTAGGAGGTTTGTCTTTGATAAATACGACTCGATGACTAATTGTACCTGCTTTGCTTTCGATAACCTGCTGGATGCTGACATACGTAATGGTAACGAGTCAGAGACCTTATGTTACTTGGACTTGTTGTTGCTTATTTACAGTTAGGTCCATAAATATTTGGACAGAGACAACTTTTTTCTAATTTATATTACCATAATGAATTTTAAATGAAACAACTCAGATGCAGTTTCAGCTTTATATAAATGTAATGAATTAAAATTATTATTATTAATTCAGTGGGGTGAACAAAATGATTGCATAAAAATGTGAGGCAACTACAGGGGCTCAGAAGTAATTGGACAATTGACTCAAAGGCTAGTTCATGGGCAGGTGTGTGCAAGTCCGTCGTTATGTCATTATCAATTAAGCAGATAAAAGGCCTGGAATTGATTTGAGGTGTGGTGCTTGCATGTGGAAGATTTTGCTGTGAACAGACAACATGCAGTCAAAGGAGCTCTCCATGCAGGTGAAAGAAGCCATCCTTAAGCTGCAAAAACAGAATAAACCCATCCGAGAAATTACTACAATATTACGAGTGGCAAAATCTACAGTTTGGTACATCCTGAGAAAGAAAGCATGCACTGGTGAACTCAGCAACGCAAAAAAAAATGGACGTTCACGGAAGACAACAGTGGTGGATGATCGCAGAATCATTTCCATGGTGAAGAGAAACCCCTTCACAACAGCCAACCAAGTGAACAACACTCTCCAGGGAGTAGGTGTATCGATATCCAAGTCTACCATAAAGAGAAGACTGCATGAAAGTAAATACAAGGGTGCACTGCAAGGTGCAAGCCACTCATAAACCTCAAGAATAGAAAGGCTAGATTGGACTTTGCTAAAGAACATCTAAAAAACCCAGCACAGTTCTGGAAAAATATTCTTTGGACAGATGAAACCAAGATCAACCTCTACCAGAATGATGGCAAGAAAAAAAGTATGGAGAAGGCGTGGAACGAGATAAAAGGGACTGCCCTGCCACATCAAAGCCACACCCGAGCTTCGACACCCTGTGAAGAACACTGTTCATGCCTGTGCTTCAGAAGTTGCAAAATCATGTCTGTGGAATTTAAATACAGTTGTCCAATTTCAGATTGTTATTAATCTGCCATGAGAAGGCCCTTCTTGAATAGTGCTCAATAAAATCGTAGAGAACTAAAGTGAAATGCGTCTTTCATCATAATCAATGTTAAAGTCCATCCATCAACTACCAACATTTGATTTCACTTGTCAGGAAAGATTTTGGGTCCTCAGGGGCTTCATTTTTTTCTATGTAAACCTGATTAAAATTTGCATAGATATTTTACAACAATCTCCTGCTTTGTAAGGTTGTAATTCCTGGAAGCATTTAACAGTCCTTGACATGTTTTCAGTGTCATCATAAAGTGACATTTGCATGAGATCTGTCAAAAATACTTAACAGCTGCAGCATCAGCCATTATCTGCGATTGACGAGTCATTACTAAACTGGCCGTTCATGGAAGAACTGTTAAAAATGGAATTCCTTTGAAAACGAGTCATCTGAACTCTCAAAAAACCTTATATCCACCATCAACACCCCACACGACAGGCCGAACAAAGGATATTGACCTCCAGAGAGAACAGCCTGAAAAGACAGAAAAATATGAGGGACCAAAAAGTATGGGATATATTAGTTCACATGTTGTGATCAGGAGGGGACGTATCAGCACTCCAGACCCCAAACACAATCTCACAAGTACTGTCACAGGTTCACACACAAATATTTATTCCATAAACTACCTCTGTTGCTTTATAATCCAACACGATACCAGAATTATCTTCTCTCTCTTCTCCACTTCTCCCTGGCGTGTGTTGTCCAGTTCTTCTCCCAACTCTGACTTGAATGCCTGAAGCAAAGCTGCTTCCTTTATCCAGTCCACGACACTGTCCCTCAGAATCACTTCCAAGTTAGGCGGAAGTTCTATGAAGCGTCAACCATTAATCCCTTCAGTGCCTCATGGCAGCACCCATGGAATCTAAAAAAGCTGCCCACATGACTACAGTTTCCAGTATGGCCAATCGGGTATCCATAGAGGTAGCGTAATCAATGGATTCTGCCATCAGGGGCATAAATAACCCAAGTAAGATGCGCCCCCTTGTGTCTCCATTGTAGCGGCCAGTTAAGGATCCTTCATCAAGTCCTTCTGGGATTCATTCCTGTCCACATGCTGGTTGTGGTGGGGACCGCCCTGCCTATTTGGTAGACCAGCCTCTCATTCAGGTAAGGAATCTTGAACCAGACCCTCTGGCATACCAACCCATGCCTGCCACCCATTACAACATTCATACTATTGGTTTATGAGTGCTTACCATTGCTTTACGCTTGAATCATCATTCCTAATCTCTACCTTTCTCTGATTTTTTTTTTGTGATGGATTTTTGCACCACCATCATCTGATCGAGGCACAATGAAGCCACGAGTGAAAGCGGATACTATCCCTTGCATCAAACCTTCCAGGCTGAAGCCTGAAAAACAATAAAGAATGACGTAAGAACATTTATGTTAAGCAGAATGCCCAAAATGGGCTTGGTGGTCTTTTGGCCATGAAACCCCTGCAGATTTTGTGTTATTTTTTTCCAACTTAACTGGAGTTTTTTTTCTTTTTTTTTACATTTTTTCTTACCACTCCTGCCCATCAAATTCACCTTTGAGGACTTAAAACAAGGAGTCTACTTCTCTGTTAATTATATAATGATTTTAAAGTATGTAGGTGTGCATTGATTCATTTTTTGTATGTTATTTATTCATTACTGTTTTGATCCAATTTTAACTTGGGTAACACCAGTAGATAGGTTATTGATCTCTGCACAGTGTGGCTTATGGGCATGATGGTAACATGAATTGTTAATACAGTATGAGGGATTCCCAGGTCTTATATTGAAGTATGCATTATGCAGAGAAATACGTCTCACTCAAGACACTTCCGACTGTTCCAAAGTGAAGTTGTTTCAGTAGGCCACATTGTACAGATGAATAACCACTGGACTGATACTAAAACCAAAAGAAGATTTTGTTAAGGTCTTGTTACATACACGAGTAACAGATGCATTTTTGCAGGAACCTAAACTTAAGCGTTACATTATGAGGAACCAAACAGGCCATAAATCATATATTTTTGTGCGTAATCTATTGGTTTACATGTGAACAGAGGTGGGTAGAGTAGCCAAAAATTGTTCTCAAGTAAGAGTAGCGTTACTTCAAAATTATATTACTCAAGTAGAAGTAAAAAGTAGTCATCCAAAAAATTACTCAAGTATTTGGTGAAAAGACTACTCAAGTACCGAGTAACTGTTTGAACATAATAAATTATTTATTTTTTATAAATGTTGTAATAAGACAGACAGAAATATAAAATAATTTCCAAATAATGAAATAAAAAATGAGTAAAAATAAATAACATCTTTACAAAATAAAGATGCACAAATAACACAAAGTTCCAAATCTCAGTTTTTAATAACAAAGCTTTTGAAGCCGATACCTACAGTAGGTAACATGTATGTTTGAACAGTGCAAACTACTTACAGTGACAAGATAACCTGTACACTGACAGTATAATATTGCATATTCACTTTGTGGTGTAGCGGGTCCGCGGCTTCTAAAAAAAAAAAAAAAAAAAAAGGCCAGTTTCAAATCCATAAAGCCGTGTCGCTCTCCATGGGCGCAATTGCACGATCGTGGGGAGTTCATGAGGTAGTTGGAGTGACTTTCATTCTCAATTGCTTCATTGGCTTCCTGCAGCGTGTGATTAAGGCCCACGGAGACGGGAGTGTATATTTATGGGTCTGCACAAAAAAAGAAGGGGGAATCAAAGAAAAGGAGAAAAGAAAAGAGGTTAAAAGATATGAAAGGCAGGCTCCCAGGAGGGAGGAAGCAGTGCCCCATGAAAAAGCGTTAGCTGTGGCGTTCTAGGGGCTAGTCCGCCCCACTGAACATTCGGGTGGAGTGTGGCGAGCAAGGCAGGTGCCCTTCCTAGGCTTCCAAGGTGTGACCACGTGAGCGTGAAGGAAGAAGGGAGGAGAGCCCACCTCAGACAGTCAGGCCGTGATGCCTGGAGGCAGCCAAAACAGAGGTCGGCCGAAAGGAGCTCGTGGCTGCTGAGTTTACGCCGGCTACGCAAGCAATGGGTGAGCTGGGGAGAATGAGAAAGAGGTGGGCTGAGATCAGGAGGAGTTAGTCTGCATTTTAACCTCAGATTTTTAATGGATTTATTTATTGATTTTTTTTATCCCCATTTTTCACAATGATTTTTATGGATTTATATATGTACTGTTTTTTTAGAACACTGTAGCATTGACACTTTTATTGATTTTACTTTTGTTTTGACTGGTTTTTAAAAAAAGCACTTGAGCACTTTTTCCACCATCCTCTGGCCTCATCAGTGAATTATCCTCATATGTCAGCTCATCTCGGTCATAACTATCGGCGGTGTGAGTTCAGCAGACTCCCATGTGGGAAGAGGGATTCTGTAGGGGACCGGCATCGTCACACACTTGCCCTCTCTTTAATCAGAGATTTGACTGCAGGGTGCTTTTGTTTCATTCTTTCTTCGCCATATTCATCATGCAGAACAGTTTTTTTTTCTTTGTGTCATATGCCTGGTTACCAAACTTACACAGCTTTGATTCCGCACCTCTCTTTCCACAAAGCCTTCCTCCATTTCCTCTAATGCCTCGCCCTCAATTGTTTTTGTGTTTTCTTTAGAAAGTTCAGAAGGTCTGCAAGTATGAATCATTTAAAACAACACTCTGACTATGGAAACTTTTCTTTGAAGAATTTATCAGTGATTTTGCCCATTTCTTCATTCCTAATGAAAATAATTGGTGTTACTGAGTGACAATTTTATTTAGTACAAGATGGCCGGTGTGAACCTATCATTCGACCCTCAGATCTCTGCACCAATGTTTTCCATACATTTAATCAGCAAGCTGCTTCAGGTTGGTCCTCAACTCCCTCATCTTCATCCTTGGCTCTAAGTACTTAAAAACTAATTTCCCATAGGTGCCTTCAGAAAGTATTCAGACCATTTCAGTTTTAAGTCATTTTGTTATGTCATTTAAATAATTTTTTTCCTAATTCAAGCAACACTCAGTGCACCAGAATTGCAAAGCAGAAGCAGGATTTTAGAAATTTTTGCAAATTTTAGCCTTAACGTCTTTTTGAGCTTGACACAACAAGCTTCACACACTTTGATGTGGAGATTTTCTGCCCTTCAACTCTGCAGATCCACTCAAGCTGTGCCAGACTGTATGGAGACCCTTGGTGGACAGCTGTGTTCAGGCCTCTCCAGAGATTTGGGCTCTGGCTGGGCCACTCAAGGACATTGCCAGAGTTGTCCATAAGCCACTCCTGTGTTGTCTTTGCTTTGTGCTTGGGGTCGTTGTCCTGTTGGAAGTAAAACCTTTGGCCCAATCTGAGGTCTGTAGCACTCTGGAGCAGGTTTTCATTGAGGAAACTTTACTCTATTTAGCTTTCCCTCAACCCTGACTCATATTCTATTTCATGTTGTTGGTTTCCTTGTTGTTGTTTTTTTGTGGGAGTTGTCTGTTTGTCTTCTTAGAGAGTCAAGGCTGTGATCCAACATGGATTAGCACAGATCAAATAATATTGAAGTCTGCCATGTACATTGTCACAGGAGGCTGGGGGCCAGACCCAGCCGGGACACCTGGAAGGACTGGGAGGTGGTTTATATGTCCCCCGGGCCACGAGGGGGAAACCACCCTGGATGTTGAGGGGGCCACGGGGAAGGAGCAAGGAGGCTCAAACCCACTGGGGCCCGTGGCCACCGCAAGGGGGCGCCCCGAGCATCATGGAGCCCGGGAGATTGACACTTCCGCCACACCTGGGAAGGTGGAGGAAGGACCATCCAGGAACGCCCAGAGTGCTTCTGGGTGCAAGGGCAGCACTTCCGCCACACCAGGAAGTGCTGCTAGAAGAGCGTCATCAGGCACCTGAAGCACATCCGGGTGGAAATAAAAGGGGCCACCTCACTCCAATCAGGGACCTAGAGTCGGGAGCGGGAGCAGGACAAAGCTCCCGTGAGGAGAGGAAAGGCGGCCCACAGACATTTGAGAGGAAGGCCCGTGTTAAGGGTGATTGGTGCGGGAGCACTGTGTGTTGTATGGACTTTTTTTGTGTAAATAAACGTGTGTTTTGTAAAATGCTGGTGTTAGTCTGATGGTGTTTGGACCTGTGCTCACAACATCAAGTAAAGTCTGACCATTTGAGCAATTCATGGTTAGCAGAGATGTTTGTGAGGACACTTTTGGATCCTTTCTTTGGAAAATATAAGAAAGAGAACATATCTGTACATATGCTATATAAATAAAATATATTATTATTATTATTATTATTATTATTATTATTATTATTATTATTATTATTATTATTATACATGAGCAGTAATTGCATTGGTTCCCAAGAAATTCTAACATTAACTTATTGAATTAGACATTCTTGAATAGAAACTTGAGAGAAGTCTTTGATTACCATTTTGGATTTATGTTGAATGCATAGTTAACTCAAGTCATTTAGAAATATTTTTATAGTGCTTGTTGCATTAAGGTATTGCTATTATTGTGATTACCGTATATACAGTGCATCTGGAAAGTATTCTCAGCGCATCACTTTTTCCACATTTTGTTATGTTACAGCCTTATTCCAAAATGGATTAAATTCATTTTTTTCCTCAGAATTCTACACACAACACCCCATAATGACAATGTGAAAAAAGTTTACTTGAGGTTTTTGGAAATTTATTCAAAATAAAAAAATTGAGAAAGCACATGTACATAAGTATTCACAGCCTTTGCCATGAAGCTCAAAATTGAGCTCAGGTGCATCCTGTTTCCCCTGATCATCCTTGAGATGTTTCTGCAGCTTAACTGGAGTCCACCTGTGGTAAATTCTGTTGACTGGACATTATTTGGAAAGGCACACACCTGTCTATATAAGGTCCCACAGTTGACAGTTCATGTCAGAGCACAAACCAAGCATGAAGTCAAAGGAGTTGTCTGTAGACCCCCGAGACAGGATTGTCTCGAGGCACAAATCTGGGGAAGGTTACAGAAAAATTTCTGCTGCTTTGAAGGTCCCAATGAGCACAGTGGCCTCCATCATCCGTAAGTGGAAGAAGTTCAAAACCACCAGGACTCTTCCTAGAGCTGGCCGGCCATCTAAACTGAGCGATCGGGGGAGAAGGGCCTTAGTCAGGGAGGTGACCAAGAACCCGATGGTCACTCTGTCAGAGCTCCAGAGGTCCTCTATGGAGAGAGGAGAACCTTCCAGAAGGACAACCATCTCTGCAGCAATCCACCAATCAGGCCTGTATGGTAGAGTGGCCAGATGGAAGCCACTCCTTAGCAAAAGGCACATGGCAGCCCGCCTAGAATTTGCCAAAAGGCACCTGAAGGACTCTCAGACCATGAGAAAGAAAATTCTCTGGTCTGATGAGACAAAGATTGAACTGTTTGGTGTGAATGCCATGCGTCACGTTTGGAGGAAACCAGGCACCACTCATCACCAGGCCAATACCATCCCTACAGTGAAGCATGGTGGTGGCAGCATCATGCTGTGGGGATGTTTCTCAGCGGCAGGGACTGGGAGACTAGTCAGGATAAAGGGAAAGATGACTGCAGCAATGTACAGAAACATCCTGGATGAAAACCTGCTCCAGAGCGCTCTTGATCTCTGACCGGTGCTGCAAAGAGGAATGGGCAAAACTGGCCAAGGATAGGTGTGCCAAGCTTGTGGCATCATATTCAAAACGACTTGAGGCTGTAATTGCTGCCAAAGGTGCATCGACAAAGTATTGAGCAAAGGCTGTGAATACTTATGTACATGGGATTTCTCAGTTTTTTTATTTTTAATAAATTTGCAAAAACCTCAAGTAAACTTTTTTCACGTTGTCATTATGGGGTGTTGTGTGTAGAATTCTGAGGAAAAAAATGAATTTAATCCATTTTGGAATAAGGCTGTAACATAACAAAATGTGGAAAAAGTGATGCGCTGTGAATACTTTCCGGATGTACGGTACTTGCGTATAATTCGGATCTTGAAACCCGAAAAATCAATCATAAAATCAGACCCAGACTTATATGGCCATTCAAAAATGCGACACTTTTTTACATCTTCTTGCCTCCTCCAATCTCGCATCAGTTTCTCAGACGCATTGAATTTTGTTGCAGCAGCGCAGTTACTGATTTCTTTTGCCACTTCAACGACGTTTAATTTAAAACCAGCTTCATATTTTCTTCTGATCAAACGCTCCATTGTAGATAAGGGATGATCTTACGATAAAGGTGTATGAGGGTGTGAGAGATACAAAAAACACTAAACAGTGCAAACGTTGCTTCAGGAATAGTTTGGTTATCACCGTGTGGTCACGTAGGCACAATAGAGAGCGAGAGATAGAGAGGTTAGGAGCTCACGCTGATACAGCGCACTGCCGCACCCACATAGAAACAAAAGGCCATGTGCTCCATGGTTACTCTCTCAGGTGGGCGTTAGCATATCATAATCTCTTGGACCAATAGTGTGAGTTTTCTAGTATTCGACTTAAACAACCGACATTATAAAATGCTGGAAATTATACAATAAAATCAAGCCCCAACTTATCCGCGGTAGAACTTATCTGCGAGTATATATGGTAACTATAATTGTATAAACCATTGAATGGACAGTGCTGTTATGTCCCCCCTAAAATATCATCCTGCTTGTTGCCCTACAAATGTAAAATAAGATGTAAGTCTCACTGTCAATAAGGATATACAGGGGTGGGCAAAAGTAGGTTTACAGTTGTTCGTATAGAAAAAGGCATGCAGGTTATGATTATTACTATAGCATTATTAATTCAGTATCTTTATAAACACAAAAGAATTTCGCAATGGCACAGTGCCCTTGGGTACAATCTTGTAAGTGCTCAAATAGCCGGCCTTCTTTATTTACACATACTTGTAGTCTATACTCAAGCACACTTTAATAACAATAAGAAGAAGAGACAAGTAATACAAATAAGTAATACAATAATAAATAGTAATACAAGAATAAACTTCTGTGTTTCTCGTACTCATAACTGTAAACCTACTTTTGCCCACCTCTGTATATTTCATTTTTTACCAGTTTCACTGGGACTAAGACTATGATAACAGCTGCACCTGCAGGAAAATCCAGGATGGAAGCATCATATCCAATCCATAATTGGATTATGATTATCTGATAAAGCCTAACTCGGTGAGATTTTATAGGATTAAAGTCATCCTTCTACTGTGACTTTCAAATACTGAGGGTCATACTTAAAGCGAAACTATTAGGCTGTTTCCTCCTTAGTGTTCAGAACTACAGCCTGGCGTGTGTACAGAGCCAGAAGACCCCGATGGCTGACCTGGTCATCAAATCACCACTTCCTCTTCAGGTTCCTCTTTCTTGCATACTGTATGTGGGTTAGCGGTTAAAAAAAAAAGTTCAACCATTTTAAAGTATTGTAGGACTATACAGCTATGATTGCATATTTTATTAAGACATTAAAATTATTGAAGAACAAATAGTACTATCAAAAATAAAGAATTAGATAGATAGATAGATAGATAGATAGATAGATAGATAGATAGATAGATAGATAGATAGATAGATAGATAGATAGATAGATAGATAGATAGATAGATAGATAGATAGATAGATACTTTATTAATCCCAATGGGAAATTCACATTCTTCAGCAGCAGCATACTGATACAATAAATAATATTAAATTAAAGAATGATAATAATGCAGGTGAAAAAACAGACAATAACTTTGTATAATGTTAAATATTAAAGTTTACCCCCCCGGGTGGAATTAAAGAGTCGTATAGTTTTGGGGAGGAACGATCTCCTCAATCTGTCAGTGGAGCAGGACAGTGACAGCAGTCTGTCGCTGAAGCTGCTCCTCTGTCTGGAGATGATACTATTTAGTGGATGCAGTGGATTCTCCATAATTGATAGGAGCCTGCTGAGTGCCCTTCGCTCTGCCACAGATGTCAAACTGTCCAACTCCATGCCAACAATAGAGCCTGCCTTCCTCACCAGTTTGTCCAGGTGTGGGGCGTCCCTCTTCTTTATGCTGCCTCCCCAGCACACCACCGCGTAGAAGAGGGCGCTCGCCACAACCGTCTGATAGAACATCTGCAGCATCTTATTGCAGATGTTGAAGGAAGCCAGCCTTCTAAGGAAGTATAACCGGCTCTGTCCTTTCTTTCACAGAGTATCAGTATTGGCAGTCCAGTCTAATTTATCATCCAGCTGCACTCCCAGGTATTTATAGGTCTGCACCCTCTGCACACAGTCACCTTTGATGATCACTGGGTCTATGAGGGGTCTGGGCCTCCTAAAATCCACCACCAGCTCCTTGGTTTTGCTGGTGTTCAGGTGTAGGTGGTTTGAGTCACACCATTTAACAAAGTCATTGATTAGGTCCCTATACTCCTCCTCCAGCCCATTCCTGATACAGCCCACAATAGCAGTGTCATCAGCGAACTTTTGCACATGGCAGGACTCCGATTAAATTAAATTAAATTAAATGACATTAGTGGATTGTATCATGTTCAGCTGTGGTGGACTGGCACCCTGCCTGGGGTTTGTTTCCTGCATTGCGCCTTGTGTTGGCTGGGATTGGCACCAGCAGACCCCGTGACCCTGTAGTTAGGATATAGCGGATAATGGATGGATATCATGTTCAGCAGATGGCAATCACAGATTATTTCTCTGCTATTGTGATGTTAGTATCGATTCTGGAAGTTTACTTCTTCATTCTTAATAAATTGTCACTCAAATTTGCTTCAGTATGACCTACATTTCATATAAAAGTGTAAAAGACAATTCTAAGAATGACTTAGTGCAGGGCTTCCCAAATTCGCTCCGGCAGACCCCCTGTGGCTGCAGGTTTTTGTTCCAACCAGCTTCTGTTTTTACTTGGACTTCTGGGCTAATTAAGTGAACTCTTATTTCCTACATTCTGTGTTTTGGAAACAATATAGAAATTAGAAAACTAACTTTGGTAAAATATATATTTATAATCTACTCTATATATTGTAAATAAAGAGCACAAGACACTCATAAAGGTTTGGGGTTTGAGCCCCGTATACTGTAAAGAAAATGTTTTCGTCAATTGTTTTTTACAAAAACTCAAAAGACATTGATGGGAGGGAGGATGGACAGTTTATACTGGAGGACCGGAAATTAAACTGTGGGATGCTGGGAAAATCGTGGTGGAGTATGGGAGTATGATGTCATCAATGGTGTAGCAGATAGAGGCGTGGAGCCACCTCTAACACCCTCAGGTACCACTCCAAACACCATATACAAGTACAAGATTCTTTATTTGTACTGTAATCACGTGCACAAAGCACCCTCCACTCCACACTCATAAATCACAATAAACTCTCTTCAATAAACCAATCCTCCTCGCCCAGACACTTCGCCTTCCTACCTCTCAGCTCAGCTCAGTGTCTGGGCTTTTCCACAGTCCTTTTATACACCCTGACCCGGAGGTGTTCCTATCCAATCAGTCCACAGTTCCTTATTCCTTCTGGGTCAGGGTAAACAGTCCGTTTCTTCACCCCGGGAGCACGTCGTTTCTTCCTGTCACGTGACCATGACGTACTTCCGGGTTATAGGGAACATACGAGCCTCCGAGTCCCCCTACAGTGACTCCTGGTGGCCCCCAAGGTATCCAGCAGGGCTGTGTATAAAAACTACATAGTCCATGAGGCCCTGCTGGAACTCGGGGCACGTCCACGCTGCTGGGAGAGCTCCTCCTGGCAGCCTGGGGGTGAGGGCCGGAGTAAAAAGCCGGCAATCCATCACAATGGGTAAGCAGAGGGAAGAAACGAACGTGTGACCAGAAGTGTGCGTCTCTTAAAGCCATCCGGGCGATCTTTACAGCGGCGGTGTCCCGGTCTTTCTGAGGAAGCAAAGCGAGAGAGATTAGTACACTGCCGTTGTCCCCCTGCGGGATTTGTCATGAAGCAAACCAGGTCGTTAAGCTGCTCCCCAAGCGCTCGTGCAAGACAATATATAAAATCCTAAGCCTAAAAGTGCAATGGTGATGTTTTTATGTCACATTTTATGTCACGCTTTATATTGGGCTTATTTTAAAACCTACATATATATGTTTGGTATCATTCTTTTCAGAATTTATCGAACTTTAATGTGTTGTTGTTACATTTTGAGATTCTTATTTCATTTTTAAATTATAAACTAAAAAATATCAAGAACTCACGTCTCGCAAGACTGGACTTTGTGCCAAGAGATTTAACCACGCCCAGGGCTGGAACTAAAAGACAAAGAGTAGAACAGCTGCTGTACAGGCTTCGAAATGTTCGAAGTGCCACACGAGATGCAGATCATGCAGCACGACAGAAGCAGCAAGCCAGCAGCTGATCGAGCAAAGAGGAGGTAATTGGCTTACAGAATCAGAACTAAGGGTAATGGTGAGAATAAATTCAGGTGATGTTAAAAGTTGTGTCCTGGTTCTGGTGCCAACTGCTCTTGTAAAATACATAAATGATATGGACAAGACTATGAAGTTGATCTGCAGATGATACCAAACTAGGTGGAAAGGCAGATAATGTAGAGTCAGTTGAATCATTACAGTGAAGCCTGGAGAGCATATAGCTTTGGGCAGACTCCAACCAACCATCACTCCTGAAATCTCTGAGCTCATCAGTGATGTGGAGTCCTATGGAGAAACAGAACACACTCAGTGGCTGTTTACACTCTAAAATAAACACACAGAAAAATGGGTCCTAAGGTGAGAAAGCGGCGTTTAAATGAGGAGAGTAAAGAAATAAGGAGTTCTCTTCTAATCACAGTTGTAACTGATAGATCTTGACCCAGATGGAGCTATCCTGAAAGTGACGGTGGATGAACAGATGTTAGGGGTCATGGTGGGGATCACAGTCCTCATCTGGTTAGGCAATTTCGGAAGTGTGAATAAGTAGACACATATGTGAGTCTTCTGACCTCTTCCTCATCCCTGCCCTGCACTCCTTGTTGCTTAGATCTGGTGAGCTCACATGAATAATCACATCTGTGGCAAGACTCAAAGTGGGCAATGGTTAAGCAGATGATTCTACAAGATGAAAACCACCAGAAAGTTAAATGCTATATGAGAACATGAGGTCCAGCTTCCCTGCCCAGGTGAGACCCCTCAGCACACCTGAGTCTCTCAATGTTCAGAAGATTAGCAGGGGACTGTAAAAATGAAGATAAAGCATTTTTGGCCAGGGTGGTGAAAAGCATGTACAGAATATCAGAAATCTAATCCAAGTCAGGTGAAAAAGTTTTCATTAAAACCAGTCTGACCAACAATCCATAGGAGAGGATAGCAGAAAAACATTTGCAAAGTGAACAGAACCGACGATATACGTTTCTAGAGGTGTTGTGATGGCCTACCTTTTCAGAAATTTCTGGAGACATGGCACATGCTCGACTGAAAACATATTTTCAGTCTGAGGCTGCTGTACTCGTAATTGAGAACAGCCCCCAGTTCTCTGGAAAAATAACATTTGCTCATTTAGGTAACAATCATGTAAAGGTAAAGCAAGCTGTACAGATGGCAAAGAAATGCAGAGACAGACGTACCCAATTTTCTCTCTGCATGAGACATTGAGGTCAAACTAGCCCACCCGATGATCAGTGAGCAGTTCAGGACCACATTTCTCAAGTTGAAATCCAGCCTACTCCTTTCTCTGGACACCTTGATGAAGGAGCAGTGAGAGGACAAAAAGGAAAGAAAAAGAAGATGAATCACACAGGCAAATAAGAGTAGGAAGAAATCTAATCATTGTGGTGAATTAGGGGCCAAAAATGTTAAAGTAAAAGGACCTGCATCCTTAGGCTTAACCCTCAAAAAAAGGCCTAAGGCCTACAAAAACAATCACTTCAGAGAGGCAAACTCCCTGACATTTATCTAAACAAAACTATCAACATGAGGGGTTTTCAATAATTTATCTGACTAAGAAGATGAAATTTTATGATCAAACTCACCTCATTACTTTTCAATGTAATCCCCTTTCACTTTATACACTTAGTCCCCTTTGCCTCCACTGATTTAATGACTTTGGAGCAAAAAGTTTCATCGTGGTCTTCGAGCCACCCTGTTACCACCTCCTTGAGGTCATTAACATTGGGAAATTTCTGTCCAAGTGGGAATTTCTTCAGAGCACAGAGAAGAGGCACTATAATGCTGCACATGATCTTGTGCTCTCAGTTGCCAAGCACAGCCAGATACTCTTGAATGCAGGTGGTGGGGTCTCGATGCGTCAGGAGGGAGGCTGCTCTTCCAGCCAAAGGAAATTCTGTACTATTGTGATTCCATATTTATGAGGCTGATTAGCTTATTTCATATATGGATGTCAAAGGATGGCATTTGAGGCACGTTTACATACACTGTGGCCAGGATATAAGTTTATCCAGCAATCGTTGTCTTCTCCCTCCCAACTCTGGTCCCAGAGCAGTGGAAGCTGGCTCTTTTATAAATAATCCCCAGGATTACTTCCGGTGTCGCGTAGGATTGGTCCAGAAGCACTTCCGGTAAGGTGGGAGCTGATGACGTAGGGCTGAGCCACCAAACTCCAACTCCCAGTATGCTCTGTTGGAATCTGAAGTGCTGTAACAAACCAGGTGGGCTTCCACCTAGCGATCCAGGGGATATTATGCCCTGTGCACATGCTGTCCTCTGCTCCTTCTACCTTGGAGGTGTCACGGCCAGGCAAGGACATCAGCCATCCACCACAACGCATGTTTACAACGTGATTGTGACTTATAAATGGTAAATTGAGAAGAAAAGTGCATACAACAGGTTTTTTATTAAGCTGATTTTTTGTTGTTGTTGCATATTTTCCTTGTTTTTTGGTATGCACATATTTTCATGTTTGAATCCGCACAGTTTTATAAATGAGGACTCTGGTTTTCCTTTGAGAGTCAAATGGATGTCCTTTGTGATTGACCACCTGTCATAACGTGCTCCATAGTCTGTTTATGAACTTCAGTGTGGATAAAACTCCTTTCACATGCCACCCGAGTGACTGTCAGGTTTTGAATGAATTTGATGGGTGAGCCCAATACCATCACATACGTCCATGAGTAGGTTGTAATTGAGCAGAGCAATGGCTCCCTAGCTTTTCAATGCCCTGCAGCGACAGAAAATATTTGGTTTATGTTACACATCTACAAAGTAATATTACTTTTGAAGATGAAGTCAAATTTCTATTTTTTGAACCACAAATTGAACCACATATAGTACTGTGGGTGAGCAAACTGTACTAAAACAAAGAAGTTTTTAACTCACCACATAAAATTTAAAGATAAATTAAACAATGTACCTTTATAAATCTCAGTAATCTTGTAAATGTGTCCCCTGTGAAGCTTAAACTTGTACATTAATGAACCGGGAGTTCAGAGAGCAAGAGAAATGAGCCGAGTGTAAACAGCAGGTGTTGCATCTAATTCAGTCCCCCTTGTTTATCCCGGCAAAAATGTCAATCAAACCTCGAAATCAGTAATGTTCCTTGATCAGGGCTTGCAGAGAAATTAATACTAGACCTAATCCATATCTATCAGAAACTCTCTCTTAAAAAATGTTATTTGCCTTTACGAGAGTGTACATTTCTGCGTCTCATTCACAAGTGACAATCATGCGCACAATGCTTGATTCTTTTTGTATTGTTGAGCAGGAGTACTAACTAATAAATGACCTAAAAATGACGGGATACTGCAAGACATCGATTGTACCACGATAAAGTCAGACGATGCACCTCACTCAGTTTAGGTGAATCACAACACAACCTTCCTCTTTGTCACACTCCCTGAAATGACATCTCTCACCCCCTGGGTCTGCGGCACCCAGAGCTGGGAACCCCTGGGGTGCAGCATAGTAACAACACAAAGTGCACTTTCTGCATGATGGGCAACGTTTTTGAATAAAATTGGGATTTTCTCCGTGCTTTCCAGTGGTTGTGCGAGTAGTGTGAAGCATCTACCTGTAAATGTTTTCATTTGTCTAATGTACTATTTTTTTGGCACCACCCTTTCTCGTTAATTATTTCCCTATCAGAAGCAGTATGATCTCAAATTTGAGAATGAAAGGTAGTCCTATGAAGCCTGGTACAGGAAAGTAGCAGTTTGTGGGTTTATCCAAATTGCATAAATATATGTTTCATTATAAAACCACCTCACCCGTCTCCATTTCGCTTATTTAACTATTTTTTATGTAGACATTTTGTATTATTTTGTGTCTGTTGCAGCCTACCAACAGGCCTAGGGATATATAAATAGGCCACACACAAGTGAGAGACAGAGAGAGGAAGACAAAAACACAAAAAAAACTAAACCAGCTAACTAAAAAAAAAACTCAATTTATTGTCAAAAAGAAAAACCTCACAAAATATGGAGAACGTTACACACAAAACAGAAACAAGGCAGGAGGACAACACTAACTTAGCTATCTAGCTAAACAAAGTTTACACAAATAGATACACTCTGTCCACATTTATCACATAGATGGTTAGCTTACAACAAATACATTTCTTTTAACAAGCAGGAAGAAGAAGAAGAAGAAGAAGAAGAAGAAGAAGAAGAAGAAGAAGAAGAAGAAGAAGCACCCAAAGCCAGGCCATCTAACCCTAAGATTCCATACCTTGCTATGTGAAACCCAAATCCTTCTCCTATCCTCACCCACAAACACACTCTCTAACCTAAAACCCAAACAAACTTCTTTTATAGTCTACACCCCACCCACAACCAAGGTGATTTATTAACAGTGGGCAACTCAATAGGTGGGTAATTAAGGCAGGACTCAATTAAGTCATCTGCACCATAACAAACAAGCAGAGTTTAACACAAAGATCTAGAGTAGGTGGTAACCATCCATCCATTCATTTTCCAACCCGCTGAATCCGAACACAGGGTCACAGGGGTATCATTAGATTTAGAGTAGGTGGTAACATTGTCATATATTGTAATAACACATATCTGTAGCCCAGCAGGAAAAGTCCGGTCTCCCTCAGTGGCCAATCAGAGCCTGGGCAAAAGGAAAGACACTGTAGCTCATGGAGATTTTACATTTATTAAAGCACTCTGAAGGACGTAATACACTTTGGAGAGTAAAATATAAAGTTTGATCAGTTCTCCTTGAAAATAAAAATCCAAACAGAGATTTGAGCACTTAAATGGTGAAAATCAAACCAAACAGATCAATAGGTGAGTTAAACGGGATGGAAAGAAAACTTGTCGTCTCTGTAGCTTTTCACAGATGAAGTGGAGTGCGATGGCATATTGAAAATCTGTTGAAGAGATTTTTAAGAAAAGCCTCAGAAATGTTGGCTTATCTTGAAGCAAAAAAAGTATATTATGGTGTTGCTAGCATACAAATGCAGGACAAAAGCAAGTCTATCCATCCAGAAGAAAACGCTTCCTTTGGACAACACTGAGTGCCTCAATTATAAATAGTAACATAAGAAAGTCAAAGAGCTCTTTCTGAGCTGGAGGGTCTTTATGGGACGCCTCAGCTGCATTTTCAATCCACCTGTCACTGTGTGATTTTTTATGACTCTAATGCGCTGTGGTATGTGACCAAGCCTTGTGGCTCTTTGTCTACTGTAATGCAAGCATTCAAGGATTTTATTTCAGTGCCCATTAACACAGCAAGTGTCTAAGTCATGTTACATGAAAGCACATGCAATACAAAGACCAAAGTCAACATAAAATAAAATTGCTTAAAACAGAGTAAGATATAAATGTATAAATTAAATGAATTAAAACAGTGGTTCTCAACTTTTTTGTCCTTAGGACTGTGATGGTGTAGGTTGGCTCCACGCTCCCAGTTCCTCTAGGGAGCCTCTTGAACCTGCCACCATCTGTAACGTAACTGAGATGACTTAGGCCAGGGGTCGGCAACCCGCGGCTCTGGAGCCGCATGCGGCTCTTCAGCCTCCTTGTAATGGCTCCTTTTGGCCTTGACAAAAAAAAAAAAAAAAACATGAAAATGAATAACGGCAATTTATTAATTTAATTTGTATATAATATATGTAATATATGTAATGTTTATTTACTACTACTACTGTTATACACTTTAACATCTAATTTTTATTTTTTATTTATAATTTGTCAACTAAAATATGCGTCACATCTACGTCTATAGCCCTCGCCTTTACCTGCAGGTGGCTTCTGGAGTGTGCGACCCCTGCACTAACCATGAATAAATCCCAAAAATGAAAAATCCCAGAAGAGAACAGAGAGTTTAATTCTGCGTGGACAGAAGCATTTGCCTTCACCGCCAACGACGCTGGCTTACCGGTGTGCTTAATATGTGGCGATAAATTATCGAACAACAAAAAATGTAACGTTGAAAGACATTTTCGAAACAAGCACTCAGCATTCACTGAAAAATACCCAAGTGAAGATGAGCGAAAGAGAGCAATTTCGGAACTGCAACGGAAAGCTGAACAGAGCAAACATACTTTCAAAAAGTGGATCACTTCTACACAGTCAACTACAGCTGCTAGTTTTGTGGCAGCTCAAGAGATCGTAAGGAGGGGTAAGCCGTTCACAGACGGAGAATACATGAAAGAATCGTTCATAAAAATATCAGAGCATCTATTCTCTGACTTTAAATGTTTTGGTGTTTGAGCGCATGATGACAGTGTTTGCCAGAGATGTACAGAAAGGTACACTCTCTCACTTCCCCTCCCTGAGAGAGTTCAAAGCAGTGAACATTCACATAAATTGTGATTTTTTCCACCGTACAATTATTGCAATGCAAGCTGCATTTAGAGAAAGATTCAGTGAGTTCAGAAAGAAAAAACACTCTCTCCTTCCCTGGACATCGACCCATCCCTGCTGAACACATCCGCATTCACAGGAGTAAGTAAGCCCGATCTAGAAATTGAACTGGCCGCATAGCGGATAAAGATTTATGGGTGTCCAAGTTCAAATGCCTGACAGCGGATCTTGAAGAAGTCGCCCGTCAGAAGGCTACTCTCGCTAAAGAGCACAAATGGACTGATATTGAAAACCTCCCCAAACCCGACAAACTTGTTTTCAATACATGGAGTGCCATTCCCGAAACATATATGAACATGAAAAAATATGCATTTGGAGTCCTGTCCATCTTTGGCTCAACATACTTATGTGAGCAAGTTTTCTCAAGAATGAACTTCATAAAGTCCAAATATCGCTCCCGCCTCATACATGAGAGCCTGCAGTCCTGTGTGAAGGTCAAAGTCACATCGTATAGCCCCGACATAGAACAACAACAACATTTATTTATATAGCACATTTTCATACAAAAAGTAGCTCAAAGTGCTAGAGATGATCTGCAGCGAACTTCAGAAACAGAAGTCACATTAAACAGGTGAGAACAATAGCATTTAATAGGCTAATATTTAAAAAAAAAAAAAAAAACACATTTATTTCAGACCCGGAGCTGATGTCGGTTTTTTTGTATGTTCAGGTGCTTCAGTTGATTGCTGGCTGAGAGGGAAACCTGAAGAGGATGAGAGCACACTGAAATGGAATTTTATGTTTACTTTTTTAAAGCTGCTAAGCTACAGCTAAATGTTTTATTTATATTAAAGTGGGCTAGTTTTTATTTTAATTTTATACAGGTATAGGAAGGACTCAAATAGGCCTGCAGAGTTCAGTTAAATTTATTTCAAAGTAGGCCTACACATGCACACTGCACTTCTGTTTGTTGTATTCCGTGGTTGTAACATGTAAAATCTAAAAAAAGATTAAAACTTTTAAAAGTTTATAAGCTGTGTTATGTTTTGCGGCTCCAGACTATTTTTCTTTGGAGGAAGAGGGGGCAAAATGGCTCTTTTGATAGTGAAGGTTGCAGACCCCTGACTTAGGCAGATGAGGACACACACAATTATTTAAACAAAAAACAAATAAAAAAATCCAGAATGACAAAGCCAAAAACAGGATCTTAGAAATTTTTGTAAATGCATTAAAAATAAAAACCTAAAATATTCCATTGACCCAAGTATTCAGTCCTTCTTTGAATCACCTTTGGCAGCAGTTCCAGCCTGAAGTATTCTCAAATTGATACAACAACCTTCACTCCTGGGTTTGGACATTTTCTGCCATTCTTCTTTGCAGGTCCTCTCAAACTCTGTCAGGTCAGATGGAGACAGTTGGTGGACTGCTGTTTTCAGGTCTCTCCGGAGATCTGGACTTGGATTCAAGTCTGTGCCACTCCTATGTTGTCTTTGCTTTGTGCTCGGGTCATTGCCCTGTTGGAAGATAAAGCTTTGGCCCAGCCCAAGGTCCAGAGTGCTCTAGAGTAGGTTTCCATTAAGGAAATCTCTGTACCTATCTCCGTTGAGCTTTCCCTCGACCATGTCTTATCTCCTAGTCCATGCCACTGAAAAGAAAATCTCACAGCATGATGCTTCCACCACCATGTTTCACCCTTGGAATGGCATTGCACAAGTGATGAGTGGTGCCTCCATTACTAACGACATGATGCTAATCTTGGTTTCTCACAGTCTGAGAGTTCTTTAGGTACTTTTTTGCAAACTCCAAGGAGGCTTCCATGTGTCTGTTACTGAGGACCACTCTGTTATAAAGCCCAGTGATGAGTTTCCTTCTGGACGTTACTCACATCTTCACAAATATTTTTGGGATGGCACTTCTTCCACAATTGCAGAGTTGCATTGCGTCTTTGAGGACCTCAAGAAAGCATATGACAGAGCTCCTAGAGAGGAGTTGTGGTACTATCTGAGGAAGTCGGGAGTGGCAGAGAAGTATGTAAAAGTAGTACAGGATATGTACGAAGGAAGTGTGACCATGGTGAGATCTGCGGTAGGAGTGATGGATGCGTTTATGGGTGGGATTACATCAGGGATCGGCTCCTTTCTTATTTGCAATGGTGATGGACAGGTTGACAGACGAAATTAGACAGGAGTCCCAGTGGGCTATGATGTTTGCTGATGACATTGTGATCCGTAGCGATAGTAGGGAGCAGGTTGAAGAGACCCTGGACCAGGTGGAGATATGCTCTAGAGCAGCGGTTCTCAATCTGTGGGGTGCGCACCCCTAGGGTGGCACGAAGTAACAAAAAAGGGGGCACAAATGTTGCCATATGTGGCGTAATTTCGCTATTCGTAGGGAAATTTTAAACTTGTAGCGGTGTATCGGCAACAAAAAATATAGGAATACATTTTATTAGGGTTTCAAAAAAACGTTAGGGGGCGCCATTAAAACTGCTATGAAAACTCGGGTCGCAAATACTTAAAGGTTGAGAAACACTTCTCTAGAGAGGAGAGGAATGAAGGTCAGTAGGAACAAGACAGAGTACATGTGTGTAAATTCGAAGGAGGTCAGTGGAATGGTGAGAATGCAGGGAGTAGAGTTGGCGAAGGTGGATGGGTTTAAATACTTGGGATCAACAGTACAGAGTAATGGGGATTGTGGGAGAGAGGTGAAGAAGAGAGTGGGTGGAGAAGAGTGTCAGGAGTAATTTGTGACAGACGAGTATCAGCAAGAGTGAAAGGGAAGGCCTGCAGGACGGTAGTGAGACCAGCTGTGTTATGGGTTTGAGATGGTGGCACTGACCAGAAAACAGGAGACGGAGCCGGAGGTGGCAGAGTTAAAGATGTTAAGATTTGCATTGGGTGTGAGGGTCAGCTCAAGTTAGACAGTTTGGAGACAAAGTCAGAGAGGTGAGATTGCGTTGGTTTGGACATATGCAGAGGAAAGATGCTGAGTACATTGGGAGAAGGGTGCTAAGGATAGAGCTGCTAGGCAAGAGGAAAAGAGGAAGGCCTAAGAGAAGGTTTATGGATGTGGTGAGAGAGGACATCCACTGTGGTGACCCCTAATGGGAACAGCCAAAAGAAGAAGAAGAAGACTGTGCTCCTGGGAACCTTCATTTCTGAAGGCTCTTTTTTGCAGCCTTCTTCAGATCTGTTACTTGACACCATCCTGTCTCGAAGCTCTGCAAACAATTCCTTCATCTTCAGGGCTTGGTTTTAGCTCAACTGTAGGACCTTCCATAGACAGCGGTGTGCCTTTTCAAATCAAATTCAATCAATTGAATTGACCACAAGTGAACTCCAGCCAAGGTGTAAGAACATCTCAATGATCGGCAATAGAACGGGAAGCACCTGAGGCATATTTTAAGTGTTGGGTCTGAATGCTTGTGTCAATGTGATATTTCAGTTTTTATTTCGGATAAATTTGCCAATTATTTTTTTTTTGCTTTGTTATTCTGGGGTGTTAAGTGTTGCTTGATGTGTGAAAAAGTAAAGGAGTCTGAATACTTTCTGAAAGCACTGGATGGTTTCAATAGCTTTTTGATGCTTGTTATGCTTAGACACAAACTCTTTGGAGCAGGGCTGAAATCCAATATGGTTAGAAGTTCAGTCCACGCCACTGGCTCAGTGCGTGACATTTCCTGCTAAGTACTTTGCCCAATTGTACAAAAATAAAGATCTGTGATAAAACTGTTTACCACAAAAGGTACCTGTGAATGAAAGAGAAACGAAGCATATAAAGGACCTGAGAAATGGTCCTGTTCAATGTCCAATAGTGAGAGAATGGTTCAAATGTAAAAGACAGAAAAATCAAAGTCTGGCGTTTTTCAGCGGGGTTTCAAATGTAAGCTTCCGTGAAGTCTTGACCACCAAGGTAGCCAGTCTAACTACAAGGGGGCGCCAATGAGCCCCATACCCCAAACTCAATTACACCCAACACAGTCACAGGTCCAAATAAAGGTTGTTTAATTTGCACAGTAACTTCTTATCAGATAATCACAGCCCAAAGTATAGTCACCACAATAGATTAAAGTTTATTTCCTCTCCTTTCACTCCTTGGTTTCATTTTCTGCCACTCGACTCAAACTCATCTAAGTGAGGCAAGATGGCTCCTTTTATGCTGAACCTGGGAATACTTCTAATGTCACAACATCAGTGAGTCAGAAGCACTTCTGGGTCATGCAAAAACTCCTCAAAGTAGGGAGACCTTCTCCCAGCAGCACTCTCTGGTGGCACCCAGGGATTCCAACAGGGGTGCCTTTCGACCTACAGGACCAATGAGTCCAAACTGGGACTGTACCAGAGTAGCACTGCCATCTTTCACCCTGGGAGATAAACTGTCCCCAGTAACAGGTCTTCCCTTGTCTGGACATTATATGATTGTCCTAACTGGAATAGATACCTGGAGCCATCCTGTGGTATAGCGGGTCCACAGCTCTCTCATCAAAGGCCAGTTTTTTAAATAATCTCCGCGCTCGCGGCTTAGCGAGGGCGTGTGGTAGTTGTGGCTAAAGCGGGTCTCAGAACGATCTGCGGTGTGGGCGTTTCTCACCTAAGTGCACAGGTGAGAGGTTGCCCACATCCGTGATTGTTCCTGGGGATGTGAATGTGCTACAGCTGCTATGCCCTCTCGATATAAATAGAAGCGCGAGCCAGCTAGGAGGTTGGAAAAAGAAAGATGAACGGAAAGTGAAAGAGACGGAGGTTGCTGGAAGGAAGAGAGGAAAAAGCCGTCGTGAAAGAGGGAGAGAGCGCGAAGGCGAACAAGTGAGCGAGATCATGCTCAAGTGCAGCTGGACTGTGGGCCCTAGCATGGTGTTTAGCTAACACCTAGGGCAGTAGATTGTAGTCACTCCCGCTGAGCGTTTGGAGAAGAGCAGGAGTGACTAGTGGGGACGGTGACTCACCGTGGAAGACAGCGGGAGTCAGGAGACTTAAGCATGTAATCTCCAGCATGGGAGTCCTGGTCGTGGGAGAGAAGCTAAGTCCCGGTCTGGGATGAGTGGGCGACCGAAGCTAGGATCGGGAGGCCTCCAGACCTGTATGAGTGTATGAAGGTCAGCTGCAGAGAAAGCGCCTCGCCTGCTGCAGGGCCCAAACGAGAGAAGCAGGTGAGACTCTAATGTAAAAGAAGCAACGGGCTTAATTGTTTTAAAGGACTGCTTCCAGCGATTGTTTTAACCTCAGCTTTTAAAGGATTTTTTTTTCTATTGTTTTAAGCCTCCACGTTTGTTTTTATGGATTATTTATTTTATGAAGAAGATTTTGGAAGCACTGCACTTTCTTTAATTTGAACATTGTTTTGTTGTTTTTGTTTAATAAAAGCACTTTTGCACATTTGTACCATCCCCTTGCTACTGTTGCCTCACTGTCTAGCTCATCTCGGTAACATTATCGATAGTGTAGGGTTCAAGGGCTCCCAAACAGAAGAAGATGGGAGCATGGAGCAGAACCCGCATCGTCACACATCCTGGCCGGGTTGCACCTCCATTATAGTACCCTGGCCGGGTGAAACATCACTCTCCATCCCAGCCAGGATGCCAATCCACCCATTCAAGCATTAACACCGGTCTTCAAATGAGCATACATTTTCACTCTGCACATGCTTTAAATTGCAATGTGGTAGGCACAGGAGGGATGGAGATGTCACAGCTGAAGAAATGTCATGTGTCTTCTGTTAGCTGCTCCTCAACCCTAAGGACGTAAACAGAACAGAGGTTAGTAAGGGTGTCACATTCTTAGTCTTCCCTTTTTGTTTCCTCATGTGTGAACCCGTGAGACACTCCTGATGTTCACCTTTATGATGCACCACATAAAAAAAGAAGGTTTTTCATGTAAACCAGGGGGGCTTACTTTTGAATTAGATGTGAAAGTCCAAGAATAGGGGTAACATTTGAGGTTCAGCACATACTGCATAGTAATAATTAAGATAACACCACCAGCCACCTTCTAGTCTAATTTTAGCTGCCTTGTCAGACTTTCCTCATCACTATGCCATGCCAAGCTTCTTTATGTAACAGGGCCTATGCTTATGCTTTAGAAATAGTTGATAGTCCATTTAATCTATCCTGGAATCCATTTAGGCATGTAGACGGTTTGTGATTTATTCCAAAACTGAACAGCTGCACTGTTCATTCACAACTGTTACTGATGGCACTCAAAAGAGGCACTCAAGGCTCAGAGTGGAGCTCCCCGTCTCCAACCAGCTTTCCATCAAAAACTGCTCAGCCTATCAAGTCCTTTGTTAGTTTGTTTATTTGTTTGATAATAATTTAATTCTTTATTCAAATTGGTGACAAGGAGCGCAGTGGCAATAGGACTGACATACCTGAGCACACCTCAGAGGCTCCAAATGCTTCTCTGAATACTGTACTGCAGCGGTACATTCAAAGCCACCAACTGCTCTGATTTTTCAGTTTACTAATTAGTTGTCAAGTGTTGAATTTTTTTCATTAAGTGTAACACAAGTGTTAAAGAACTTATTAAATTGTATCTTACGTGACAGACGGCTGAGGCGTCTGCACCGCTGGGATGCCTGGGAGGTGAAAGAACTAATACCTCCCCTGGGACACTAGGGGGCAGCTGCCCTGGCTCACATTTGAGCCACACATTCGGAGCTGGGAAGCTCCACCCGATTGGGGCACGTGGCCACCACCAGGATCTGCCCAGACGTTCACAGAGACGTGGTGATGCAGGAAGATCGTCAAGGAGCACCTGGAGCACATCTGGGTACTGTATAAAAGGGACCGCCTCACTCCAGTCGAGGAACCGGAGTTGGGAGATAGCGTGACAGAGCTTACGACAGAGGAGAAAAGACTAAGAGAAGGAAGTGAGTGACTAGTGCACTATATTTGATTATTAAAAATAAATGTGTGTGTTTTGGACATAAGTTGTCTTGGTGTCTGTCCGTGTTGAGACTGGTTCCCACACTTATTATCAAATGGAACTAACAGTAGTATTGTCACGTGTACAGAGTGCAGAGAAATTCATACCTGAACACGCTAATCAACTTCAATATGTTTCCACTTCCTGGTGCCATGTTAAACAAAAGGCTTGTGATTATACTACGAAAATCTTGGTTTCAGTATTCCTTACTTAAGACTTTTACTACACATCATAAAAAGAGCAGTGACATCCATTGCTATTAAGAAGTTTTCTCATTTCTGCTGAAATCTGTTAAGTCAAGGTTACTTTACTATTTCCACCATGGAAGAACAGAGTAATCATGGGTAAGAGCCCAAGGAGATATATTCTTTGTTCTTTTGGGATGGCACGGCGATGCCGTGGATAGCAACTCATCCCCATAGATCTAACATCTTGAGTTTGAATTTATTTATGTATCTGTCATATAGTGCCTTTCATATCTATCTATCTATCTATCTATCTATCTATCTATCTATCTATCTATCTATCTATCTATCTATCTATCTATCTATCTATCTATCTATCTATCTATCTATCTATCTATCTATCTATCTATCTATCTATCTATCTATCTATCAAATAGCGTCTTTAATATCTATCTATCTATTGTAAGAGATGGCTGGCAGCTCAACCCAGCCGGGACGCCCTGGATATGGAAGCATGGGGAAAGGCATCTTTTTTAGGGCACTGCTTCCCCCAACCTGCTAGATGGAAGCTTCCCTGGAGTGTAGAGGTGCCCCGGATTCCCACAGGGCATCCTGGGACTTGGAGTTTGGTATCTCAGCCGTGTTGGGTGCCGTGGGTGCCACCAGGGGATGCTGTGAATTTACAACCCTGAAGTACTGGCAGGCCATGTGACCAGAAGCCCAGAAGTACTTCTGGATTGGCCAAAATAAAAGGACTGAACAGTCCTCAGAGAAGGGAGCCAGAGTTGGGTGGAAGATGGACAACGCTTGCTGGGAGGTGTGCAGGTTAACATTATATAAAGTTATTGTCTGTTTTTACCTGCATTATTATCAATCTTTAATATTGTTTTTTGTATCAGTAAGGTGCTGCTGGAGTATGTGAATTTCCCCTCCTATCTATCTATCTATCTATCTATCTATCTATCTATCTATCTATCTATCTATCTATCTATCTATCTATCTATCTATCTATCTATCTATCTATCTATCTATCTATCTATCTATCTATCTATCTATCTATCTATCTATCTATCTATCCTCAAAGTCACACTAGTGGGCTGATCAGCTATTTCAAATTGGCCCTGTATGAGTATATTTACATTTACATGTATTTGCTTAGCAGACACTTTTCTCCAAAGCAACTTACAAGAGAGATCAACATAACTGAGTAAACATCAGCCTGGGGACAACAAATGTTACAGAACAAGGTCATGAAATTGATCATCACAAGTGAGGAGCTTCCACCAATCAGGACACAAAACTAGTTAAACGTCCTTAGTTTCAAGCACCTATCCAAGTTTTTATCTATTAGAAGGATATTCCCAAGATGAGAGAATCTTCACCCACAGCAGTTCAGATGGAGGTGGGCAGCTCATTCCACCAGCTAGGAGCTACATGTGAAAAGAGACTGGATTGAGATTTAATGCCACACAGAAGTGATATCATAAGCCTCCATTAATTAGCAGACCTGAGTTAGCAAGAATGAGTATCAGACCTCATGAGTGCCTCCATATACATAATTGCTGATCTATTGACTATTCTGTAAGTGAGCATCAAGGATTTGAACTTAATGTTTCATTCTATATGTCAGTGGTTTTCAACCTGTGGGGCGGGGGGGGGGACGCGAAGTAGAAAAAAGGGGGGGGGCACGAAGATGTGAAAAAAAGAAAACAAGAATCGAAAGTATGAAAAATACATCTATTGAAACCAAAACAAATTAACTTAAACTACATTCTGATACTAGAAAAATAAATATACAGTAGAGTTAGATAAATGTCAATAAAAGTTACACTGTAAGTAGGTGTAATAAAATATGCATCTATGATATATCATTAATTAATAAAGAACAAATTGGTATTAGTGAGCTCCTTTCAAAAAAACGTTAGGGGGGTGAGATTAAAACTGTTATGAAAACTCAGGTCACAAATACTTAAAGGTTGAGAAACGCTGCTATATGTGATGCAGTTTATTAGATTAATGATTCCGAGAATTATCAGTGACCTCAACAGTGATGTTTTCATTGTAATATTTTACATGTTTTCCATTATAGGTTACATTATAAATTTTCTGGAATCAAACTCATGATATGTGCGCATTTGATACTAGCTAGATAACATGCACACCATTGCTTTGAGTGGAGGTCCTTCCACCTCATTTGGTATATTAATTGAAAATGTTTCCACTTGCATATTGAATTCAGAAATGTTTATCATTTGTACTTTGCATATCTGCTGTAATATTTTCAATGTCCCACATTCTTTCCTAAAAGTACGTATTTTGAATTGGCTGGAATTAAATAAAGGACTCGCACATGACTGGAAACACTGTCAGAGTGCTCATTAATTATAGATTGACAAATTTTGCAGTGTTTTGCTTTGATATCATCAACGAGTTTTCCAAGTACAGCATCTGAAATCTTTTACAATGCTTTTCATAGAGAGAATAACAACTCTGAAATATGCCACACATGGAATCATACACAGGGCCTCAGTTATTTTTCCCTACTAGTAAGCCAGAAGATGAAACCTCAGAAACTTTCATCCTTTTGGCCTTCTAAAATGCTTCGTTAAATTAATTCTCATTGCATTTCTTATGCAAAGCTATTTCAAATTTTCGGTCACTAAACCAAGAATGATGCCACATTGATACAACAATTGTCATTTTTTTTAAATAGCATACTTACTGTGTGAAGATTTCATTGAAATATCTAAAATAGTTAAAACGTTAACAATCTCTGAAAACATTTTCTTTTGGGAAATGGCATGCCAACAGTCAGACGCACTGTGGATGTCAATTCAAGACAACAATATAAACCACCATCATCAGCAGCCAGTCCATGAACGTGCCCATCACTTAATGAAAGGTGTGTGGCTTGTATGTGCCATGCGGGATTATCCAGGAGGAAAGGTGGCCTCTTGCCAGGGAGGGAGGCTGGAGTTAAAGGAAAGAGGTGGACGTGCATCCAGTCCAGGTTGGGAATTGATCCCTCATCAGGAAAGAAGACCAGAATAATGGAAGGACAGGGGGAGTTAGTACACACTCCCCCAGCACACTAGAGGGCAGCCTTCTTGTTGGGAATCATTGTGCCATGGGCCAGCCCTACTGGGTGTAATGCCCCTCTAGTGGGCATTATTGGAAGTGCTTTTGCATCTTCTTGAGACTTACATGCTTTGGGACTCCAAGTTCATGATGCATATAATGAATAAAAATTAATATAAGAAGTGAAACTCTAAAATAGACACACATACACAAGATGGGTGCTCATGCATACTGAATGCTTTGTTCTTAGTAATCATTTCTTTGATTTAGATTTGCCCATGTAAAGGAGTTTGTTTTCTGCTTTTTGACACAATCGTTTTTCCATGATATGGTTTGAAAATTACATTTTTCTTGGCAGTTCAATATGCATTGTTACTGGGGTTTTGAAAGCTAAGGAATATTTCTAACATTTATTTTTCATTTTGAGTCATCTTTAACAACATAAATGATGAGCTCAAATTTTTTGAAGAGAAATACTGGTCTCTAAAGTATGTATTTTAATGAAAAGAACTTAATGGGATTAATTATATTTGCCAAGGATGGCTGCATTCTAAAGGATTATTTAACTTTACTTTGTTGTTTTACTACAATGGCATTTAATGGATTTGTTGCAACTTACAACACATGGTAGCTAAGGGAGGTACCCTCAGAAGTTGTGAGTAACATCATCATTCCCATGATAGTATAAAAGATCATCATTTTGAATGAAGCACTTTCTAAATTTATGGATAATTTAAATGAAGAGCTTTGTGAATGTCACTGCATAAATTCTGGTTTGTCATTTCTTTCCTTTTGCTTTGATTGCTCTCAGTTTCTCTGCAGTTCCTTGCATGTATTCTGTTTCCCCTCACTTCCTGGTCCTTGTCATCTTTTCTCAGTGCAACCAGTGGTCTGGTCAGGTCGTGTTGGGGAGCCAGCACTGGTACACCACGTTGCTGCACCCACCACATGATGAAACAGCTCAGGATCCCCGTTGTCAAATGACCCGCTATCTGCCACAGCCATGTGTTATGTGGGTGTCCCTTCGCCTGGTCCAACCACTTGGGTCCTCAACAGTGAAGATCCTGTGAGCCAGATATCCCTCGAGAAAGCGCGCCACATGGCCGTAGTGCCATAACTGACGCTCCCTCACAATGCAGGTAATGCGCCTCATTTGGGACAAACAGTCAAAGTCAAACCAGCGGTACTAAAGGATTCCACGAAGAGATTTAGTACTGAAGGAATCCAGTCTTCATCTCAGGTCACTGGATAACGTCCATGTCTCGCAACCATATAGCCAAACAGGAAGCACCAGGACCTGGACCATCATCCTTTTTGCAAAGATGTCGGGAGCACCACACACCCATTTCCAGTGACCTCATGACCCTCCCACCCCATACTCTACCAAGAAGTGTCGCCAGTGACATGAATGTCACTGCCGAGGTAAGTGAACCTCTCGAAGAGGTTGACACTCTCCCTACAGACAGACAAACTGCTGATGGCTGTGCCACTGACTAAATCGCTGCTGAACAATTGAATCGACTTCATATGCAAGTCAATACAAACCATTACATATAGTGCTGAGGTGGAAGTTCACAAGCCACAGATCCACACTCTACTGGGAGACCAAAGAAAGTGTCCAAGGATTGTAAATCATCATAAGATGGTCTTCAACTACCAGTCCCGAACATACACCAATAACTGCACTAAGACAGCCTACTTAATATCTTTAGTTGATTACAGGCCATTAGAATGGGCTTCTGCTCTGTGTGCCGTGGATCATCTTGCATGTGCTACATTTGCAATGTTCAATTTTCTGTGGAGAACATAAGTAGCCATAAAAAGGTTGCTTACATTACGACGAGGGAATGAGACTATGAGTGATTACGTGGTCCCCTTTTAGACCAATGCAGCAGATGTAGCACGGTCAGGCAAAACCCTGGCATCTTTATTTTAATAAAAAAAAGCTTATCACCGAAGGTTAAAGATGAGTTAGCTAGTGTCTCACACGAGCGTATCGGGAGCAGCTGAAGGACCCGACGTGCATCACGACAACTCGCGCCAGGGGACAAAGGCGGGGTACTAACCTCTCTCTCTCTTTTCCCATAGAAAGGACGAAGCACCGCTGCCATGATCCATCCCACATAAACAAAAGGCCATCACTTCCGGGTTCCTTTCTCTCCTCTGGTCCACCATTGATGACGTCCACTACCCATCCACCACCATGCCTTCCCAGCATTCCATGCCTCTAATTTCCGGTCCACCTCTTTATAATGTCTGTGCAACCAACCCTGTTTGTCTGATGAAATTTTCTGTTTTGTTTTGAGATTCTGATGACCTTTGTTGCAAAAACCCCAAAACTTTATGACTTGCCTAATTATTACACTTGCTAAAGTATTGGCAATACCTTAAGCAAAGCTATTAGAGTAGCACTTAAAATATCTTCTTGGTCCTTATCTCGTTTTCTTTGTGTGCCTTATGGTGGCATAACTCCTCTGACAATATTTTCTTTTTTTTTCTTTTTTTCAGCACCCATTACTAAGAGGTGGCCCAATTACAAAGCAAGTAATTTCACTTGATGTCATTAGTGCAGTGTTACTTTGGCTGAAGTTGGCCTGAGCTGTTTGGCCAAGATTGCGGATTCACCCCTAACATTTGTCTTTTTTTTTCTTTGTTGTTTTTGAAAATGAATTTCAACCCCATTTTGGACTATGATGTAAGACTAAAGTTTGACTCTGGTTACGTATGTGTTATTTCTTTGGAGTTATTGCCACAATAACTGATTGCAATTTGATTACTGTTATTATACATAATGAGCCTTAAATTTTTGTTTCCTAACTTTCTGGTTACAAATTTTGACCTCCTGTTTTGACAGAGTCAATGCAGGCTCTGATTAGGGCGCTTGAGAGACTGAGCGAGGAGTCTGAATGTCTGGGCTTGCGAGTGTCCTGAATAAAAACCAAGATCCAGGCCTTTAATGACCTCTTGGGCATAGCCATCAGCAGTGTGTCTGTCTGCAGAGAGAGTGTCGACATTGTTGAGAGCTTTACTTACCTTGGCAGTGACATTCATGTCTCTGGTGACTCTTCCTATGAAGTCAGTAGATGAATTGGGAGAGATTGGGGGTCATGAGGTCGCTGGAAAGGGGTGTGTGGAGCCCCTGATATCTGCAAAAGGATGAAGGTCCAAGTCTTTAGAGTCCTGGCGCTTTCTGTCTTGCTATATGGTTGCGGGACATGGACGCTATCCAGTGACCTAAGACAAAGACTGAACTCCTTTGGTACTGTTTCTCTCCGGAAAATCCTTCGGTACCTTTGGTTTGACTTTGTGTCGAATGAGCGATTGCTCATGGAGTCCCGAATGAGGCACATTACCTGCATTGTGAGGGAGCATCAGTTATGGCACTACGGCCATGTGGCACGTTTCCCTGAGGGTGATCCGGCTCGTAAGATCCTCATTGGTTGCCCATGTAACACCTGGCTGTGGCAGATAGAGGGTCATTTCCAGAGGGTGGGACTGGACCATGTGTCTGCCCGGGGGGGTTGCAAACCAGGATCCCGAGTTGTTTCGTTGTGCAGTGGGTGCGGCAACACACTGTACTGGTGCATGCTCCCCAACTTGACTTGTTTTGACTATGATATATGTCTTGACATGCTGTGTAAATTACAGGACCTTCTATACACAGCTGTGTGTTCTTTTCTAAACTGTCCGTTCAGGCCAGGTTCCCACAGGTGGACTCCAGTCAAGTTCTAGACACACCTCAATGACAATTAAAACTGACAGGATGTAGCTGACCACAATCTGGAGTGCAGCTAAGGGACCGAGTACTTAAATGAATGAAAGATTTCAGTTTTTGATTTTTAATAAATTTGCAAATCTTTCTGAAAACACATTTTCTTTTGATCACTATGGATTAGTGAGTGTGGACTGATGGGTGGAAATGGCAAATTTGTCCAGTTAAAATTAATATAATAAAGTTTTTATAAAGTGAAGGGGTCCAAACACTTTCTGAATTCACTGTAGACATAACCCAATACCGAAAGAAGACTCGACCATGAGACGTGTACAAGCATGGCAGATAGATAAGATTAATAATCAGAGATGGAAACTGCATGCAAATAAATGTCTGTCAATGGAAGCTATGGAAAAGAAACAGATGACCTAGTCCTAAAAGTTCACGAGAAAGCTAAATAAGTTCCAGAGAAGTTCCTATATGTGGTTTCTTCTCCAAACACGCAGAAGTGGCATTAGCCCAGTGAAATATTTCATACTATATGTGGCTAGCAAGGCAAAGCAAATGGTAGATTATATAGGCAAAATCATGTAGGAAGTTATTTTGTTTATTTTATTAAGTTTATTTTGTTATTTGGGCACTGGCAAAAATCCATTGACTGCAGACATGCAGATCAGAATGAAAACAGTGTACTTTAGAATTGGCACAGGCTCTCATATGACTGCAATTACAGAGAAGCTTTCATGCATATTTCTACACAGCGTAACCCAGACAAGTTGGCTAAGTCTCCTAAACATCTGATGGGACCTGGAGGTGTGCCACCCATCGTGGCAAGCATAGCCAGAAAAGCACTGTGCAGTGGTGAGAAGACTGCTGCAGTGGACATTGTAATGAAAAGGCAAAAGAGAACAGGAAAGAGAGGGAGTTCCAAATGGAAGCTCCTCGTCCATTCAACATCATGCAGGAGTAGTGAGAACAGGAAAGTGATAAGACAACACCAATTTCGCTGTCGAATGTTTTCCTTGGTGGCCTAGTATGGACTGATGATATGTTTTGAAATCCCGAAAATGGCCGAAGGGACAGAGTAGAAGGTGGGGCTTGTCTGAGGTCATGGCTCTTCTTCAGGACTCAGTTTTCTGAAAAGAAGTCAAACAGACACGCAGAGCTTTCAGTAAATCCTTGCCACATATTCCCTTAACCTCCTTAGCGTTACATTTTTTTTCTCAAAAAAAGAATATGTAAAAAGTGATGCATTTTTTGACTTGAAAAATTACATCCTTATATTATTGTGCTTGTATCCATCCGTGCTCGATATTAAACAATGGTTGCAACAGCTACTATATCCCTCCACAACAATTGTAAGGAATCCATGTTCCTAGCAGAGTTTTGACCTGAGGCTTATCTTCAAATTTTCTATTCTTCAATGTGACCAATTATCGACTGTGGAATTTGACTCTTTATTCGGTTCATACTTTGTTACTGGTCGAAACTGCATTATGACACTACAGTTTTACACCTTCTCTTCCCTTCACTTCAATGTAAGCCTCCCGATAAAATGAAAAGGCATATACAGCCTAGCTGCGAACAACAGTAACAGTCTCACCGGCCTACATACTCACACCTGCGCACAGAAGCAGAAACATCTAAATCACGCCAGACCAACCAGAACAGGAAAGATGGTTTAGAACAACAAAGACAACATATGACAAACCACAGAGAGACATTATCCGCAGCAAGTCTTCCACCTAGACAGTGAACGAAAAACAAATTACACACACAACCTTTCTGAAGAGCAACGGCAAACTGCCAGACAAGAAGAAACATTACAACGGAAAAACAACAGGGATTCCATAATACTGACAACTCAAAACAAGATATTCCCTTTATATTACGGCATGGGCAATTCTCCGTTCGTTTAGCATATTGTATGATTAATACCAAGTCACAAGGACAAACGTTTAATAACATCAGAGTTTATTTGCCAGGCCCCGTTTTTACCCATGGCCAGTTGTACACTACATTTTTCAGAGTGTATCGAAACCTGGGTTAAACATACAGGTACTTGTGGGTTACACACAGGAGAATATTTTCGCTGATAATAACATTTGTACAACAAATTACGTTTTCCGACAATTGTTACAGACGTCAGTATGCTACATTACCTGACGACCACACTTCACACATAGTGACTTATATGTGCCCTGCATTTCCCTTCTTATCCAATATGTTCTGTTAACCTTTTCATGTTACAGTTTGTATTGTAAATATTCATGCTATTGTAAGTGACTATAATAACATCCCATACTAATCATGTGACTATTGTAATACTGAGTCCTCTCACAGGTCACTTCTTATTAAAATAATCTGCTTTTTTACTGTAATGTGTAATGTTCTTCTCTCCCTCATCATCATTTCATTAATGCTTTTACTCTTAAATTTTTGCAAGCACAATTTGCTAGGTTTTATTAGATGTAAAACATACAAAACACTAAAACTACAAAGTGAGAAATGTAAAAGGTATAATAATAATAATAATAATACCAGATATCATCAGCAGCTACCGGTTCCCATCTGTTTGAACAGAAAAACTGCTTAGGTGTATGGTCATTTACCTGACACTGTTCATCTCAACAACAATTCTTTCGATCACGTCATCATCAAGAACTAACTTCAAGTAAATAAGTGGATCTTGGCTGTCAACATTCACTTTTATTCCGGGCTGGCCACAAAATTAAAACAAGGTGGTGCTGGTTTATTTGAAGCAGGGTCAACAGAAACCCAAACGCATTTGAGCGTCATTTTCGGATTCATCAGAATCTCTTTCGGCTTCACTGTTCATTTCAATTTCACTGCCTGAAGACTGATTCACTTTGTCATCATTGCTGATGAGAGGCTCCTCAACATCACTGCTCATATCACTGTCAAGTGCGTGCAACACCTGGGTTGCTGAAAAACGTTTCTTACGAGACGCCACTGTGAGGCTAGGAGATGATGCGTCTACACAGTTGCCCAGGATGCGCTCTGGCCTGATGCTTATGTAAGATGCACCTATAACATTGCCCAAGTAACACTCGGGACTAACACTGTTAGCACTTTTAATGTCCAATTTAGACATAATATCAGTTTTGGGTGGAGTTCCATTAGAAACGTTGCAAATGCATCGAGTGAAGAAGATTGAATGAACTCCAGCCCTATATACACATCACATCAGAAGACACAACGGCCTCGATAGTTCCTGATAGAGTTGTTAACTGAATTCTATGTAGCCTAACACATCTTGCACTTCATATCTTTCTCACTTTCTTTGATTCCTATCTGCTTTGTTTTGTTAATACCTTCATGGTTTTCAACTTTCACCTGCCTTTTGACCTTGTCTTGTGTTACATTTATGCATTTATCAACTCGTGTTTAATTTACCTCACAATAATACTCATGCCTTGAGGAATGAATAATATCCTGGAGGTGTAATAGAAATGAACTGAGTGAAAATAAATCAAGAATGAAACTGTAATCTGTCTTTGATCATATCATTTCATGTCCACCCACAATTAGATGGTGAGAGGAAGACTTGGGCGTTGAGGGGGTCCGGTTTGGTGGGCTCAGGATTGGGTCACTGCTTTTTGCAGATGATGTTGTCCTGTTTGCTTCATCAGGCTGTGATCTTCAGCTCTCTCTGGATCGGTTCGCAGCCGAGTGTGAAGCGGCTGGGATGAGAATCAGCACCTCCAAATCCGAGACCATGGTCCTCAGCCGGAAAAGGGTGGAGTGCCCTCTCAGTGTTGGTAGCGTGATCCTGCCCCAAGTGGAGGAGTTCAAGTATCTCGGGGTCTTGTTCACGAGTGAGGGAAGAATGGAGCATGAGATCGACAGGCGGATCGGTGCGGCATCCGCAGTAATGCGGGCGCTGCATCGGTCTGTCCTGGTGAAAAAGGAGCTGAGCCGCAAGGCGAAGCTCTCAATTTACCAGTCGATCTATGTTCCTACCCTCACCTATGGTCATGAACTATGGGTAGTGATCGAAAGAACGAGATCGCGAATACAAGCGGCTGAAATGAGTTTCCTCCGCAGGGTGTCTGGGCTTTCCCTTAAAGATAGGGTATGAAGCTCAGTCATCCGGGAGGGGCTCAGAGTAGAGCCGCTGCTCCTCCGCATCGAGAGGAGTCAGATGAGGTGGCTCGGGCATCTGATCAGGATGCCTCCTGGACGCCTCCCTGGTGAGGTGTTCCGGGCACGTCTAACCGGGAGGGGGCCCCAGGGAAGACCCAGGACATGTTGGAGGGACTATGTCTCTTGACTGGCCTGGGAACGCCTTGGGATTCTCCCGGAAGAGCTAGAAGAAGTGGCCGGGGAGAGGGAAGTCTGGGCATCTCTGCTCAAGCTGCTGCCCCCGCGACCTGACCTCGGATAAGCGGGAGACAATGGATGGATGGATGGAGGAAGACTTGTTCATTCTCGTGGCAGATTCCACCAATAATATTAAGCTAGAAAATGACAAATACCAATGCAGTAGGGAGAATTGCTTAGGAAGTTTCCATCTGAAAATGATTAGAGGTTTAGCCACCACGGTCTTTAGAAAAAAAATATTTTCATTTGGAAAACAGAGAGAGATTAGACATCTAAAAGAAGGAAAGGTTCAGGAGTGAATGGAAAAAAAATGCAGCATGTCAAGCCTAAGCTTGGAGACTGAAGGGCATTACCAAAGTATGTGACGGAAAATATCTAAAGAATCCGTTGACCAAAATTTGCAAGTAGGATTAGATGGAAGGCTCATGATAAAATGGACTGTGGAATTTGAAGGAGACTAACCTTGGTACATGTACAGTAAGTATAAATGAATCTCTGAAGGCGTATAATTTTTAGGTGTCAATGACACAGTTTTACAGTTGCCGCCATCCAGTTTGCCGTGATTCTGAAACAAAATAATACACCATAATCAATAAATGCCACTGACGTGTTGCTGCATTTTGAAGCATGCAGGATTTCATTTGTGGTCGCTTACAAAGCCAGCACAATCAAAAATCTCTGTCTGGTTCAAGTTCAGAACCTTTTGATCACCCCTCATACATACGGCTCTAGCTAAAGTTTAAGTCAGACATGTTGGCAAGCTCTCAGATATACAGCAAACTAGATGACAGCATAAGGGTCTGGTAGATATTATTAGTCCATTACTCCATTTGACACGTATTTTTTTAACTGCCATTTGGAATTGCCTCTGCTCCTGAGTACTTTTCAAAACAGAAAATCTTAACCAAAGTGATTAATGGTTGGGAAGTCGTGGTGTGCACGTGGATGATATCTTTGTACGGGGGAGGACACAAACTGAACCTGATGCCAAGCTGCATTCTTGGCTTGAGGAAGCTCAGGAGGATTACATTACCTTCAACATTTACAAATGTGAACACGAGAGATCAGAGGTGAAATTCTTCAGATCTCATTATGCCCACAGACAAGACAAGAACAGGCTGGGAGATGAAACAGCCCAAGGAACCAGTAAGCTGAAAGGTTTCTAGTCAGTAAGTTGGGACGTTCCTAATTGCCACTGTCTCACAGCTCCAGGGGTACATTTCCAGGTGAATCTCTGCTGATTGAGAAAGAGCTTTGGGTGGTGAAGTTTCTTGTAACTTGTCCCCAAGTTACAGGATAAGTTTGGTATTTTTCATGTTAAACTTATTTTTTCACAACCCTGGTGTACAAAAAAGTAAAGGTTTACTTACCTGAGAAGACAGATTGGGAGGACATGAAGGGTCATGAGGTCGCTGGAAAGGGGTGCAAAAGGACAAAGGTCCAAGTCTTTAGAGTCCTGGTGCTTCATGTTTTGCAATATGGTTGTGAGACATGGACGCTATCAGGTAAGAATGGACTCCTTCGGTACTGTGTCTCTTCAGAGAATCCTTGGGTATCGCTGGTTTGACTTTGTGTGGAAAAAGCAGTTGCTCACGGACTCCCAAATGAGGCACATTACCAGCATTGTGAGGAAGTGTCAGTTATGGCAGTTGTGGTGCTATTCCCCGAGGGTGATCCAACTCACAGGATCCTCATGGTTGAAGACTTGAGTGGCTGGACAAGGCCAAGGGGACATCCACGTAACACCGGGCTGCGGTAGATAGAAGATCATTTCTGGAGAGTGGGATTGGATCGCGGGTCTGCCTGGGGGGTTGCCAACCAGGATCCCGAGGTGTTTTGTTGTGTGGTAGGTGCGGCAACGTGCTGTACCAGTGCATGCTCCCCAATCTAACCTGACCTAACCTGGTGTACATTAATTTGTCATGGGAAATTGTGTCCTTAAATTAAACATTTTTTAAACGTATCTTGTGAAGCCACTAAGGGCAATCCTCAAGTTCCAAACCCCACACAATTACTCCAATTGCAGCCCCAGGTTCAAATAACTGCTTTTATTTAACACCTTCAACCAGATGACAGCATGATGGTGCAGTGATAGCGCTGTTGCCTAGCAGTAAGGAGACCAAGGTTCCCCCGATTTGGAGTTTGCATGTTCTCCCATTGTCTGCATCGGTTTCCTCCCATAATCCAAAGACATAGTGTGTGGTTGGTGGGTGTATATATGTGTGTGTGTGTCTGCCCTGTGATAGACTAGTACCCTTTCCAGGGTGGGTTCCTGCCTTGTGCCCAATGCTAGCTGGGATAGGCACCAGCAGACCCCCATGACCCTGTTCAGGATTAAGTGGGTTACTGACCTTCAACCAGTCTTCCTCTTCCATAATACAAAATGCAAATTCTTTTCTTTTCTCTTCCTACTCTCGTTTCAGGTAAGCTTTGTCCACCTCCTCTCCCTACACCAACTTCCCGGGCTGTGTGGAATGCTCACTTTTGAACCTAACCCAGGATTATTTCACCTGCCCAATCACTGTCTCCAGGAAGAACAACCAGGTCAGGTGGAACCCCCTCAAGAGGAGGGATTCACCACCCAGTAGCTCTCTCTGGTGGCACCCACAGAACCACAACTGCCCTGCAGGTATCCAAACAGGAACTCAACTAGAAGGAAAAATGGTTTAAAGCTCCATCCCAGAGATACTTCCAGAAAAACTCCTGAATCAAGATCAAGAGCTCCCCTATTTTTACTCCAGGAGATACCATGTTAGAACTCATTCTGATGGACCCTCATACCTCTAAGCTTTTGGTTGTCCCTCTAAATTAAAGCAAAATCGTTTGCTCTGTCACGCATGCATGTCTAAGGAGCACCCTCCTTACTCATTTTGGGTAAGCAATTCCTCCACGGGACGAGAGGGGGCACAGTCTCTAATGGTATTAGCTCTTTCTGTTCCCAGCCATTTCTTTGTCGTCTTCAGCAATTGTTATTTTGTGGCTATCACATGCTGAACAGGTGAAGTGGACCATGTTCCTGTTTTGCAAGTGAAATCAGCATAATTACATTTTAAAAGAAATCAGGGTCATCCACAAAGCATTCAAACATTAAGACTTGGGTAATGAAATATGGCCGAAACACAGGACATCATCTAACACCCATTCCCATTTTGCATCTGTTACCAAAATAACTGCTAGCTGTCATATTTTGAATTCAGGGAAGAATTACAACAGAGACATGAAGAGTCACCGGTCATCTATTGTGTATTCTTCAAGGACTCTGACGTAAAATAAAGGCAGCAATATATAGAAAAATAATGAGTATGTGAAAGGTTCAGTAACTTCAATAGATGTCAATGCAAACTGAAGTAGAACCACAATGTGCTGGCGTGTCTACAGGAAGGGCAACTTCTCAACAAACACATTTCCCCTTCAAATTAAGAAATGAAGCTAATGAGGCAGCCATACTTAACTGTTTTCAATTGCAGACTTCTGGAAGGTAGCAGGTGTTGCAGTTTGACAGTTTCATCCATCCATCCATCCATTATCCAACCCGCTATATCCTAACTACAACGTCACGAGGGTGTGCTGGAGCCACTCCCAGCAAAACACAGGGTGTAAGGCAGGAAACAGACCTCGGGCAGGGTGCCAGCCCACCACAGGGTGAAATGAAAACATGATATTGAGAATATAGCCAAAGATCTCAAGTACATACAGTGTTGTCTTCTCAGCTATTATGGATACCAATATGGTAATCTTGCTGGATTATGGCTTCCTTTTAAGACTCATTATGGGTTGAGTTTAGCCATGTTGAACTATCAAAAGACAGTTTTTTTTCATTTATTTATACCCGGGCAATGCTGAGAACTTCAGCTTGTACAAGATACATGCACCATACATTGAATATCCACAACATTTCCAAATATGTAAACTCAAATGACATACTAAAACAAAATACAGACTCAAAATTAAAATAATAGCACCACTAATGCACCCTTAACTCATACAGAGACATTGACAAATTATAAAAGATTGTTCGACAAGTATGAAAACTGTATTTTTTACTCTCACTTGCTGAACAGAAATAAGAAAGGAATTGGACTTGATGTGAATTGGAAGGATGAGTGATTACACTTCACCAACTGGTTACTTTTGGTTTGAATTAACAGTCACATCAGTTACCTGACCACTGACAAATTATAATTATTTCAAGGGCCCAAGTTAAGTAAGCAAAACTGTTAATAAAATCTTTTCATTTAAAACTAACAGAACTGTGGAGGGGCCAACACACCTTTACCTCATTATGGAGCCTGGCCTTTCTAGCAGGGGTCTTGCCACATATGGTGGTGTAGGGTTCCTTTGGGGGTTTATTCCTCTCTTCCATTTCATTGTTGAGTCGCTGTTTTCTTTTTGCAGAAGGGTGGGTCAGCTGCTTCAGGAAGAACTCCACCAGCTCTTATGTCATGCATTAATGAAGAAAATTTTACTGATTTTGTGCTTGGGGATTTTTGTGTGTGTGTGTTCACCCTGTGATGGATTGGCACCCTGTTCAGGGATTGCTTCTCCCCGATCAACTCCAGCTTTCCCCATGACCCTACTCAGGATATAGCGAGTTAGGAAGATGGATAAATGAATGGATATGCAAAAGAGAGAGGAAACCATAAAACTCTGGCTTGTAGAGTAAATCCAAAACTGGGAATCTTTATGAAAGAAGGAGATATTAACACCAATAGAAAAATGGGGAAAATTAAGGCAAAAAAGCATTTGCCTAAAGAGACAAACCAGAGCATCCAAGCCCCAATACACATTCCAAGAAACAGAATTCTCAAAAAGAGAAGCAGGAAATCCAAGAAAACCAGAAAATCGGTGCTCTCTATGCAGTTTAGAATGCAAGACAGTCAATGAACTGCTCCCCAGCTTCAAACGTAAAGGTTAATGGTGGGCTATTCGCTGGATTTGTCAGGGTGGCCCCACCTCCTGGGGTTCCAGTCAAAAAAACACATAATACATACATAGTATAAAAATAAACAGATTAATATACAGTAAACCCTCGTTTATCACGGTTAATCCGTTCCAGACTCTACCGCGATAAATGAATTTCTGCGAAGTAGGATTCTTTATTTATAAATTGAATATTTTCGCAGTTAGAGTATAGAAAACCTGTTTACGACCTTCTAAATACGTTTTTTAACATTATTATAGATAGATAGATAGATAGATAGATAGATAGATAGATAGATAGATAGATAGATAGATAGATAGATAGATAGATAGATAGATAGATAGATAGATAGATAGATAGATAGATATTAATCCCAAGGGGAAATTCACATACAGCAGCAGCATACTGATACAAAAAACAATATTAAATTAAAGATTGATAATAATGCAGGTAAAAACAGACAATAACTTTGTATAATGTTAACGTTTAACCCCCCGGGTGGAATTGAAGAGTCGCATAGTTTGGGGGAGGAACGATCTCCTCAGTCTGTCAGTGGAGCAGGACAGTGACAGCAGTCTGTCGCTGAAGCTGCTCCTCTGTCTGGAGATGACACTGTTTAGTGGATGCAGTGGATTCTCAATAATTGACAGGAGCCTGCTGAGCGCTCGTCACTCTGCCACAGATGTCAAACTGTCCAGCTCCATGCCAACAATAGAGCCTGCCTTCCTCACCAGTTTGTCCAGGCGTGAGGCGTCTTTCTTCTTAATGCTGCCTCCCCAGCACACCACCGCGTAGAAGAGGGCGCTCGCCACAACGGTCTGATAGAACATTTGCAGCATCTTATTGCAGATGTTGAAGGACGCCAGCCTTCTAAGGAAGTATAACCGGCTCTGTCCTGTCTTACACAGAGCATCAGTATTGGCAGTCCAGTCTAATTTATCATCCAGCTGCACTCCCAGGTACAGTATTTATAGGTCTGCACCATCTGCACACAGTCACCTCTGATGATCACGGGGTCCATGAGGGGTCAAAAGTTTAAACTGTGCTCCATGACAAGACAGAGATGACAGTTCCGTCTCACAATTAAAAGAGTGCAAACATATCTTCCTCTTCAAAGGAGTGCGTGTCAGGAGCAGAGAATGTCAGAGAGAGAGAGAGAGAGACGGAGAGAGAGAAAAGCAAACAGTAAAAAATCAATAGGGTGGTTCGGGCTTTTAAGTACGCGAAGCACCGCCGGACAAAGCAGCTGCAAGGAAGAGAGCAATGTGAAGGTAGAGGAGCGTCCGTATCCTCTAGGCCAGTGTGCGAACAGCCCCTCTGCTCACACCCCCTCCGTCAGGAGCAGAAATTGTTAGAGAGCGTGAGAGAGACAGAGACAGAAAAGCAAACAATCAAAAATCAATACGTGCTGTTCGGGCTTTTAAGTATGCGAAGCACCGCATGTGAAGCATATCGTATATCATTGAGGAGTTTTATTTAATACGTAATACATGCTCTGGTTGGGTAGCTTCTCAGTCATCTGCCAATACCGTCACTTGTATGAAATCAACTGGGCAAAACCAACTGAGGAAGCATGCACCAGAAATTAAAAGACCCATTGTCCGCACAAATCCGCGAAGCAGCAAAAAATCTGTGATATATATTTAGATATGCTTACATATAAAATCCGCGATGGATTGAAGCCGCGAAAGTCGAAGCGCGATATAGCGAGGGATCACTGTAAACATATCATGTAATTTTCTAACCTGTTTAATGTGGATCAGGGTTGTGGTTGCTAGGGCCCATAACAGCTAGCATAGGGTGCAAGGCAGGAACAAACCATGGAGAGGGTACTAGTCTATCACAGGGTTCATTGTAGGGCAAACACACACACATACCAAACACATACTATGGGCCAATTCAGAAACGCCAATTCACCAACTCTTCATGTCTTTGAACAGAAGGAGGAATTTGAAGCACCCAGAGGAAACCCACACAGACACAGGAGCACCCAGGACGTGGACTTCAGTCTCCTTCCTGCGAGGCGGTAGGACTACCATTGCAGCAGTGCACCGACCCCAGTCATTTTTAATCCATAATTTAATTTTTGGGGAACCTGGGAAGAAGAACTTAGTTTATTCAATGAAAAAAAAATATATATAGATTAAGTGTTTGAGGACTACCACTCATTGGGTGAGATTTCAGTCACAAGATGGCATAGTAGGCCTTATTTAAAAAAAAAAATAATAATAACGATTTGCTATGTACCTTTTGCGCCCAACTGTGCTGCAAGTCGCTATGTGTTATTCAATCCTCCAATCAGTCTAAACACAACAAAAAGCAAGCTTTTATTCAGCAAAGGAGTACCATCAAAGAGGGGAAGGGTGGGCTAATCTTACATCTCACATGAAGAGAACAACAAACAATAGCGTTTATGCCCCAGTGAGCCTGACTAAACAGGATGTACTTAAACTATTATGTGGGGTTTGGATTTCTCACTTTATTGTGTCTCAATATGTTACAAGTCACATTCCTTTCCACTTTCCATTTGTCTCTTTCTCTCTTACTCTGTTTTTCTTTTGCTTTTGTTCCTAAGGGTGGGCACACACAATGCAATTTTATTCCGACTTTAAAGCTCCCAGTTTGTTTTATGTGTTTACATTTACTTACTTAGCAAATGTTTTAATCCACTGCTACTTACAGAAGAGCTGAACAAAATTGTGTAAACATCACTTTGTGACTGTTTTGGAGCAAGCATTACAGGACAAGGTTGCAAAATTGATCATCACAAGTGATGAGCTCATAACAAAATGTATTCATGTTACACTCCATTAGTTACAAGAACATATCAAAGCCATGACCAGTTAGACAGAAATTCACAGAACTAGACAGTCTGAATGGAGATAACACTATTTATCAGCAATAGCGCTGATCAGTGAAATCCGCTAAAGCATTTGTTGCAGCAAATATGATGTGTTCACCGGTGACCCTGTTTGCAGAATATTTTCCTGAAATTCACCTTGGAGACGGCTTGGATGAACATATTCTTTTGGGCGTCCCATGATGCTTTATGACATCACAGAACTGTAGCAGCCACACACAGAACTTTCACACAATGCGTATTGTAAGAACCTTGTCAATCGGCTTAGGGTTTGCTTGACGTCAGGACCCAAATCAGTACTCTAGCCTTCCACCCTGCATGCATTTGAAAAAGCAAAAACAAAACCTTGTAGTATTTTCCTTTGAGGGGTACATTAGCTGACCATAATAAGAGTACAGTGGAACCTCGGGTCACGAACGTCTCGGACCACGTACAAATCGAGTTACGACCAAAAAGTTTGCCAAACTTTTGCATCTGTTCATGACCACACACTTGGGTGACAAACAAGCCAGTTTCCCTTCCGATTCGTACACGCCGATGATTTCCGCACGTGTTCAGTCTCTCCCTGTGCATTCCCTGTGCAGCGAGCAAGCGAGAGAGAGAGAGCACGAGAGCGTGAGTGAGAGAGAGAGAGAGCGTGAGCGAGTGTATATATATTTACATACAGCTCGTACGGGTCTGAACAGATTAATTGTATTTACATACATATACTATGGGGGAACTTACTTCGGGTCACGACCACATTGGGTTGCGACCAGAGTTTTGGAATGAATTATGGTCGTGACCCGAGGTTCCACTGTATTATGAATACTGCATCCAGATATATGAAACTGAACTCTTAGTGTCAGATGACTAATTTGCATGCATAATTAGCCATGTGCTGGAGCTAAAGGAGCCCTCTCCCTCACCCTACCCTAAAAAGAAAACAAATGCGACCCTGTGAAATAATTACAGTAACAAAAGGCGTCTCTATCTCTTTCATTGAAGAAAAAGTGTTAAGTATCTGCACAGAGATCGGAAGCAAAAAAGATGTTTCAGCTGCACCCAGAGTCACGATTACAAACAATGGAATGAGCCAGTCTCATGCCACTGCTTCATTGCATAGCTAATGTGTGCTCCAATACTGGAACCCTATGAGTGGAATGTTATATATTTAGCTGTCGTTGGAAGGAACATTGTTGAAATTTTGGGGTGGCAACCTGGTCATTCCTAGCACAAGGAACCTTTCTCAGCTTTTAAAGCCTCTGGGAGTCACAGAGGGAAGGATCTCTGTCCTGTGGTGCATTTTTGTAACGAATGTCTACTCCTTCTGTGAGTATGTAGCGGTCGAACTGGAAGGGGCGGAGTTGTTTGCCCTCACTGGGAGTCTTCTTGGCAATATGAAGGTAAAAACAGAGGATAAGGTTAGCACCAATGCCCACTCTCGTCCCCACGTGGAAGTATATACCTCGGTGGAGCCCGGAGGTTGATCCACTGACGTGCATGCATGACAACATATATATATATATTTTTAGTTATTACTAGTTTGCGGCCATTTTCTGTATTTTGTTTATGGTTATTAATCCTTCTGAATTTTTCTTGTTTGAGTCATGGTGGCACAGTGGTTATCTGCCTAATGGCTCAGATCACTATTTGGCCACAATTATGGGTCCAGCACAGCTAGCAGGACACTTTCCTAGCCCTCGGGGATAATTAAAACACCAATGCACCATTGTAATCCACTTCTTCTCCATTGACTTCACTGTTTTATGCACAGTTTTGACAAAGGTTCACAAACATTTTCCTGATTTCGTCAAACTCATGGCATGAGAATCTCACACAGGATTCACACATCAATAACCAACAGATCTGAGTTGGCAAGAAGAATCAGAGGACTTCACAAGTGGCTCAGTCTGCACAAACAGTAGGTGCTGACTCATTGACTGCTTTGCATCAAGGATTGGGACTTAATCTGTGCTTCTACAGGAGCCAATGTAGTGATCTGAAAAGAGGAGCGACATGTGCATGTCTCGGCTGGTTGAACATCCGAAGTGCCCCTGAATTTTGAAAACTTGCAAGGAACGTGATATGTTTTGCCACAATCCAAGCAGCTTACAAGTTCCCAATGGTTTTTTGTCATGTCAAAAAAATTCACGTACTCTTGGCTTAAGTTTGCCAGGTGTGAGAAGTCACATGAGCCGATTCTACATTAAAATGTCCACAGACACATTAGGAACTGACTCCATCTTTTGTAAGCATGGTTGCTGAAGTGAATCTATTATGTCATGATCAGGTCTTCGGGAAAGAGTGTTGCATGTTTGCACTTTTAACAGATTTGCATGACATTTGCCTTTTCCATTATTTTATCTAGATTCACTCAAAAATTCCTCTTCTGACTCCATTCTTCACAATCCCACATTGCATAGGTACCATAAAGCATTACCAAACAGACTCGTTATACAATTGTGTTCATTTGTTCAAAAGGCTCCCAACTGTTTACGTTCCTATAAAACCACAACATATGTGCCAGCTTTTGTCAGCTATCAGTGCCAATGAGTTGTTAAGTGTCAGGGCCACCCGATCTTCCAATGTCATGACACATGTGTAAGGAAATTCTGCTGGGAAAATTTTAAAGGTGGCAGATTTGAAGAAAATAAGAGGTCAGAGATGCAATCAAATAACCCGACTGTAGCTGAGTTCTGTAAAGTCAATACTATCAATCAACAAAACCAAAATGCAAAACTAAATTGTAGCTGTTATGTTCCAGGCTTTGTTCACAGACTTGTGTTTATTTTCCTTTTTTGTCCTGTCCTTATTTAGTTTAATGTATTATTTTTCATGTGTCTATTGTAATTATGTATTTTTTGAACATATTATTGGGACCAGGGTAAGAAGACCAGGGTTCACCCCCTTGCATGAAGTCTGTGTGTGTTCACCTTGCAAAGAACTGGCGACATCTCCGGAGTTTGTTCATGCCTTGTGCCCTATGCTTCCTGGCATAAGCTCCAGTGCCCCCACAACCCTGGCCTGGATTACGTGGGTTAAACAATGACATGATATGTTCATATCATTCTGTTTATTTATTTACTATGTACGTATCATGTGTTTTTGTGGGTGGAACTCCCACCCTGATGTCTCCACTGAAGGATCACCTTCAGCCTTTAAGTTTGAAGCCTTTGGAGTGGGGGGGCTCTTTAGTAGTTCAATGACTGCCTTGCATTCTAAAATTTTTTGTTTTTCTTTTTGAAGATTCTGTTTCTTGGAGTGTGCACTGGGAGTTGGTTGTTCTGGTTTGCCTCATTAGGCAAACTCTTTTTGCAATACTTTTCCCAATTTTTCTATTGGTGTTAATAAATCATTCTTTTATACAGAATTCCTAATTTTGGATTTTCACTAAAAGCCAGAGTTTTACGGTTTTCTCTCTCTTGTAGGACTTCCATTCATCCATCTCTCTTCTAAACTCTCTATATCCTCAGTAGGGTCATGGGGAGATTGTAGCCCACCCAGTAAAGTATAAGATGCAAGGGAGGAACAATCTTTGGGCAGGGTGCCAGTCCATTACTGAGTGAACAAACACACACACACCCACACCCAGACACACACACACATACTCTAGGATAAATTCAGTATTACCAGTCCACCTAACTTGCATGTCTTTGGACTGTGGGAGGAAACCAGAGCACTCCAAGGAAACTGCAAAAAATATGCAAAGTCCACACAGGGAAGACCTAGGACATAAACCCCAGCCTCCATGTCAGGAGGCGGTAGTGCCACCACTGAGCCACAGTTCTAACTTTTTGTAAGACATTTTGACATATTTTGCTACATTTAAAGTTATCTGAATTAGGATCTTGTTCCTCGTGGTTGGAACATGTGTAGGCCCAAAGCCAGTGTGGCAGACCTTGCCCCACCGGGATGCCTGGAGAATGGAAAGACTGGGAAAGTGGCAATACCTTTCCAGGAACATGAGGGGGCAGCCCCACTGGTGTGCATTGGGGCCGCGGGACTGGCTCAATCCTGTTGGGGACCATGGCCACCACCAGGGGGCGCTTGGGCAATCCCAGAGCTTTGGACTGCAGCACTTCCACCACACCAGGAAGTGCTGCGGGAAAATCATCAGGGAGCACCTGGAACACATCCATGTGCATTATAAAAGGGGATGCCTCACTCCATTCAGAGAGCTGGAGTCAGGAGGCAGAGGACAGAACTTGTGGGAGAGGAGTGGAGGTGGCAGAGAAGAAGAGAGAAAAGGATGGAAAAGAGAGAAGAAGAAAGGAAGGACTGTGAGCTGATTAATGCATTGTGTGGTGCTGTAGAGGGAAGAAGGAATAAACATGTGTGTTTTTGGACTTCTGTGTCTCAGTGTCTGTCTGTGTCGAGGCTGATCTTCCCACACCGGCCAAGTAGGGTATTGGGGTCAGGCTGCTTTGGATGAGGCTTCTTCTGGGCAGGCTAGTGAGGGCCCTAGCCTGTGTTTGTGTGTCTTTTAGAAGCCTCACACCGTTTTCAATTGTATAAGTATGATGTTCATCATAACAGAACTAGGAGCACACACCAAAAGTTTATTTTACCATATCCACGGTCTTGGATAACCAGGAAGTGCTTGGCACTGACCTTTACACCACTGAGACGGTGAAGTTACTCAAAGTTACTGGTCATCATTGTTTAGCAATGCCATGGCAACAGTACACAAAATGGCACCATTTGTGTTTCTTTCACTACGATAGTGCATGTGAGCGTGTAGCAGTATGGCTGCCGTCCATTCAAAGATCGAGACGCGGCTCGTTTAGTGTCTGCACTTGAAGGTTAGATAATGATGATATTTCATTTGTTTTCAAGTTTTCCTTTGGCCATGTTCTCTTGCCTTTTTAAAAATGTACAAAAAATGCCTGGAAAACTGCCGGGATTAAATCACTTAGTGATTTGTATATAGACAACGTTTTTGCATCCTACGAACAATTACACTCCAAATTTAACTTACTAGCAACACTTTTCTTTCACTAACCTTCAAATTCGAAACTTTGTTAAACTGAACCTGCCCAGTTTTCCTCACCTCCCACCTACATCTATGCTGGAAAAAATATTGCTCAGTTCCAAGGACTCAGACAGCATTTCTGTAACATATAAAACTATTTTACAGTCCCTCCCTTTTAAAGATCAAAGAGAACAGTGGAAAAAGGATCTCTTATTCAATATTTCAGAAAAGGAGTGGAAAGTAGCAATGCACAGAATTCACCCGAGCTCCATTTGCACAAAGCATAAAATTATTCAACTTAAAATTACATATCGAGCACATCTGTCTCGTTTAAAATTGTCCAAAATGTTTCCAGGGCAAGATCCAACCTACAAACGCTGCAATCAAGTCCCAGCCTCACTGAGCCATATGGTTTGGCCCTGCACCAAATTAACATCATTTTGGACCAAAAATCTTTAAATGCCTTTCAGACAGCCTTGGTGTCACAATCCCTCCTAATCCACTAACAGCTGTGTTTGGTGGGCTCACAGAGGGGCTTAAAGTGGAGAAGGACAAACAAACTGTGATCACCTTCACTACACTATTAGCACAGAGACTTATCTTGCTCAACTGGAAAAATCCTAACCCACCTATTCTAAGTCGGTGGGTAACTGATGTTATATACAATTCGAAACTGGAAAAAATCTAATTCGCACTTAGAGGATCTGTACAAAACTTTTTCAAAGCCTGGGAGGATCTAATCAGTAACATTTTAGAATACCATTTAAATTGAGGAAGCAGGTTCTCTCCCCTCTTTTACTCCATTTATCTGTATTCATTTATTATTTTATCTATTTATTTGTCTTTACGGGCGGAACGGTTGGCGCAGTGGTAACACTGCTGCCTCGCAGTTAGGAGACCCGGGTCTGCTTCCCAGGTCCTCCCTGCGTGGAGTGCATGTTCTCCCCATGTCTGCGTGGGTTTCCTCCCACAGCCCAAAGACATGCAGGTTAGGTGCATTGGCGATCCTAAATTGTCCCTAGTGTGTGTGTGTGTGTGTGTGTGCCCTGCAGTGGGCTGGCACCCTGCCCGTGGTTTGTTTCCTGCCTTGTGCCCTGTGTTGGCCGGGATTGGCTCCAGCAGACCCCCGTGACCCTGTAGTTAGGATATAGCGGGTTGGATAATGGATGGATGGATTTGTCTTTAATAGCATAAAGTTTTACACTGCTGGCCAAGCTCTTTTTCTCAGGGGTGGAGGTTGATTTGTTTCAAATCTTTTTCTTTTTTTTTTTTTTGTAAAACTCGAGTTATGTGTATGGAGTGTTATTTGATTTCAGTAAAATTTTAAAAAAAATTACAATTTCTGTTTATCTCTTTTCAGTGGGATGTTTGTGAATTTAGTGTTTATTGAACCAGCCTGTCTGATTTTCCTTTTGGAGGAGATTGGATTGTTAAATTAAATAATTTTCTGCTTTAATAGTTTGTATGAGCACAATACTGTATATGGTGAAATGCATAAGCCTGGTTAATAGTGTCTGGTGCTCATGCTGGGCTTATGTAGTCCTGGGGTTATTTCCCTGTCTGATCCTGACTCTGAAATGCATATAAATAGTCAGTCGACCATATCTACTTTGGGGTTGATTTCTTTCTTATACAAGTAGCCGGCCCTAACCTGACCCTTGCAGGATTTGCTTTATAGTGTCACACATTCTGCCATTATATGCTGCCAAGTTGTGCTGTCGATGCCGAACCAAGATGCAGCTACAGAAATACTGCAATCTGGCAGTGGCTTGCTTGTTGTAAAGCCAGGCCACAGGAATGTAGCACAGCATGGCACCCTGTAAAGCATGGCTGGCGGTGCAGAACACTGTTGTGGTACCAACCTGGACTAGCAGGCAGGACAGACACTATGGTAAACAGGTAAGAATAAAGTAAATTTTGTGTGTCACCATAATCTTTGAGGCAAATCCAAAAATAAGCAATGTTGAAAAGGCAGGCACATAAATATCAAAAGTGCTAAACAAAGGTATAGTCCAAGTACAAGGTGAAAGGTCATAACCAGCCAAAAAAGCTTAATGTGCCAAAAAAAAAAAAAGAATTTTAGAACACTAAACTAGAGGTTATCACAAAGGAAAATGAGCACGAGACCACTAGTTAGGCTCATTTTTTTTTTTCTTGCCCCTGCCTACAATGTGAGTTACGTCTGATTGATGTTGCATAGCAACAGATGCAGAGAGGAGGAGCCAGGAGCAAAATTAAAGCAAAAGGTGTGGCTGTGGGCGGAGCCCAAGTAAACTCCTGATAGATAGACCTGGTGGCTCCCCTACTTCTCCCGTCCCTGACTTCTCAACAGGGGAATCGCCCTACATGCAGCTGACCTTCTCTGTGCCTGCTTCAGCTGTTTGGATTGCCTCACCTATCCCTGGCTCCGGTAGGCTCCTCCTGACAGAGACTTGAGATTCTCCAACGACCAGGGCTCTCATGCTGGGGAAACCATGTCCCAAGTCCTGACTCCCGCGGCCTTACACGGAGAGTCGTCCACCCTTCATCACTGATCACTCCCGCTCCATGATCACTCGGCGGGAGCGACCACTACTACTACTCCCCGGGTGTCGGCCCAACACCCAGGCTCACTGTTCAGCTGCATGCGAGCCTGCACTTGCTCGCTCGCTGTCCTGAACTGGCTTTCTGTCTCTCCACTACTTCCTGCTTTCTCCTGCAACCTCTGTTCGTTTCTCTCCTTTTTCTTTTTTTTTTCCCCTTTTAGCCAACTCGCGCTTCTATTTATCAAGAGGGCATGGCAGCTGTGGCAAATCAGCAGCCCCAGGAACAATCATTAATGCGGATGGTTTCTCACATGTGCACTTAGATGAGAAACGCTCACATCGCGAATCGCCCTGAGAACCGCTTCAACCACACAACCACCACGTCCCCTCGCTAAGCCGTGAGTGCTGTGATTATTTATTTTAAAACTGGCCTTTGATGGGAGCTGTGGACCCGCTATACCACAACCCTACCCTGCCATTCTGAATTCCCATAAAACTTTTGAACACGCTCTCCAGTAGAGCAGTACACTTCTGAAAATGCCAGCATGGTGTTCCAGTGTGGAAGGGTGGAAACGCAGACTCTAATCGCACTCTGATTGATTTGTGCTTATTAGATAGATACTTTATTAATCCCAAGGGGAAATTCACATTCTCCAGCAGCAGCATACTGATACAATAAACAATATTAAATTAAAGATTGATAATAATGCAGGTAAAAAACAGACAATAACTTTGTATAATGTTAACGTTTACCCCCCCGGGTGGAACTGAAGAGTCGCATAGTGTGGTGGAGGAACGATCTCCTCAGTCTGTCAGTGGAGCAGGAGAGTAACAGCAGTCTGTCACTGAAGCTGCTCCTCTGTCTGGAGATGATCCTGTTTAGTGGATGCAGTGGATTCTCCATGATTGACAGGAGCCTGCTCGGCACCCAATGCTCTGCCACAGATGTCAAACTGTCCAGTTCTGTGCTGTGGCAGCTACCAATGTTACAAAAAGGGTAACCACCAGGTCAGGTATCGTCCTAGTTTATTCTCACTTATCACCTTATATTTGGATTACTGCATTTGGGTACTGCAGCCAATAATATCTTACACTAGCACTGTAGTGGCAAACAGACACCGGTAGGCTTATAACTGTCATTTACTGATCCTGTTTTATGTAATAGAGTTACTCAAAACATGCAGGTTCCTGGCATCATGAAAAGGAAAAAAATGTCCAGAAAATGAGCAGATTTAATGCGTCAAGGCATAGATATAGCCACACATAGTCTATGGTCAGAATACTAAGGGAGGCAAGAAGAGTTGATTAGCAGCAGTAAAATGCATAGGCAAGGAGCAAAGCCAAGAAAACAAAACAAAGGTCCTAAAACTGATTTCCAGGAAAACACCTTTTAGCTTCCTCTAACAGTAAAGAGAACACTATAGAGTAGCAAAAGTAAGGAAGTCCAAAACTAAAATAGTAGCAGCTGTGAACCATCATTTTATACAGTGGGAGCGTGATGGCAAAATGTGTCCCATCGTAACAGTTTTGAGTTATGAGCATGATGTCAGGGAGCTAAACTTGAAAGATTTATTCTTTTATAAATAGATGGGTGTTATTCCCCCTTAAAGACTTAGTCTTGCAGTGCTTTGTGGGTCTTGGATAAATCTGGAATGGCAGCTGCTGTAAATATTTGAAAATGTCTACAGACTGTCAGAAGAGTCCCATTATGTGTTGATGTTCCTGCACATAAGGTGTAATTGTCCTGCGATGAGGACCTGAGCTTTGTCTTTCTTTTTTTGTCAGTATATAAAAAGAAGGTGAAGCCCTACTTCTGTTTCCAGGTGTGACAGTGATGTAAGATCAGCGTGCCACCAGCATCAATTTCTTACCAATTCTGACCTGAATTACCATTAAACTGTTCACTTTTATCTCAGGGCGGTTGATTAAATAATTCAACTCATTTGGAGCCTTCACATCAGCATTGGCCGACCTCATCAACTTACCACTGCTTTCTGGATTGCAAATAACCTCATGAATATGGACTCGCTATTTTATTTGGTTTTTGTTTTGTGCTAAATATGTACACTCACTGAGCAAATTCTCAGCAACATTTTAGTAATACTGAGTAGGGCCTCCTTTTGCTCTCACGCATTGGAATCCTCAAGATATTGGAGACATTCCTTTGAGATTCTGGTCAAGGTTGACATGACTGCACCAAACAATTTCTGCAGATTAGTTAGCTACACATGCAATCTCCTGTTCTACCACATTCTGAAGGTGTTCTGTTGGATTCTGATCTGGCGACTGGTGAAGGACACTGAAGAACACTGAACTCATTGTCGTGTTGTAATAATCGGCCGGCAGCTCAACCAGGCCAGGACACCCATAGAATGAAAGGATAGGGGAAGGCAACCACTTTTGGACAATACTTCCCCCAAGACATTAGATGGCAGCTTCCCTGCAGTGTAGTGGTGCCCCAGATTCCTGCAGGGCACCATGGGACATGTAGTTTTATACCACAGCCCTGCTGGGTACCATGGGTGCCACCAGAGAACCGCCAAGTAGAACCTGGGGAGTCAGGTTTTCCCCATAGCCCGGAAATACAAAGTCACAAGGATGGAAGCCCCAAAGTACTTCCGGGCTGATTAAAAAACTGGGATTCTCCATCTGACCCGGAAGTCACGTGAGAAGAACAACAGAACCACTTCTGGGTCAAGAACTATATAAAGGACTGCTGAAGACCCAGAAAATGAGCCAGAGTTGGGTGGAGGTGGACACAGCTTGCTCGGAGATGTGGAGGAGAAAGTGAGAGAAGAATGTTGTGCTTTGTGATGTTTATTTAATTGTCTGTTGGTGGCTGTGGTGCTTGAAGGGCACTGCTTATAGAAGAGAAAGAATTAAAGATCTTCTTAGTGCTTTTACCTGGTGATCTGAGCGTTCACAGTGTTTATGATACCAGTTTGACTTTTTCTTTGTGACATGGTGCATTAACCATGCCGGAAGAAGCCATTAGAAAAACAGTAAATTGTGGTAATGAAGGGATGCACAGAGTCAGCCACAATACTCAGATCACATCTCTCGATATCCTTTATTGTAGTCATAGACTATTATCTGTTGTTCAATGAGCCACAAAGCTGTGCACCTTACTGGCTGTAACAGAAGTTGGAAACTTGAATACCAATTGTATTGGTGGTTCGTGAAATTCAGACAAATGTGATCCTTTGACGTTTATCGGCAGAATGGTTGCAGATGTTCCAGTATACTCTGTACTTAGTGTTGGTAGGAAACCCATCACTACCGTTAGCAGAGCTGATGGCAGGGTTTCCATTTGCCATTCTAACATCACCAAAATTTGCAGTGCAGACATCAGACTTTATCATGTTTTGCAGTTCTGTTTGTTTCCTTTTGCTAATAAAATCTAAAAGGGTTTTTTTGTTGAGACATCTTTCATGCTTGTCTTGCCCTGTTCATGTTTCCCTCCAACTAGACCTTCCTACACAACTCGTAAAGTAAAGGTAACTCATTGATAGCCTCCTGTCAATGTCACATGTTTTGAGTAGCTACTAAAGATTTAAAGTTAATCTTATTTTCTGAACCTTGTTACGTAAAGAGGCAGATTTAGGTACTGTATGGGCGGCATGGGCAGCTGCCCACAGCAGCATCAGAAAATTCAGAACGGTGATTACAGTCTGTGCCAGTCAGTCCATGAGGGGCACCGTTTATGAAAGTTAAGGAGCACCTGCTCTGTACAGTCCTCGGTATGCACACAGAGGGATGCCAATTATGCACGGGTGTTCTAATACTGACACTGACACAAACTAGTCTAATGGTTTAGGAGTGCCATCTTCCTCCACACTTCAAATGGGCTTTGACCAGGACTGCATATATTCATCTCTCTATTATCTTGCGACGATATGAGACTTTTTTTCCTGTGACTAGACGTGATCTTTTGAAGAGAGACAGAGAAACACTTTCACATCCCGCGAAATGGACAAGTCAAGTCATACTTACAACCTTTGGAAGCAAGTCCCGTGATACACATGCAGAGCAGGTTAGAGATAAAGAAAGTAGGAAAATTCGAAAGTCTCAAAAAATGAGAGTTAACATCGCATTAGCATAAACAAACAGAAAATATTACTCAGTGAAATAACAGAACAGCGAAAAGAGACTGAATATTCAGGTGCTGTACAGGCTTTTAAATGTTCAAAGTGCCGCACGAAATGCAGATCACACGGCACAGCAGAAGCAGCAAGCCAGCACCTGATCAAGCAAAGAGGAGGTAAAAAAAGCAACTGTTATTCATTTCCCATTATATCACTGTTTTAGAGGGGCGTCGGAGGAGCGACCGCATGTCCTTGGTGTGCGTTCAGCTCCCCTCGTCACAACGGTACGTAGTTCGGGTTGGTGTATGCAGGGTGGTTGGCGAGCTAAGCGAGCATGAGGCGAAGCCCCTAGTTTTTCAGATTCTTAAGATTTAAATTAGCTCTATATTGATGAAGTTAACTCTGTATTAATAAAGTTAACACTGGTAGTTTTGCTTTGTAAGTTTATAATTAACATCATTAGCATTGCACTTTATTCCAAAAACGTAAAAAGTGTTGCATGTTTTTTTTGTCATGAAAAATTGCATTTTTATTAAATCTCAAAAGTATAATAATGATACCAATATTAATAGTAATGATGAATAAAAATAATAACATGAAATGAGCAATAGTAATGAAAATAATAATAACAGTAATAATAATACGACTAATGATGCCAAAACAGTATGTAATTTCAAAATGAGTCCTTTGGGTGGTAAATCTTAAAGCCTGGACACAATCCAGCGTCACAGTTGGGATGGATTTTCTTTTGGATATTCTTTCCAGATTTATCAGCACGCTGTACTGGTACGAGTACGAGTTGAATTCTGTTTTATTTCTGTTATAGTTATATAATTAATAAACTGTCTACCAATACGACGCTCTGGATTGAGGTGCTGGGTCAACCACGTCTCTTTTGCGGTAGTGTGGACGGTGGATGTGTGGAATTGATTTGTTCTATAAGCTGGCATGTAACGTTTGCATGAGATACAGTTTCGTCAGCTTCTTGTTCAGATAACTTGAATGCATTCCAAATGTACAGTTCCACCAGAGGACGAAATATCTTTTTTGTAGTATTCCTTTTGTTGCCATACGCATAATGGGATAAAAGTCCATTCTTGATCTGCACGATCTACGCCACCCATGGTGCTATTGTAGTCGACCACAGCACAAGGCTTCGTAACCTGCTTGTTTGTTGCCTTTTGCCTGTACAGTGAGTGCAGTTGCGTGAGAGAATGGGGTCAAGCAGATCGCCAGCCTCGTGAGTGATGTTGAAGGAGGAAAGAAGAGCGAGAAAGTCAGCAGCAGGACGAGTGTCATGTAGACGTTCAGGTCTCCGACAACTAGAAATGGGCTGCAGTCATCTGGGAGGGAAGAGAGCAGTCCACCCAGCTCATCAAGGAAAGGAGACAGTAATTGCATGATACTCAAACGTAGTGAAGTTGCATACATTACCCAGGTGGGTGAATCTCCAGCTCTTAGATGGAAGAATGCCTGTTCCCCCACCCCTACCAGTGGAGTGCCAGGTGTGGAGGAAGTTGAACGCAGAGGAAAGTGAATCGCGCAAACCTTCATGGCGCCCACCGCAAATGAGCTGTCGGCAAAACAGAGGTCTATGAACAGCACTGCTCAGGAGTATGGAATTATTATGAAAATGCTTCTCACATCTATGCAAATAGAGGAACAATGGAAAATTTAGGTATGGGCAACATGGGCAATGACACAGGGCACCCACACCAAAAAAAACTGAGAATGGTGACTACAGGATTCAAGTTTGAAATGCTGTGCCGCTCCTGCACTTCATCCACCGCGCCACTAATGCTGCCCGTGTGAATACTCTTATCTGTTATGCACTCTTCAAAATAAAAAGGTGCCGGAGTGGCTCTTCAGAGCGATGCCATGGAGGAACCGTTTTTTGTTCCAAAAAGACGCATCACATGAAGGTTCCAGTAAAGAACTTTTATTTATTTAGAGCCATAACAGGCTCCATAAATGGTAACAGATTTGTAAAATTCCAATGGGTCCTGATTTTAAAATGACTCTTACTGCATACATATACGGGCGTCTTGTATGTCTGTAGTACTAGGGTGTTGTATCGTGTTAGCCATTATATGAAGTCAAGCAAAATGACACCTTTTATCGGCTAACTAAAAAGATTACACTATGCAAGCTTTCGAGGCAACTCAGGCCTCTTCTTCAGGTAAGATCATTAGCACGACATGGTTGTTGCGTGTAGATCTTTCATAGTGAGAACTGAGGTGTCTACACACACCCAAAAAATGTAAAAAGTACATGTTTGGGCCATCTAGGGGATGTGGTAGAGCAGGAGTAGAGTGGACTGATCCATACAGTCACAGGTCTTTCATTTATATCTGTCTAATAATATGTAATGTTATATATATTCATACTGATATAAATTTAATGTTTTAAATGTTATGATTAGGTGGCACGGTGGCGCAGTGGGTAGCGCTGCTGCCTCGCAGTTGGGATACCTGGGGCCCTAGGTTCGCTTCCCAGGTCCTCCCTGCGTGGAGTTTGCATGTTCTCCCCGTGTCTGCGTGGGTTTCCTCCGGGTGCTCCGGTTTCCTCCCACAATCCAAAGACATGCAGGTTAGGTGGATTGGTGATTCTAAATTGGCCCTAGTGTGTGCTTGGTGTGTGCTTGGTGTGTTTGTGTGTGTCCTGCGGTGGGTTGGCACCCTGCCCGGGATTGGTTCCTGCCTTGTGCCCTGTGTTGGCTGGGATTGGCTCCAGCAGACCCCCGTGACCCTGTGTTCGGATTCAGCGGGTTGGAAAATGGATGGATGTTATGATTATTGTGTTGTTCCAAATGTCGGAATGATTTAAGGGGTCGTAGACACAAAGTTTTTTTCAGGTTGGTTGAAGAAGGGCTCGCCTGAGCACCATACAGGCTAAAACCACCACTGGTTTCCATGATCCTTTATAGCAGGGGTCCTCAATCACAGTCCTGGAGGGCCGCAGTGGCTGCAGGTTTTTGCTCCAACCCAGTTCCTTAATAAGAAGCACTTACTGCTCAAGTAACACTTCTGTTTCACTTTAGTTGTCTCGCTCGTTAAGATTTTGAACCCTTATTGCTTATTTTAATCTTAAACAGCAATATTCTTGGCTTTTAATTGCTCCTAATTAGCAATAACATGCAAATGACAAAAGAAACCAGCATTTCTCCATATAGCTTGTTACCATTTACACCTGTGTGTAATCATGCACTGTTGGGTTAAATTAAATACTTGGAAGGAAATTGAAGAGGAAAAAGTGAAGGACTGAGAATTACTCCTCCATTTTAGCCTTCAAATCATTTGGATGATATCCTTAGAAAGGGAAAGGAAATCCAGGATATAGCAGAGTTAAAGCACTAACAAGCCATGAAATTAAATTATTGGCAAGAATTGCTTTCTAATTAAGCAACCAGGTTAGAACAAAAACCTGCAGCCACTGCGGCCCTCCAGGACTGGGATTGAGGACCCCTGCCTTATAGGAATAAGCAAGTCAAGTGAACGCATGAATAGATTTTTTTTTTTTGCATTGAATGATATGTTGGTTTTAATAGAAAAATCAGGAACAGGCTCTATCAACTTAACTTCTATAAGAGGTGTGGAGACCAGTTTCCCATTATTTTCCAACTGCATTGTATTCTTTTTTTTTCCTTTTAGGATAGTAGCGCCAGTGAGAGGCGGGAAGCACACTCACTGTTTCCATGCTTTGATCTTGACCTGAACTACTCCGATTGCCTTTAAGTGATAAGACCACCACGAGCACCTTCATGGCACAAGTCTTGGCGCACACTGCGAATGAGCTGTCGGTGGAACGGAGGTCTACCAGCAGCACTGTACAGGAGTGCGTGGTAATGGACATGCTTCTCACACTTATGAAAATTAAGGAATGCAATGCCTCGCAGGCTTAAAAGAAACAACTCATACCAAATTTGAAATACACTCGTGTGTGGGAGATGAGAAACTAATTGTTCCGAGTAAAAGAAAAAAAAAATAGGGAAAGGGAAAGCGTTGTTTTAATTGGCCGAGTGTGGAAATGTCAGAGGCAGCGGCCACGCCCATTTGTTAATGAAAGCTGCGAGCCGCATCCTGCAGTACAGGCGCTTGAAGTCGAACTTTACCAGCAGCGCACGCGCATCATGGCAGCAGGTAAGCCCTTCGGCACACGTGTCTTTGTCGCTTTTTTTTTTTTTTTTTTAACCTGTACACTCCCTGTGCTGTTTTGGATCGCTTTTAATTTGGGGTGCAACTACTTTACGTGAATGGCATCAGACGTTTATTTCAGTCATTATCACCCGGCACTTAGCAGTGCCACAGAAAACCGGTTAATCCGTTGTGCCATGTCTGAACGAAAATAAAGGTTAAGAAAGCAACAGGAGGGAGTGCTACGCGGAACAAATAATAAGTCGATCCGATATTAGACCAGATAGTATACCTGTAATGCCAGATCTAAAATTAAAACAAAATATGAAATAGAGGTTTAGGTGAACACGTTTGAATAGCGTGATTTAAAGTGGTTAAAATCCGCCCCCGGGTTCAAACCCCGATCACTCTCAATACTACCTTTGTATGCTCTCCCTGGCTCATCCTTTTTACTGGGTACTGCTGTTTTCTTCCACATTTCGTGCAGGTTAGCTGGATGGGCAGAAAGTGAATAAGCGCGTCCGGGAAAACCTGGGCTGGAGTCCCGTCCAGGTTTGGTTCCTTTTCTGAAGCTGCGCCCAAACTGCAGGGTTAGGCTTTGTGTCCACTTGGCCATGAAGTGGCGTTTACTTAATGGAAGGATGGATGGACATGTTGTGGCTTCGAGTTATGGAGATAAATAAGTCATCTTCCGCACTACATTAGTCACTCAAGTAAAGGAGAGGCTTTGACCCGTACGCTATAAGGAACAAAAACTACGATAACTGGTTGTTTTTCTTAAAGATTTTGAAATATTTCATACTTTAAAAGGAAAAAAATCCATGAGACACCAGTTATAAGAATGTCGTGGTGTTGTATGCAGGAACACTGCCAGTGCCTCCGTCTCATTATATAAAGAATGCTAGTTTGGTCAAGGGTCACGAAGAGGGGGGATGTGATAACTGAGTGTTTGCTTTTCAGAAAACGTCCTTTGAGGGTCAGTCTAAGAATAGCAAGGGAGAGAGAGAGAGAGAGAGAGGCCGGACTCCAAGTGGGGATTTGTTCACTAGGAATAGTCTTACTGTAATACACTTTTGGTACATCAGTTATCTGTCAATTTAGCTGGCTGTCCGTCTTCATTACATGTTTTTCATCTATATCAATCCATCTAATGTCACACCTTTCTGATCAATCTGTTTCATGAAGATTCCACACTTCACACATTTGGCTTCTTAATAATATAACTCACATCTTCCTATCAAATACAGAGCCTGTTCCATATCTATCTGTCAATATTTTGCACCTACTTTTCACATCTTTGCAACCTAACATTGCACCTTTCACATCTATCATTCTAATAAATACTGACACTCATGAACACTGGCTTTTTAAATAATATAGCTTTTTACACATTTCTACCTGATATAGTGCCTTTCATATCTATCTATCTATCTATCATTGTGCCTACTAGATATAGCTACTGCAGTGGGCTGGCGCCCTGCCCGGGGTTTGTTTCCAGCCTTGCACCCTGTGTTGGCTGGAATTGGCTCCAGCAGACCCCCGTGACCCTGTAGTTAGGATATAGCGGGTTGGATAATGGATGGATGGATAGATATAGCTATGTATTATAAAGCAGCTATCACATCCACCTATCTATAGATATTTTTATAACACCATTCACATCTATTTATACAATAAGACTTTTTGGGCTTTCTACAAATTACTGTATATAGCACCTTTCTATTTAAGGTGGCAGTACAATATGACAAGTACCTTAGCTTTTGCATTTCAACTAAAAACTTTCCATGTGGTCATGTTTTATTTTAGTTTTGACACCCTAGCTTTGTTCTCAATCCTCTTAGAATTTAAAGTTACTGAACCTTGGCCTGTTTTCTTACTCTGTGACTGATCCAAACCTTCTCACAGTAATTTTATTCAGGTAGTTTGTCAGTTTGTTCATTCCAACAATATAGATAGGGTGGCTGTCTCACCATTAACTGCCACAAAAGCATTTCTGTATCTATCTGTGTTATGAAGCTTTTCGTTTATGTCTATCTACCTACAGTACTGTAAATTGCCTTTCATAACTATCTATCTAACCTATTGTGCCTTTTGTGTCTGTCTATCCTATAATGCCTTTCATTTATGTCCATCTACCCACAGTACTGTACAGTGCCTTTCATATTTATCTGTCTATTCTGTGCCTAACTTTCTTTTTACTTTTCAAATTGCCATTGACTTCTCTGTTTTTAACATCTACTGTTTAATGTTCTCTCCTTTTTCAAGCACATCTCCCACAAGGGCATATTAGCATTTCAGACGACTTTTCCACTTAAAGTGAAGACTTTCCATTTATAGAGAACTGTTGTCAGTAGTCTGATTGCTTTACATAGAGAGTAGGGAGCCACTTCAACCACTGCTACCTGGATGATGTGAGGGCTGCCATTTTGCGCCAGTACGCTCCGCACACACTTTTTAGTAATTGGGTGGTGTAGGGGTGAGAGAAATGTTTAGTCTGTTAGGGATGTCGTCATTTGAGCTGTAAGCCCAGCTTCTCTGCATACAGAAGAAGTGTTAAAGAAACCCATCAGGCACACATGCAGTGTTCATAGCACTCAAAAAAACAAGCTAATGGGTATGTTCACTTCATGTATTAAGTTACTGTAACTTAAAACTATTTATGTTAAAACTATTTTATGAAAAAGCATCTTCTTCTTTGTTTCCAATACAACCATGTAATTAATATTAAGACAACATGAAAAGTGCAATCAACTTCAAGATAGGATTATTGGAAATGGGAGAGGGTTCAGTTAATTTGTCTTTTGATTTAATTTGGAGAGGTGAGGGTCTAGCAGGGAATGGTAGGAGCTCAAGGGCAAATCCTTTTGATGTGGCCGATTATTAGTCTGGCCAAGAAGAGTAGATGGGATGGCAAGTGTATTCTGATAAAGTGAAATGTGATCAGAGATGTGCAACGGGTACAGAAGAGTTTGGAGAAGGATCTGCCAGGGAAAGTGAAGCCTGACATTGAGAATTGGGGATTTGCAGCTGCCAAGGAGAGATGGAAGGGGTTGTGGAGCTTGGGAAGTGGGGTGTTTACTGGGAATTGTACAAGGTGAATCAAAATTATGTTAACATTTGAATGGCGGAAACAATTTATTCACAAAACATACTTCATATGTGCAAGATGATTTACAGGAATGTCTCGATACATGTACCATATGTGGCACATAAATGGGCCACAAAAATTGTATACAAGTTTATACATAGTAGTACCATTAGTGTTAAAATAATTTTGACTCCCCGTGTATATTTAAGAATAACTGTAAAATGGACATTGGGTCAATACTTTGGAAAGAGGATGATTAGAGTTCTGTAAAGAGATTATGGGAATAGAAACCTTTTTCAACAATAACTTTTGTTATATTATGCATTAGAATCGAATGTGCTCTAATAGAAATTATAATGTCTTTCAAGAGTGATAACAAAAGTGGCAATGGAGATTTAAACAGGAGAATGGTGCTTTGTATTTTGTACTGTGAAAATAAAATGTATTTTTATGAAATAAAAAATGTTTACACTGTAATGTGTGTGTATGTGGAGAGGAGCCGGGCAGGGTCCTCCTCGCTGTCCGGTTTCACTTCTACACCGGGGGACGACTAGTACTAAATAAATTAAATGGTATCAATATTTAGTGAAATAAGATTAATTTGGTATGACGTAAAAAAAAAATGATGTATCCTGAACTAATGATGTTTACCTATTTTATTGAATTTACTAAATGCATGTAACATTCCATACAATCAAGTCAAACTTGACAAAACTAAATTCAATTTAACCCCAACTCATGAGAAACTTAGTTTTACTCTGACTGTTGGCCTTGCTCAAAGTAGATAAAAGGGGAGAAAATCCTTCTCCCCCAATATAAGTGCTTTATTCTAAAATGTTGTTGATTAGATCCTACCAGGTTTTGAAAAAGTTTTGCACAGATCCTAATTGAGAATTTGATTTTTTTTCCAGTTTTCAAATAGTATATAACATCAGTAACCCACTGACTTAGAATAGGTGGGTTAGGATTCTTCCAGTTGAGCAAGATAAGTCTGTGTGCCAATAGTGAAGTGAAGGCAATCACAGTTTGTTTGTCCTTCTCCATAAAACAGTAATGTTTAATAAACATGTGTAACTTAAGTTTAATGAACGAGATTCAGTTATTTTAATTTTATCCAAAGACATTCATTTAAATTACACAAACTATGTTATGAATCCATCGACTTAAAAAGAATGTTTAATTTTAAAATTACTCAAACTCATTGTGTGAGGCCACCATCCCTGACTGAATTGTTTATTTTTTAATAAGTCATTTTTTGAGTGAAGTTCTTCTTGGTATTAACAAACAGTATTTCATCCTTTTTTCCTTCAAAATGCCTTCTTTATTTTCTTTTTACAACTGGAAAATGTGTATAATGTGTAATTTTGCAAACCAGTTTTAAAATAAATGAGCACACTGTGTTCATGGCTGCCTCCAAGTCTGAGGTTGAAAGGAGTCCTGGTTAAATATTTAAAGTTTACTTTAGTTCAAGAAACTGAGGGGCTGTGGAGCTCCCTAATTCAAAGAATTGTTGCACTGAAAGGATGAGCTGAGTGTGGGCCTGTATTCTTCATCTCTCCATCCATTTTCTAAATCTGCTTTATACAGTCTGGTTTTGTGGACCCTGTGAAAAACGGAAAACTGCTCTGTAACACTTCACAAAGTACCTCTCATGCACTTGAGTCGGGTCACTCTTGGATATTTGGTGGGCTCTTTCTGCTTCGCAACAAAAGCCCCAATGACCCACTCGGTTATCTGTCATGGGTTCCTGTCTTAAGAGTGAGCAGTGCTGTCCACGGCGCCACCTTGTGGGCTCCTCCTGTTACAACGAAATTCAGCACCCCGACTTGGCCATGTCCTCTAACACCAATGATACCAAGTTTTCTAGAAAGTTGCTTCAATTCATCTGGACATAGTTTTTTTCCAGGGAAATGGGTACTCGTGGTCATTGGTCAATGGACAATTTGCATATCATTGATCACATGGTCCATTGTTAGTCAAAGGTGCTAGTTTCGGTCATTATACAAAGGTACTGTTTATAAGGTTGGAGAAACCTGCAGTCAACTGAGACTGAGGAAGTCACTCAGATGAGTGATGTAATGTATCTCCCTGGAAAAGAACTATGTCCAGATTAACTGAATCAACTTTCTAGAATTTCCTTACTGGATTATTGAGCATGCATCGAGACAGATCCCAAGTTTTGTTTCTTTCTAGATTTTTAAACAAGGGTTGGGGACTAATCACCCACCAAAAATAAAGAAATCAGATCTAGAAAAATGGCAAGTTACACCAGAGGTCTCAAACTCCAGTCCTGGAGGGTCGCAGTTGCTGCAGGTTCTCATTCTAACCCCTTTCTTAATTAGTGATCTGTTTGTGCTGCTAATTAACTCCTTTTGAATTTATTTTATTTGACTTGTTCTTGAAGACTCAGACCCCTCAATTGTTTCTTTTTTCTTAATTAGCAGTCAAACAATAATGAGATATAAAATGAGCCAAAACAGGACCTGCGAACTGTGTCCATCATACAATATCTGAAAATAAAGAAAGGTGAAGGTCTCTGGAATGTTGACCTGCTCAGGTCCACAAAACATTTTAACAGTGCTCCTAGAAAAGAGAAAATCAATAATTTTGGAAATCTATGCCATTGCACAATATGAGCAGCAACAAGCCATGGAATCAAAGAACAGGTTTAATTAACAACAAGAATCGGAGCCTAATTAAGCAACTGGTTGGTATGAAATTGGTTGGAGTTTGACACCCTGACTTACTTGGTCTGTTGGGTCACTTGCTTCACGTTTCATTTTCTGTTTGGGTGCCATTTAAGGAAAGAAATGAAGCAATTCAGAGGAATGATGAAAAAATTCAGGGGAACAAATCTTAACAACAACAATGAAAATGAAAGGTAAAAGGAGTTAATTTGCAGCAAAAATTGGTCACCAGTTAAAATAAAGTTTAGAATGACAACCTGCAGCCACTGCAGCCCTCCAGGACTGGAGTTTGAGACTGAGTTACACTGAATTGAATGAAATTATATACTGTAAATAAATACCTTATTAACTGGGTGGTTATCTGAAGGCCACCAAAATGGATCTCACTAATGGATCAGTCTCAGAAATATTAAACCTCACTAAAATGTTCACTTACAGCCACAATGTTTCACATTGAGTAGATGGAAAAAGAGGATCTTGGTGAGGGTCTGTGGTGGGTGCAGAATATCATAGGGGGCAGCATGGCCAAGGTTTGAAGCCCCACTGTATCCTTTTTTTTTTAAATCTTGATGTTATTGACAGTATGTTTCATATACAATATATATGTATACTATTATAGTAATGACAAAAATCAAACCTTCTTTTTTAACCATAAAATGATTTCTTACCAGAGGCAATATTTCCCCAAACTGTTTTTAGAAATTGAAGATCTTCACACTGCTCAGTGTTAACTTTTGTTTGCTTCTTCTGTATTAAGACGTGTATTTACTTTATATTATCTTTTTGTTTTTAAATTCATAATAACCTCTTTGTATTTCTTTACAATTGTCCATTTCTGTCTTGTGTATTCCTTCATTTAGACTGCCTCTTAAGAATTCAGAGCTGTTGCCTTCTCTGTATTGTTCCTTAATGGCTCACATATCTGATTTTGTTCTTGCACAGTTATTTAGCCGGGAGTTTAAAATTATCACTCCAGATCAGAAGTGCATAATTAGTATTCTATATATTTCTCTGTTATGTATTATGATAATTGGGTTATCCATTTCATGAGAAAATAAATGTGTGTGTTTTATAGTGAACTTCAGCAAATCAAACAAGGAATATATAAACCAATGTTGGCAAATATTACTGTGCTGACAGAATAAAATCTGCAGATAGCCCGTATGTATGTGTGATGTGCATTTACCTTCAGTGAAAACAATGACAAGAGACCACATTTGCATAGCACAGAATGACACTGGTCATTATTTAGTGCAGAGTGACATTCACACAGCATGGTATGTGCACATAAATAATGAAGCAATAATGAAAAACTTTCGTTCTATATAAACTAGTATTCCTTAAAAATATTCATACTAATAAACTCGACTACATCACCATAACCCTTGACGTTGAGTGGAGGAATAACACAACCCAAAGACATTACAAGTTAGGGTTCCAGTCGGGTCGTCCCATTTAATACCTGGAAATGCAAACAAAAAACTTATGATCTATATATATATATATATATATATATATAAAATAATAAGCTCAAAAAATTAAAGGAACCCTTTTTAATCAGAGTATAGCATCAAGTCAATGAAACTTCTGGGCTACTGATCGGATCAGTTAAGTAGCAGAGAGGGTTGTTAATCAGTTTCAGCTGCTTTGGTGTTCATGAAATTAACAAGAGTTGACCTAGAGGGGCAACAATGAGACGACCCCCAAAACAGGAATGAATGGTTTAACAGGTGGAGGCCACTGACCTTTTTCTCTCCTCATCTGTTTTTTCACTCGTTTTGCATTTGGCTACGGTCAGTGTCACTACTGGTAGCAGGAGGCGATACCTGGACCCTACAGAGGTGGCACAGGTAGTCCAACTTCTCCAGTATGGCAGGCACATCAATACGTGTCATTGCCAGAAGGTTTGCTGTGTCACCGAGGTCCAGCACAGTCTCAAGGACATTGAGGAGATTCCGGGAGAGAGGCAGTTACTCTAGGAGAGATGGACAGGGCTGGAGAAGGTCCTTAACCCATCAGCAAGACTGTTATCTGCTCCTTTGGGCAAGGAGGAACAGGATGAGCACTGGCAGAGCCTACAAAGTGGGTCCTGTGCTCACTGCCTGCCTGGCACCATGGAGCTCAATTGGCATTTGCCATCGAATACCAGAATTGGCAGGTTCACCACTGGCACCCAGTGCTTTTCACAGATGACAACAGGTTCACCCTGAGCACATGTGATAGATGTGAAAGGGTCTGGAGAAGCCGTGGAGAACGTTATGCTGCCAGTAACATCGTTCACCATGACCGGTTTGGTGGTGGGTCAGTGATGGTCTGGGGAGGCATATCCATGGAGGGATGCACAGACCTCTACAGGCTAAACAACAGCACCTTGACTGCCATTAGGTATTGGGATCAAATCCTTGGACCCATTGTCAGACCCTATGCTGGTGCAGTGGCTCCTGGGTTCCTCCTGGTGCATGACAATGCCCGGCCTCATGTGGCGAGAGTATGCAAGCAGTTCCTGGAGGATGAAGGAATTGATACCATTGACTGACTGGCCCCCACGCTCACTCGCCTGCCTTCATTCCAATAGAAAACCTGTGGGTGTGACATTATGTTTCGGTCCTTCCAATGCCACCAGGTTGCACCTCGGACTGTCCAGGAGCTCAGTGATGCCCTGGTCCAGATCTAGGAGGATATCCCCCAGGACACCATCCGTCATCTCATTAGGACGTTGTCAGGCAGGCATACAAGCACGTGCGGCCCATACAAACTACGGAGTACGATTTGCAGTTGCTGCAATGAAATTTCGTCAAAATGGACAAACCTGACTGCCGCATCATTTTTTCACTTTGATTTTCGGGGTGTCTTTGAATTCAGCCTTCTGTAGGTTGATCATTTTCATTTCCATCAAACGATGTGGCATCCTTTCATTCCTAACACCTTACCATATCAGTAGAGATAGCCAGCAGGATTTTTTTTTTTCCCATTGAGATCTGATGTTCTTTCAAAGTGTTCCTTTAATTTTTTGAGCTATCTAGCTATACAATACAATACAATAGAATACAATTAATTTTTGTATAGCACAAAATCACACGTACCACAATGGGCTTTAACAGGCCCTGCCTCTTGACAGCCCCCCAGCCTTGACTCTCTAAGAAGACAAGGAAAAACTGCCAAAAAAACTTAGTAGGGAAAAATGGAAGAAACCTTGGGAAAGGCAGTTCAAAGAGAGACCCCTTTCCAGGTAGGTTGGGCGTGCAGTGGGTGTCAAAAGAAGGGTTCAATACAATACAATACACAGAACAGAACAAATCCTCAATCCAGTATAAAAATAAAAAATTTAGAAGTATGGAGCAGAATTTCACAGTAGATGATATCACATAAGAATATTTTGGATATATTTAGAGTCCAGGAGACCTCATCCATCAAGCTGCCTCCCCCCATTTTGACCATTCCATGGCTGAAACAGCACTGGGCCAGCCAATCTGATGAAAGGACACCTCCTTCCCACGATTCCTGCGATCCTCCATCAGGGATAACTTTACCTTAGGCAGGCAAAACAACTTGACAGGTGGGCTGTGGAACCAAGTGCCACATTTGAGTAAACCGAATAGGTGAGGGTTAGTATCCAATTATAACTATCATGTTGCTTAGATGCTAGTCATTAGTACTAAAACATATCTAAGTGGCTCCCACTTTGCATATACAGTATAGAATGATAGTCCCTACTTGGTATGGTAAACATGAGTGTTTGTATATAATACACACACACAGAGGCTTATGAAAGTATTCAGTCCCTCAAGCAATTCCCTAATTTTAGTCAAAAGCAAATCGAATGATTAAATTTTGTCCTCTGACATTTTTATCCAAAGTGATGAAACTGGAATTTAGTTTTTTTTCTTTTTAAGATTTTTATTATGACATTGTTCAATGTTTTTATGACATTGTTCTTTTGTTGTTCAAGAGAAAAGTGTTCAATTCCTGTATTTTCTGGAAGCTCTGTTTACACAAGTGGATACAGTTGCCTGATGAGTACACAGATGGCCTCCACCAGTGAATATTTAAGATGATGATTTCCAGTAGGGTGGGTCATGTGACCGTCATCCAATGACATCTTCTGTTGTGTTTTAGCCAGCATCAGCAGTTTTAATTAGCCCAATATGTGTGAGTGAAGCAGTGTGGTCTATGATAGACTGATGGGTTACTTCCAGACTTGAGCTCAATGCTGCCATGATGGGCTCTGGGTCCTCATGACCCCGTTACAGTATGGAAGAAGTATAAATGAATTAAAAAAAGGAATGAGAATGTTTTTATTTGTAATGTAAAGTCAGATTGATGTTGTAGGTATAGAAAGTCACATTTCAGTTCAAGGTGTAGTAACCTTCATTGATGGATGAGTTCAAGAAATCAGCCAAATTTATGAGTGTTTCTCCTTTGCCACCCACTGGGAGCATTTTATTAGTTATGCATTACTAAAATAAAACCCGTATACCTCAGATATATGAAACTTAAATTGTTACATAGGAATTTTCCTTTTGTATAGTACACCAGTATTTAAAAATGTGTCAGTGGCAAACCTCAAGTAAACATACAAGTCTCGTCCCTACAAGTTTCCCGTCCCTCTGTTTTTTCCTAGCACTGGGCACCTTTATCCTCGCACACAAGCAGCACTTGTCACTTGTGGCTTTTCCTTCATGTATTGCTGAGAGCCTGCTTGTGTTTTTTTTTTTTTAGTCCCAGACTAACGACAGCTGGCACGATGATAGACGCTGGTGCTGTTTTCTGTCAGAAGCAGTTCGCGGTCTCGGAGGGCCCATTGCAAACGTTTGTTTTTGCCATGTTTTGAAGTAACACGGTTGCGTTTGGTTTTAATGATACTAGTCTGACAAGTGTGACTCCATTTTTAGTGTGAGCTCAAATGACAATAAGCTGTTCAGCTTTGAACCGTTAATTCCTTATAGCTTGTAGGCTGTCTCGTGAGCAGCGTGTCCTTTGTTTGATGTATACATACATATACTGTACATACTGCAGAACTGGTTTGAACAGGTTTAAAAATGATGTAATGCAGAGGTTAGTGCTGCTGCTTCACACATCCAGCAGCCTGCATTTGAGTCCAGTGCTCTGGTGTAGTCCATGTACAATTTTCACATTCTCCTCCTATTTGTGTGCATATGTGGAGTTAGAGATACAAGAGTTAAGAAAATGGATGTATGATAAGCAGGGAGCTCCTACAAGTAACTTCTGCAAGTTATGAGTGGATAAATGAAGAGAGAGGCATATGAGGCAGTGGCGTAGCTAGGAGGGGGCGGTGCGCCCCGGGCAGCACATTTTTGGGGGCGGCATTATTGGCCAAAAGGCTCAGAACACTTCATGTGTAAGCAGCAGGGTTCAGAAAAATATCACTCATGAATGGAAAAAGTCAAATTCTCTGATTTTTTTTTTCATCCACAAATGCTTCAAAAATCATTTTCAGATGGTCCTTCTGTGACGGCATCAGACATGGCAGTTGAAAATTATGAGGCAATAACAAAAATAAACAGAAACATTACACCGATAATAATTTCTAGGAAGATAAACAACTAATTCACAATGTATAATTTTGTTTCGTTACCAATCCGAATGTGTTATTGCTCATCCCCACCTATCACTTGTACACCACACCGGTTCTGGTTTTCGCAGCGTAATTATATTGAACTAGTAATCAAAACACAGCTTATCAGTGCGTCTGTACTATATTCTTGTCTAGTTGATGCTTATAAATAATTATATGTGGAAAAAATATTGCTGTTTCTCTATATATAAATAAATTTATGCAAAATGTATCTTAATTTTTCTCAATACGTCATTTTAATTTTCTATTTAAATAAGTTGGAGGGCGGTAAATTGAAGCCCCGCCCCGAGTAGCACGAACTCAAGCTACGCCACCAATATGAGGTCCTCTACAGTCCCCATTTGCTGTCATGAGCTGTTAAATGCAGTGATCTAATGGCTCATTAGGGAATCCTGAGGGAACCATCCAGGATTCCATAACTGAGTGAGTTCTTGCCGGGTCATGCAAGAGCAAGAAAGACTTGTCAGCTACAGCTTTGTGTAGTGCTCTCTTGTATTACAAGTTCAAAATAATTGTAGAATTGATGGAGGATGCCACAGCAACACTTCCAAGTCTATGTAATGTATGAGCATTTGGAAGGTCCAACACCCATGCAAGATTGCTGTTTATTGATTTCTCACCTACTTTTACTGTAATCCAGACTAACTTGTCGAGGTAGAGTCTGGACTTCCAAACTAACAGAACACAACGAGCGAGTGTTAATGTCTGGTTTTCTGGTAGTCTTAACTCATCCTTTGGATCACCTCAAGGCTGCTCTCTGTCTCCTCTTCGGTTTCCACAAATGGCTGCAGGAATTCACAGAAGGACAGATATATCTTGAAGTTTGCAGATGAGTCTGTCGTTGTAACATATTCCATGATAAGGAGGGCAGCCATAGCCCAGTTGTCGATGAGTCTGTTCAAAGGTGTAATTTGTTCCTCTTCAGTGCTAAAGATCTCTAAGGCTACATCTACACTATTAAGTTTCCATTTAAAAACACAGACATTAGTCTCCATGTTCACCTTTTGTCCACCCTTGTGACGATGCGGGTTTACTGCTTGCTCCCATCTGCTGTCCGGGAGCCCATAAACCCTACACCGTCGGTAATGCTACTGATGAGCTAGGCAGTGAGGCAGCAGCAATGGAGAAAGGGGATGGTGTATAAAAGTGCCAAGTGCTTTTATTAAAACAACAAAACAATACCGTGTTCAAATTAAATAAAGTGCAGTGATTCAAAAAGTCTTCATTAAATAAATAATCCATAAAACAGGAGTGAAAAGTGGAGGTTAAAATCCATTTGAAAAATCTTTAAAACAACGAGGTTAAAACCATGCAGAAAGCAGTCTTTTAAAAACCACAACAAGCTCGATGTCCTCTACCTGGTGGCTCCCCTACTTCTCCCGTCCCTGACTTCTCAACAGGGGAATCGCCCTACATGCAGCTGACCTTCTCTGTGCCTGCTTCAGCTGTTTGGATTGCCTCACCGATCCCTGGCTCCGGTAGGCTCCTCCTGACAAAGACTTGAGATTCTCCAACGACCAGGGCTCTCATGCTGGGGAAACCACGTCCCAAGTCCTGACTCCGGCGGCCTTACACGGAGAGTCATCCGCCCTTCATCACTGGTCACTCCCGCTCCATGATCACTCAGCGGGAGCGACCACTACTACTACTCCCCGGGTGTCGGCCCAACACCCAAGCTCACTGTTCAGCTGAATACGAGCCTGCACTCGCTCGCTCGCTCTCCTGAACCGGCTTTCTGTCTCTCCACTACTTCCTGCTTTCTCCTGCAACCTCCGTTCGTTTCTCTCCTTTTTCTTTTTTTTTTCCCCTTTTAGCCAACTCGCGCTTCTATTTATCAAGAGGGCATGGCAGCTGTGGCAAATCAGCAGCTCCAGGAACAATCATGGATGCGGATGGTTTCTCACATGTGCACTTAGGTGAGAAACGCTCACATCGCGAATCGCCTTGAGAACCGCTTCAACCACACAACCACCACGTCCCCTCGCTAAGCCGCGAGTGCTGTGATTATTTATTTTAAAACTGGCCTTTGATGGGAGCTGTGGACCCGCTATACCACAACCCTACCCTGCCATTCTGAATTTCCATAAAACTTTTGAACACGCTCTCCAGTAGAGCAGTACACTTCTGAAAATGCCAGCATGGTGTTCCAGTGTGGAAGGGTGGAAACGCAGACTCTAATCGCACTCTGATTGGTTTGTGCTTATTAGATAGATAGATACTTTATTAATCCCAAGGGGAAATTCACATTCTCCAGCAGCAGCATACTGATACAATAAACAATATTAAATTAAAGATTGATAATAATGCAGGTAAAAAACAGACAATAACTTTGTATAATGTTAACATTTACCCCCCCCCCCCCGGGTGGAATTGAAGAGTCGCATAGTGTGGTGGAGGAACGATCTCCTCAGTCTGTCAGTGGAGCAGGACAGTGACAGAAGTCTGTCACTGAAGGTGCTCCTCTGTCTGGAGATGATACTGTTCAGTGGATGCAGTGGATTCTCCATAATTGAGAGGAGCCTGCTCAGTGCCCGTCGCTCTGCCACAGATGTTAAACTGTCCAGCTCCATGCCAACAATAGAGCCTGCCTTCCTCACCAGTTTGTCCAGGCGTGAGGCGTCCCTCTTCTTTATGCTGCCTCCCCAGCACACCACCGCGTAGAAGAGGGCGCTCGCCACAACCGTCTGATAGAACATCTGCAGCATCTTATTGCAGATGTTGAAGGACGCCAGCCTTCTAAGGAAGTATAGTCGGCTCTGTCCTTTCTTACACAGAGTATCAGTATTGGCAGTCCAGTCTAATTTATCATCCAGCTGCAGTCCCAGGTATTTATAGGTCTGCACCATCTGCACACAGTCACCTCTGATGATCACGGGGTCCAGGAGGGGTCTAGGCCTCCTAAAATTCTCAACCAGCTCCTTGGTTTTGCTGGTGTTCAGGTGTAGGTGGTTTGAGTCGCACCATTTAACAAAGTCATTGATTAGGTCCCTATACTCCTCCTCCTGCCCAATCCTGATGCTGCCCATGATAGCAGTGTCATCAGCGAACTTTTGCACATGGCAGGACTCCGAGTTGTATTGGAAGTCTGATGTATATAGGCTGAACAGGACCGGAGAAAGTACAGTCCCCTGTGGCGCTCCTGTGTTGCTGACCACAATGTCAGACCTGCAGTTCCCAAGACGCACATACTGAGGTCTGTCTTTAAGATAGTCCACGATTCATGCCACCAGGTATGAATCAACTTATTATGTGGTACTTCTCTGATTGGACTCTTTTACAATGTCTCATTCCCTGATTGGTGACCCTTCACAGAAGAAAATCATGTTTCCGCGTAGTGGGCATGGGCTTACCCGCATGCATCTAAATTGCATTTTGTACAGTTTGAATGCTGCATATGTGTGCAAAGACAAATGATTGATCAGTCGCTACAGTTTTATAATAAATTCTGAGCCTGGTGACCACAAGTAGGTCACTTCCTCTTCCTCTTTACGTCGATGCGTGCATTTACAGTGTAAGTGAACGTCTGTGTCATATGTGTTTTCGGTTGTTGTAGTGTGGGTGGGGATCTTTGCATAAACAATGTGAAAATGGTAGCGTGGATGGAGGTGGTTTTCTTCGAAAAATGCCATTTTTAAATTAAAATGTAGGAGTGCGGACTTAGCCTAAGACCAAGGATATGGCTGTAGATGTTAGGTGTTCCCCTTTTTTCCACTCTGTCAATAATAATTAAAGGGGAAAATGTGGAGATGATGAAGTAATGCAAATATCTAGGGGAAATCATTGATAGCAGGCTAAACTTTGATCTCAAAACAAACCAAATATGCAGGAAGGCGCAGAAATGGCTCTTCTTTCTTAGGAAACTGAATTATAGAGTAAACAATAATGACATTTCTTTATAAGTCTATTATTGAATCTTTCATTACATTTGCTTTTATATGCTGGTTTGGCAACCTCCGCAATAAGACTACAAACTCTCTAAAACAGGGTGTCAAACTGTTATTGAGGGCCACTATAGAGTATATACCCAATGCAGGCCAAAGTCTGTGGTCATGATGCCCTAAACATACACCTTATTTGGGTCCAGTTATTATAACAGAAAAGGGAACTGATTTTGACAGGTTCGTAATAGGACCCTGTAACCTAACAATCTTCTTCTTCTTGTTCTTTCGGCTGCCCTCGTTAGGGGTTGCCACAGCGGATCATCTTTTTTTTATATATATTTTTATTTTATTAATTTTCATTGTAATCATTCCATACAAACAGATCAATTTATAACCCAACAAATTTGAAGACTAATCAAACCCCACCCCTGAGAAGGAGAGCTTAGCTAAAGGAAAATTTCTTTAAGCTTTTTAATAAGGCAACATTAGACAAAAGAAGGGGAGAAGTAAATATCTATATAAATAAGAGATGGAGAAGGGAGTTAAATGCAATAATAGTTATTTCTCTTATTCTAAAATAATATTGATTAAATCCTGCCATGTTTTGAAAAAATTTTGTACAGATCCTCTAACTGAAAATTTGATTTTTTCCAATTTCAAATAATATAAAACATCGGTTTCCCACTGACTTATAAGAGGAGAATTAGGATTTTTCCAATTTAACAAAATAAGTCTGCGTGCCAAAAGTGTAGTGAATGCAATCACCGTTTGCTTGTCCTTCTCCAATTCAAGTCCATCTGGAAGAACACCAAACACAGCTGTTAATGGGTTAGGAGGGATTGTGATACTAAGGCTGTCTGAGAGGCACTTAAAAAATTTTTGTCCAAAATGATGTTAGTTTGGTGCAGGCCCAGAACATGTGACCCAGTGAGGCAGGAGCTTGGTTGCAGCGCTCGCAGGTTGGATCCTGCCCTGGAAACATTTTGGACAGTTTTAAGCGAGACAGATGGGCTCGATATATAATTTTTAGTTGAATAATTCTATGCTTTGCGCATATAGAACTTGAGTGAATTCTCTGCTTTGCTACCTTCCACTCCTTTTCTGATATATTGATTAAGAGATCTTCTTCCCAATGTCCTCTTGGATCTTTGAAAGGTAGGGACTCTAATAAGATTTTATATATTGCGGAAATAGTGTTTGTTTCCTCGAAATTGAGCAGTATTTTTTCCAGCATTGTGGATCTTCTGTGTCTGTGGTCATGATGCCCTAAACGTACACCTTATTTGGGCCCAGTTATTATAACAGAAAAGGGAACTGATTTTGACAGGTTCGTAATAGGACCCTGTAACCTAACAATCTTCTTCTTCTTGTTCTTTTGGCTGCCCTCATTGGGGGATGCCACAGCGGATCATCTTCTTCCATATCTTCCTGTCCTCTGCATCTTGTTCTGTTGCCCCCATCACCTGCATGTCCTCTCTCAATACATCCATAAGCCGTCTCTTAGGCCTTCCTCAATTTCTCTTGCCTCCCAGCTCAATCCTTAGCCTCCTTCTCCCAATATACCCAGCATCTCTCCTCTGCACATGTCCAAACCAACGCAATCTCTCCTCTCTGACTTTGTCTCCCAACCGTCCAACTTGAGCTGACCCTTTAATGTCCTCATTTCTAATCCTGTCCATCCTTGTCACACCCAATGCAAATCTTAGCATTTTTAACTCTGCTACCTCCAGTTCTGTCTCCTGCTTTCTGATCAGTGCCACCGTCTCCAACCCATATAACATAGCTGGTCTCGCTACCGTCCTGTAGACCTTCCCTTTCACTCTTGCTGATACCCGTCTGTCACAAATCACTCCTGGCACTCTTTTCCAACCATTCCACCATGCCTGCACTCTCTTCTTCACCTCTCTTTCTTCCACAATCCCCATTACTCTGTACTGTTGATCCCAAGTATTTAAACTCCTCCACCTTCACCAACTCTACTCCCTGCATCCTCACCATTCCACTGACCTTACTCTCATTCACACACATGTATTCTGTCTTGTTCCTACTGACCTTCATTCCTCTCCTCACTAGAGCATGTCTCCTCCTCTCCTCACTAGAGCATATCTCCACCTCTCCAGGATCTCCTCAACCTGCTCCCTACTATCGCTACAGATCACAATGTCATCAGCAAACATCATAGTCCACGGGGACTCCCTGTAACCTAAGAATGTTACTTTAAATTATTATATGAATGAATGAATGAAAATAAAACAGACATTATCATCTTTGGCCCTACTTCTTTGCTAATGAAATTTGCACTCACTCGGACTTGATAACAGCAAGAATTCATAATGATGTCAGGAACTTGGGTATCATCTTTAAGTCGTCACTAAGTTTTGACAAACAAATGTCCATGGTGGTAAAGTCCAGCTTTTATAAAACTGAGGCAAATCTCAAAATTTAAAGCCCTTCCTTTCAGAAAAGAATTTGGAAATAGTGATTCATGCTTTTATTACATCTCAACTAGATTATTGCAATTCCTTATATGTAGGATTGCCCAATTTCCCCCAGTTGCACCTTCAACTATTTCCAAATGCAGCAGCTAGATTTCTAACTAGAACTAGACAAAAAAGAGTCTATCACACCTGTACTGGCCTCTCTCCACTGGCTACCAGTGAGATTTTGGATTGATTTTTAAAATTGTATTGTTTGTTTTTAATGCCTTGCATGGTTTCACTTCAAAATACATCTGTAATCTCCTTCATCCCCTCTCGGGGAAACAGGGCTTTGAGGTCATCTGCTCAGCTATTCCTTGCAGTTCCAAGATCACGGCTGAAGTCGAGGGGTGACCGGCTTTTCTTGTCGCTCCTATGTTCCACCTTAGATCTTCTCCTTCTATTGAGGTTTTTAAGACTCCGTTAAAATCCCACTTTTTCTCTCACTGTGGTTAAGGTTGTCGGTAGGGGGAGGATGAAAATGAAGTAGTCATCAACAAACTGTTTTATGTAATTGTTAGCTTTAAAGTAATCCTTTATATGTTCTTTTGTGCAGCATTTTGGTACAACTTCTATTGTTTTTCCATGTGATTTTTATAAATACATTTGACTTGACTTACTATTTACTGCTTTTTATAGTAAATTTTATTTGAGTAGTTAGACACTGTTCATTCAGTTTAAAAGCATTTTCACTTTATTTGGCATAGTTTTTACATATGCCTTAGAATTTTGCACAGTACAATTTGTTTTGTTAAAGAAAAAAATCAATATTTTCCTTTTAATTTCTTGTCAATTTAAATAGTTGCAGCTGAAAGGAAAGTAAATAGAAGTGCACAGAATTTAATGAGCTCCTTGTAGCTTAAGGTTGCATTCATACCACAGCTCAGTTCTGATTTTCACTTCACTCGTGTGTGACAGAAATGAGCGTGAGAATGAACACTGTAACAGTAGGGGGCGCTAGAGCTCCCTTGAACCCTCAGGTATCACGCCAAACACCAGGTAGAAGTATAATTATTCTTTTTATTATTAATATGTGCACTAAGCACCCTCCACTCCACACTACTCATATAAATACCAATTCTCCTACTACACAACAATGATACACTCTCCTCCTCTCCCAGACACTTAGCCACACTTCCTCCCAGCTCAGCTCAGTGTCTGGGCTTTCCCACAGTCCTTTTATACCCCTGACCCAGAAGTGGTTCTTGTCCAACAATCCACAAGTCCTCATTACTTCCGGGTCAGAGTAAAAGTCCTTTTCTTCAACCTGGAAGCACGTCGTTCCTTCTGGTCATGTGATCATGACGCACTTCCGGGTTATAGGGCACGTAGCAGTCTGAAAGCCTCCCTACAGCGGCTCCCGGTGGTCCCCATGGTATCCAGCACGGCTGTGTATACAAACTACAAGGTCCATAAGGCCCTGCTGGAATTCGGGGAAGCTCCATGCTGTTGGGAGGGCTCCACCTGGCGGCCTGGAGGTATGGGCCGGAATATTTAGCCGGCCATCCATCACAACACATAGAATCCCGGCATTTCATGGTGGATTTAAACCTTCTCCTATCTGGCACTAAACCCAATTTACACATTTGTGACTTGAATGTGACCTGCATGTGCTTAAATAGCAATTATAGGAATTGTCTAGATAATCTTAGATCATAGGTTATGCAGCCTCTGTCAAGTCATAGTATTGAAAATCATAATGGTTTACAGCACTGATCCAACCTGCCATTAGAAAGAAAGCTAGGTGGTGGACTTAAAGTATTTGGTGCGACTGTTGCCAAATTGCTGCCCATTTTCCGATGGGAATGAAATGCCTTGTGTCAATTTTTCTTTAAGAGAATCTTGGGGACAGACATTGACATGACAAATTGAATGTCCCCACCCTTCCCTTGACCTTCTGAAATTGTTCAACCACTGCTTTGCACCAAACCCTCCTCATTTCACTTTCACCAGCTCTGCCTCCTCTCTCAAGTCCACAGATTTCTATGTACAGATATAGCAGTGATGATTGTGCTTGAATCAACAGCTATGAGTTTTCATCTTCTGCTTCTCTTCCTTGCCACCAGTAGCCAATGAATTTCCAAAAGTCCTGAAGTGAACTTATCAGTGTTAATTAGTACTGCAATCAGCCATATTGACTGCACAGTGAAAGTTGGAATCGGAAGATGAATCAAAGTAACTGTTATGTATTAACAAATGTGTGTGAGTGGTGCCCCCAAGAGGTGGGCCACCCTGATGTCACTGCTCAAGGAACCCATAATCTTCATATTCTGAAGCTGTTCCTTCAGCAGTTTATTGAAGTTTGTATGGTATATTACATGCTTTTAATAAATTCAGTAAAAGATTTAAAAAAAAAAGTTTGAAGAGTTCTGTTCTTTTGTAAGTACTGATTTTTTGATTCTTGATTTTTTTTTTTTTTTTTTTTAATGAATAAATTCTAACATCACCACTTCTGAGCCCTCATTCAGACTATGTAAACTGGCTGAGAAGGCTCAGAAGTGGGAAGCATTCATTGAAGGAGTTTCTGTGAATATTGTTGTGCTTTATTTTTAAGGAATAATTGATTTTGTTATGATCTGGATGTTTTCTTTGAAGAAAACTGGGTGAGGCCTCCTAAAACAAGCTAGGGAGCAGGCCAGAATCGTACGTTGTCTGCATAGCACAGGGACACCTATCTTCAGCCAGAGTCCTCAGGCACAAGATGGAGGATAACCGCCATCACTTGGCTTGTGCACTTAAAGGGCAACAAAGAATCTCTCTAAATCAAAGATTTGTTCTTTAGGTGTTACTTTTTTTTTTTTTTTTTTAAATAAAAGTTTAACAGAGCAAGAATTAGCTCAAGGAGTTGCCTATCCACAGCAAACAAAGTACAAAGCACAGTCCAGAAATCAGAATCCTTGAGAAAAAGCAAACCTAAACTGCAGAAACACAGTAATACTCCTTAAAGAAATGATTTCCACTCCTGAGCCTTCTCATCCAGTTTTAAACAGGATATGCTCAGAAGTGATGATGTCGGTAGAAACAGTAGAATTAAAAGTAGACAAAGTAATTTGAACATCAGCCAGGAAAGGAACTCTGGCTTAAATATAATACTGACTCTTATTTCAAAATTATTAACAATTACAGACGGACAAATGTTTTTGTTTTTTTTTCTGCAGAATTGTGATCTGGAACTTACAATACATCAAGAGTATGGAAAATCGTGCCCTCCTTTTATTATTTTAGAGTTTTGATCCAGGCACTAGCTAAAACCAAAGTCATTTAGAATGGAGCCATTGTCATAGCTCAACAAGAAATAATAGTTCATTAATAGCCTTTATTAAATTTATCAGTCCTTTGTGCTACCATGCTGCCAACAGTACAAGTGATAAAAATATGAGATTACATGCATCCTTTCTTCTCTGTGCAAATCCGTTTTTGAATAAGAAAAACTGATTTGGTCAGTTGCAGTTAATTCCATTAGTTTTCCCTTTCATGGGCCTTTTATGAAGGTATTTAGTTAGCTCTCTACATAAAGAGAACTGCACTGTGGATGACCTGTAGGTCTTACCAACAGGAGTTTACAGAATTCTTTCCAGAAATATCAACATTATTTGATATTGATGGTGACCACCCATGTAACCACCCTGCCGCATGTGATAACATGAAGGCTTATTCGATGATAGGATGTCTGTGATTCTCTGCCAGTTTAGATAGCTGATCGTAGGTCACTTCCTGAAGAACTGCTACACTGTCCGCCTCTGGGGAAAGTGAGGCTGTCCAACTTCCTTTTCTTTACTTTTAGAATAAAAAATGTGAAGAGACAGACCTTTAGCTGTGCAAGGGCTTTTCTTTAAAATGCTTGCCAGTAACTTTGGCTGCTTGGCGGTCAGTCTGTACGAATGCCGCTGCTTGGCTTTGAATTAATTTTTCACAGCCTAGTGAATCCAACACTGACATCTCAGATTCGGTGGCGGGTGTCCTTTCGATGATGGCATTCTTTATTTTGGATTATGATGCTACAAAAAAATGACTTCAAGATGTCTTGGACAGAAGACTTGGACTTCATTTCTCTTAATCAAGACGTTGTAAACGATTAACAGATTTCTGGTTAGAGACACTTAATATTCCATAAAAAAAGTTCCACTATAAATTTCCTGAATTTGCTGTATCCAATTTTAAAACCGAGGGAGCTGGAACCCATCTCGCAATAGTGGTCCTGAGCACTAATCAGGTGGCACACTTGCCCACACAGGACAAGTTATTATGCAGTAATTAGCCTAATTTGGAGGAGCCAATCCTGAAAGGGGAAGCACTCATCAGATGGCACAACCACACCATCGGGGCCAATTAAGAGTCCAAAGAGTCAGTCAATCTAACTTGGAGAAGCTAAGCCTGGATTAGGTGTTAGTCCATCACAGGGCATGCCCACCCACTGCTGGCCAATTACGAGTGAATAGTCAACTTAAATGGGAGGAGCTAAGCTTGGACGAGGCACCAGTCCATCACTGGTCACAGTCGTGACCAGTCGTCACTAATCGACCTAACTTGAACTTTTTTGTTATATTGGAAGTAAACAGTGGGATGGTGTGGGTCATAAATTTTTAATATTAAATATTTTAAACGCATAAAATACACAGTAAGTCACAGGTGCTGACCAAACATACTGCTCTAACCAACATTTATTAAAACATTCAGAAAGCAAGCCAACTCCACTCACGTAGTTTATGATGTGTTCATTCACATCTGTCCTGGAAAGCTTTCTAAAGCAGCCTGGCTGCCCTGCTTTCCTTCAAGTTTCCCTGCACTTGAACCTGTCACCATTTTATGCAACTGCACTGGCCAATGTTGAATAATGATTTAAACAAAAGGAAGATATACAGTCGTGGCCAAAACTATTGGTTTTCACAAAGTTTGCTGCTTTGGTGTTTTTAGATCTTTGTCAGATGTTTCTATGGTATACTGAAGTATAATTCCAAGCATTTCATAAGTTTTAAAGGCTTTTATTGACAATTACATTAAGCAAGAGTCAATATGTTTTCAATTCATTGTTTTTTCTCATCAGACAACACTCAATACCCTGGAATAACAAAGGGAGAACCAGAATTTTTGAAAATGTATTAAAAATGCAAAAACTGAATCCTCTCATTGACAGAAGTATTCAGACCCTTTCCTCAGCTGAAGCTCCTTTGGCAGCAATTAACACCTGGAGTCTTCTTAGGTCTGACATGACAAGCCTAACACACCTGAATTTGCGGATTGTTTTGCTATCTTCTCTGAAGACCCTCTCAAGCTCCGTCAGGTTGGATGGAGCCCATTTGCAGATCGCTGTTCTCAGGTCTCCTCAGATGTTTGACGGAGTTCAAGTGTGGGTTTTCTCTGGACCTCTCAAGAAAATTCTCAGAGTTGACCCTAAACCATTCCTGTGTAATCTTGTGTAGGCGAAAAAAAAAAAAAAATGTGCACGCCTGTGTCTACCTCTTACTACTGCTGCACGATACGCTGCGAGCTGCACATTGGAACAACTCTCCCTTCTGCTAGCACGTTTTTAGGTTCTTCCTGAACACCACATGTCGGGGCCGCATTTTGAAATCACTTTCAGTTACGTATCTTCAGTTTTAATAGTGTTTAATCATAACAAGAGAAAAGCTACTAAACTATTATACACTGCGGTGGGTTGGTGCCCTGTCCAGGATTTGTTCCTGCCTTACGCCCTGTGTTGGCTGGGATTGGCTCCAACAGACCCTCGTGACCGTGTTATGATATAGCGAGTTGAAAAATGACTGACGGACTGACTAAACTATTATACATTGTTATGGCTGATAACCGTATGCTTGTGGTGTTGGAATTGTCACAAAAAATTGAAATTATTAAACATTTTATGAAACAGCAAAAGTGTTGCTTCAATTTATGGAGTAGGAAGAACAACAGTGAACGATATAAAACGTGATGCCGACACTATTGGAAAAACGTGTCCAAAATGAAAACCAGTGATGAAAATGTTATTCTGTATTATTGTTACTTTATTACAATGTAGAAGAACATTATCTAATTTTCTTTTGAAATTCTGTTATATTTTGTTTTGTTAATATATTGTGATGTGCAGGCAGCTTGTGAGGCGCTGTGCTGGAGTGGAAAGGGTGGAATGAATGCTGTAAGTGATGGGACTGCAGGGCTCCTGTTCTGTGAGGGGCGGACAGGAGAAGTTAGGAGAGAAAGGAAGGTGCAGCGGGAGGACGTTTTGAGTAGGGAGTCAGGAAAGAAATAAGCAGGAGTGTTTGTGGTGTAGAAAAAGACCGAAGGTGAGTGTCAGGAGATAACCTGATTGGTAGGGAAAGCTTTTTTTATTGTTTTGGAGGTGTGCTCTGTAACCAAGATAACGGAATATGACACAGGGCACCATTTGTTACTGAATGAAGACTCCAAGTAAAACATAGAAAACTCCAGTACTCTGAGTTGTGTTTCCTTAGTACGCTGGTCATTACAATATTCTATGAATTTTGTTAGTACTGTATTTTGTTAATATAGTTTTTTTTTTGTATATAAATACAACTATTCACTAAATTAATCTACTGGATATCATTTTTAAAGTAGCTGTTCTGTTATCCGTCTTTTTTCTGTTATCTGTCATAGTCTGGTACCCGACCCCTTGACGGATAATCAAGGTTTTACTGTATTTTATATTAATTTTTTACTCATTTATCAATTTACTTATTTTATACCTTTTTTGCTTTTGTTATCAGTTTGGTCTTCTAAAAGACATCAGCAAAAATAAAGGATTAAGGTCAGCATTTTTACTAGCATTCAGACTAACCAACATTTCAGAGATCATTGCACTCGGGTTAAACATTTATACTTGTCAAGGAGTTAATGGTTCAGTTAAGTGGCCCTGACTACACGGCTTTGCTTTTTTCTCTGGAATTTTACTGCTAGAACATTGTGACTGTTGTCTGTTTTTTTTTTTTTTTTAGGTCCAATATTTGAACAAGTGCCACAAAGCGGCATGATCTTACCCCTGTCTCCTTGTTCTAAAAGCATTCCTGCAAATAAAACTGATACCTTGAAAATGGCTTACAGTTTTTCCCAATTGCTAAAGCACATTTCTTGAAACCTCCACCCATTTTCTCAAAACCTTAAACACAAATCCGAAAATTCAAACTAAATTCACAAAACCTCAGACTTTCCTATTAAAACCAAACTATAACTTCAAAACCAAACAATGTGTTCAGATCATACATACAGCAAGTATAAATATATTCACCACAGAGCATTCGTTAGACACTACATAAAATAATGTAGGACACAGCATCCAGGGCATGTAGGTAACGGAGAATGTGTATTGTAAATGCATTTAGCAAAAAATTATCGTAGGCAAAGTGATATCTACATTCAGCACTTTCATAACAAAAAATAGAAAAAAAACTAAATGACAATCACTGTCATTAAGATTCATTTTCCAAAATCATGTCTTTGTGCGGGGTCTGGCTAGAGGACTTCATCCACATCACAGGCCATATTTTCCCTTGCCAGGCAATGGGGGGGGAAAACCCCTCTGGTGTGCCGAATCCAGCCTTGACAAGACTCCACAATTATATCATCACAGGCATGTTCGATTGCCCCTAATAAAGTTTCCCTGTTGTAGAGCTGTCAGTCATTGACCTTTCATCGCCACACAGAGAAGAACTCCTCTATTGGATTCAGGAAGGGGCTATAAGGTCGAAGGAAGACCTTTATGAAGCTCTGTTTGTCGGAGAACCCCTCATGTATTTGGACAGCACGGTGAAAGCACACATTGACCCAAACTATGACATATACAGGATGCACTGCCTGCTGGTCCAGCTGCTAACGTGCAGCCATAATATCCTGTAGACCACCCAGAAATATAAGGAGATGTTTGGGGTTGTATGGCCCCAGGTTTGCATGACAATGGAGAACCCCACAGTAACTTATGGCTGCACAAAGGGTGATATTGCCACCATGTTGGCCAGGGACTTCCACAATGGCATGTTGACAAATTAAGTTCCTGCCTCTCTGCCTTCTTTTCGCCAGATTGAACCCTACTTTATCTATGAAAATGTATCCATGGGGCCTTTCCATGGACTCCAGTGCAAACACTCTCTATAGAACTAGATAAGTAGTTTAGTACAGTAAGTGATACAAAGAGACAGACCTCTGCATTAGTGTATTTACAATGTGTACACCTGTTTTATGCTAAGTCTGTTGCATTGGAGGACACGGTCAATAGTTGGCAGAGACACACTGTTGATTCCATCAAAGTTGACATTGTCTTCAATCACTCTTTGCTGGATTTCACATAGTCAGATAGCATTATTTTGTAGCACTATGTCAACAATGAGTGCTTCTTGTTGTTTTTGGGGGAGAGAGCAGTCCTTCCACCCTCATTTGATTGTGTTTCAGTTCTACAGAGGTGACAATGCACTTACAAACGTATACAGTCAGTAGAAACAGTATTGTAATGAACATTACAGTACTTACAATATAGTATACTGTATGTCAAATGTTGTACAGCAAGGAACAATTACCTGTTCTCTTCTCTGAATGTCCTGATAATGCTAACCACAGAGAACCTGCTCAAATTTGGTTGGACTGTTTGTCCAGCTTCCCTCATTGTCATCCCATGAACAAGGACATGGTGTACAACAGTTGCCCCTTCCTCCTCATCCACCACCTCTCACACTTACTCATCCCCCTCTGCCTCTCTGTATGTTTCTGTCCATTGTAGATGGTTGCACATGTTCCACCTGTGCACTCTGAACTGACTTTTATCCTGCCTAATTGGTCATTAGAAACATGTGTTCAATTTTGAGTCATTGTGTGTAAGAGATGACAGCGGTGTTGGGTTTGTGTTCAAATTTTGCTGCCAGTATTTATAATTTTGCAACACAAGTGTGCCACAGTGTAGAATGTGTTTAGTGACTGGGAATGTGTCTAAAGTTTAGCAAAAAAAAGTGGATAAGTTTTGCATATTGTGTCTAAGTACCCGAACAGTGGTTGAGGTATGGCCAAAAGAGTATTTGATTCGAAAAATGAGTCCAGGCCACCGAGAATTTGATTCAAAGTGGGTCAGGGTTTAGTGTTTTAGCAACTGAGAAAAACTGTAATACACAAAAGGCAGAATGAGGTCCTTAGCAAAGACGGCTTACAATCAGATGGCCAAACTTCCGAAGTATTTTGTTTAGAGACATGTCTTAGCCTTTCCATGTGCTCAGGTAAAAAAAAAAAAAAAAAAGCAGCCCGGGCTAAAGCCATCACTATAATTAAGACCTTCACTTTGGGTTTGCAAGAAAGTATGTACTTTATGCGTGACTCTACAAGATAATGTATGTCTGATTATTTTGGCTGTTAACGTTTCTGAATAATTACTGTTTTTTTTTTTTTTTCTCCACTTGTGCTGGTCTCCTTTTAAGGATATAAAATGTTAGACGGCTAAAGGGTTATTAAACAGGGCAGCACTCCCAGAAAGGAAACTTGAAGTAAGCGGATGTGTTAAATCTCAGTGCATTGACGAAAAGGAATATTTGGTGTGAAAGACATTAGCTTTGTGAAGCAAATCATTTTTGAATTATGAAAATGTCTTTTGAGTCTAAGGGTGCATTTCGGTAAGTGCAGCATATCCATGTACAGTAGGTGTCAACAAGCTTTGTTGTTCTACAAAGTCATTTGCTCTCCAGACTTTGCTAACTTGTTTTAGTTTGTACCTTCCAGTGCTCAGTAGAAGGTTCCAGGGTGCTCAGATGTGATGATGCAGGTTCTTGCTCCATGCTTCCATCTCCATTTTGGGAGCTCTTTAACCCGACACCGTCGGTAATGTTGCCGAATGAGCTGGACAGTGAAGACATCACAACGAAGCAAGGGGATGGTGCAAAAAGGTGCAAGTGCTTTTCATTAAAAACAACAAAACCGAAAACCGTGGCCAAATAAATAGTGCAGTGTTTCAAAAAGTCAATAAATAAATAATCCATTAAAAACATGAAGAATGTGGAGGTTAAAATCCAATAAACAAATCAATCCTTTTAAAAATGAGGTTAAACAATGGCTGGAAGTAGTAGTTTAAGACCAAACCCGGTGCCTTCTTTCTACCTGGCAGCTCCCCTGCCTCTCCATTCCGGGCCATGCACCAGGGGAGTCGCCCTACCTGCAGCTGACCTTCTTGTTCCAGTCTGCAGCCTTGAGGTCCCTGGCTCCGCAGGGCTCTCCAGACAGACTTGGGTTCCCCAGCGACCAGGACATTCACGCTGGGGCTTCCACCTCCCAAACGTCCTGACTCCTGCTACTTTTTGCAGCGAGCCAACCACCTTCCGGTCACTCCTCTCCTCCAAAACGCTCAGCAGAAGCGACCACTTCTAGCTGCCCAGCCCAGTGTCGGACTAACACTACTGAGGGGCTCTTCTCTCAGCTGCCTGATACAGTATTATAGTGAGCCTGTTCTTGCTCGCTTACACCGGCTCCTTCTCTACCTGCCTCCCTTTCTTCCTTCTTTATCCTCCATTCTCTCAATCCGATTTTTTTTTTTTCCTTCGCACTCCTACTATACAGTGCATCCAGAAAGTATTCACAGCGCATCACTTTTTCCACATTTTGTTATGTTACAGCCTTATTCCAAAATGGATTAAATTCATTTTTTACCTCAGAATTCTACACACAACACCCCATAATAACAACGTGAAAAAAGTTTACTTGAGCTTTTTGCAGATTTTTTAAAAATAAAAAAATTGAGAAATCCCATGTACATAAGTATTCACAGCCTTTGCCATGAAGCTCGAAATTGAGCTCAGGTGCATCCTGTTTCCCCTGATCATCCTTGATGTTTCTGCAGCTTAATTGGAGTCCACCTGTGGTAAATTCAGTTGGTTGGACATGATTTGGAAAGGCACACACCTGTCTATATAAGGTCCCACAGTTGACAGTTCATGTCAGAGCACAAACCAAGCATGAAGTCAAAGGAATTGTCTGTAGACCTCCGAGACAGGATTGTCTCGAGGCACAAATCTGGGGAAGGTTACAGAACAATTTCTGCTGCTTTGAAGGTCCCAATGAGCACAGTAGCTTCCATCATTTGTAAGTGGAAGAAGTTTGAAACCACCATGACTCTTCCTAGAGCTGGCCGGCCATCTAAACTGAGCGATCAGGGGAGAAGGGCCTTAGTCAGGGAGGTGACCAAGAACCAGATGGTCACTCTGTCAGAGCTCCAGAGGTCCTCTGTGGAGAGAGGAGAACCTTCCAGAAGGACATTCATCTCTGCAGCAATCCACCAATCAGGCCTGTATGGTAGAGTGGCCAGACGGAAGCCACTCCTTAGTAAAAGGCACATGGCAGCCCGCCTGGAGTTTTCCAAAAGGCACCTGAAGGACTCTCAGACCATGAGAAAGAAAATTCTCTGGTCTGATGAGACAAAGATTGAACTCTTTGGTGTGAATGCCAGGCGTCACGTTTGGAGGAAACCAGGCACAGTGAAGCATGGTGGTGGCAGCATCATGCTGTGTGGATGTTTTTCAGTGGCAGGAACTGGGAGACTAGTCAGGATAAAGGGAAAGATGACTGCAGCAATGTACAGAGACATCCTGGATTAAACTCCTGCTCCAGAGCGCACTTGACCTCAGACTGGGGCGAAGGTTCATCTTTCAGCAGGACAACAACCCTAAGCACACAGCCAAGATATCAAAGGAGTGGCTTCAGGACAACTCTGTGAATGTCCTTGCGTGGCCCAGCCAGAGCCCAGACTTGAATCCGATTGAACATCTCTGGAGAGATCTTAAAATGGCTGTGCACCGACGCTTCCCATCCAACTTGATGGAGTTTGAGAGGTGCTGCAAAGAGGAATGGGCGAAACTGGCCAAGGATAGGTGTGCCAAGCTTGTGGCATCATATTCAAAAAGACCTGAGGCTGTAATTGCTGCCAAAGGTGCATCGACAAAGTATTGAGCAAAGGCTGTGAATACTTATGTACATGGGATTTCTCAGTTTTTTTTTATTTTTAATAAATTTGCAAAAACCTCAAGTAAACTTTTTTTCACGTTGTCATTATGGGGTGTTGTGTGCAGAATTCTGAGGAAAATAATGAATTTAATCCATTTTGGAATAAGGCTGTAACATAACAAAATGTGGAAAAAGTGATGCGCTGTGAATACTTTCCGGATGCACTGTATATAATGGGGACGTGGCACAGTTGTGGCGATTATCAGCTCTCGGCATCAATTACAGGTATGGACAATTCCCCACCTGTGCACTTAAGCAAGGAAATGCCCGCATCATGCAGCGTCCGAGAACTGCTCCAGCCACACTACCATGCCCACTCTATAAGCCGCGAGTGCAGCGATTATCTATTTAAAAACTGGACTTTTCTGCGGAGCCGTGGACCCGCTATACCACTTCAAGACTTTATACATTCTCAAAACATTGAGCATTGATCCTCCTAGCAGTTTTGTCTTGCTTACTGTAAACAGCCATACCACACGCACTTCAGAAGTTAAGTATGTTCGGGCTTATGAGCTTCGATATAAAGTATCACCTAACAAAGTTTGTTTTCTGGGTTTAATTGATCAACATTTTTCTGGTTTTAAGCATGATCAGAAAAAGAATGATTCATTAATGTCCTGCGGTGGGTTGGCACCCTGCCCAGGATTCGTTCCTGCCTTGTGCCCTGTGTTGGCTGCGATTGGCTCCAGCAGACCCCCATGACCCTGTGTTCGGATTCAGCGGGTTAGAAAATGGATGGATGGATAGATTCATTAATGAAATCTGCTCTAATCCATGAATTTTTATTTTTAATAATAATTCTTTACATTTTATATAGCGCTTCAGTCAGTGGGGAGCCACTTCATCCACCTAATGTGTACCATCATTTTTGTACCAGTACTCTCAACACTCATTAGCTATTAGGTGGTGAAGTGGTGAGACAGACAAACAGCCAGTTAGAGACAGGGGATGATTATGGAGCCAGAAGGACTAGGCCGTGGTGGGCAATTTAGCCTGGACATCGGGAAACACCCTCGTCTTTTTGAAGGATGCCCAGGGATCTTCTATGAACAAAGAGAGTTAGGATTTTGGCTCTATGTCTCATCTGAAGGATGGCACCATTTTTACGGCATAGTGCCTCTGTCACCGTACTGGGGCATTGGGATCCACATTCAGACCACGGGGTGAACACCCCCTGCTAGTCTCACCAATATCTCTTCTAGCAGTAACGCAAGCTTTTCCAATATGGTCTCCTATCCAAGCCTGAACATGCTTAGCTTCAGGTGGATGACCTGTTCTGAAGTGCAGGTTGGGTGGCCCCTGGACTGACATTAGAGCACTGTGCTGTGTGTACCAGAAATACCCATAAGCCATTGCAAATGTGTTTATATTGCATCAGCCTCTATCTTGTTATGGTTACCACATAATTTTCAAACAGCCTTTACTTTTTGATTTACCCTCATACTCTATCAGCATGCGTTATGTGATGGTTCTCCTCTTTTGATTGCATCACCAAAGTGAAACTGACCAATCACATTGACTACTAAGAAACAAAACACACACACACACACAGACCTTAGTGTTTTATTAAATAGTAGATATATGTACTTACATATATCTTAACTGTTTAGCAGCTTTATATTATTTCATTACGTGCTGGTTCAGACAGTTGTAGTTTATCTTTTTTATTATTTAAATGAGTCAGTCTTATATACTTATTGTAGTTCAGGAATCACACATTTCATTGAGTTTGTGCAAACTACGTCAAGACTTTCAGGCTTGATTAGTGACAGCGCCATGTTTCTGCTGGTATCCAGAAGGTTGCCGGTTCGAATGCCCATCACTGCCAAAAGAGATCCTACTCTGCTGGGCTCTTGAGCAAGACCCTTAACTTATAATTGCTCCAGGTGCGCTGTACAATGGCTGATCCTGCACTCTGACCCCAAGGGGTATGCGAAAACTAACAAATTCCTAATACGAGAAATCGTATAAGGTGAAATAAAGAACAAAAAAAAAATGTTCATAATGTTATATTCAGGTACCAAATAGTTTTATATTCCTTGCTATCAGTTATAGTAGTGCTCATTCCAGTTCACTCTTCATTTTATTGTCATATGGAATTACATTGATATTCTTAGTTGTTATTTGCATTATTATTGTAGCACTTGTTAAATTAATATTTCTTTTTGTTTTGTTAAAGGAAACCGCACACATACACAAATTATTGAAACTCATCTTATACCTCATGCATCTAATAAAATTCTTGCATGTTTATGTGGCCAGCATCCTGAATGTAATAAAAAATCTGGATTTACTGTATGAATGGCCTGGATTTGTATTTTCAATTAAAATTATAATGGGCATCTTTGATTTCTTCACAGTTCTTTCCAGACAACCTGTGGTGGTCGCTAACTCAATAAAGAACTGCAGCTAAGGTTTCAGTGAGCTCAGAAGTTTGAGTTTAATATCCAACACCTCTGAAACAGAAACTGACAATTTTAAAGGAGCTGTGGAGCTTGGGAGTCGTCCCAGGACTTCTTAAGTTTGTTCTTCCATAGGTGAGGTTGACTCTAGTGGTCACAGATCCAAAAATGAACACCAACTGAACGGGGTGGTACTTCTGGGAGATTACGAAAGTTGTCACTCCTCTTACACTCTTCAGCTGGAAAAGAATGAGAAGTTTGTACGTGCGTGTCCACATAATCTGTCTCCATTGTGTTTTCCTTCTTGGGATTCCTCAACACACTCCTCTATGACATGAGTGCATAACACCTGAAACGTGTGATTTATTAATTTATTTTTTTTTTAAATGATGGTTCGTGCATCAGACTGAAAAATATTTGTCCATTAATCAAACTTGACCAACATAATCTCTGTATGTGGCAATAGTGAGAACAATCTTACCTAACTCCTTTGTATGTCGCAGGAAATGCAGCAATTCTGTGTGTGTGACCTTTTGTCTTCTCTTTTAATGAGCATCCACTCTTCCAGATGTGTTTGCTCAGTTTACCTTCAAGGGGGAACATGTTTAAGATGGTTATGTAATGCATTTAATGAATTCCATCTTGCCTCAATTTGCTTTGCATCATACAGCCATTTTGTGCTTTGAGGAACTTGACACGAGAAGACTCTCGATAATAAGCAAGCTTCTGGAGATGACAGGTGATGTTTTCTGTGAAAACATCCTTGATATTTTAATAGAGATGCCATTAGCATTGACGCATGTGATAATTTGCCTGTTGGAACTCCCAGTACAAGCTTATGCCATGGTTTTTGGAAGTAGAGGCACATTTTCTTTCAATTAGCTGTGTCTTTATTTATAGTAATGCTTCTGCTGAAACCTAAGCATAGAAAGATCAGATTGAAGTGGCAGCATCATCTGCAAAAAAATAAAAATATTTACAGAGAAACTTTATTGTATAGGGCAGTGCATATCATTTAAGATATGCAGCTTTAAAGGACTTTCAGGAAAGCAGCAATAAATAGTTTTGTTTTATAATATGCAAAACTCACCAAGCTTTTGCTTTCTCCACTACAGAGCTGTAGAGAGTTGGAGGCTATCCCGGCAGCCACAGATGGAAACACCAGTCAACTGCACTGTTATTGCACACTGTGCTAGTATAGAGTTGCCATATGAATTAACATGCAAGTCTGTAATGACAAATGGGAGATCAGTGAGACCCACACCACGGCACTCATCTTGGTCAGGAAGCTATAACCTGGCTGAGAGGCAGCAAATTGATCCACAGCTGAAGATGCACTTTGAAAATACCGCCAGACCTAGTTGCAGCAATACTCTGTAGAAGGGTCTTATTGTAGGTGGTACTGCATCCTGTAGGAATGAAATGGTATCAAGGGTACTAGGAGGTTCATTCTTCTGAGGGCCTCCACCTTCTCACACAGATGACCTGCCTTTAGTGTTACAGATGGAGGAAAAGAAGTTCTAGTGATTTGAGGCTGGGTGATAAGAAGATGCAAGTACAAGTGACCAAGCTTCATGTAGGCTGGTAGTTAGAAGAGAATGCAGAGAAGGTTACAGAATAGCAGAGCCTTATAATTTTATTATTCACTCCTTCGATTAACTCTACTTTGTATTTTTTTTGCTCTCCCATAAGTACCCTTTATAGGGTGTGATGGACGGCCGGGGCCCATGCCTGGCCGGGACGCCCCTTCTCTATATGTTCCAGGGGAGCAAGCATGGGCTGCGCAGTACCTCCCCTGGACCACTTGGTGGCAGCCCACCTGGGTGGCTGTGGTGCCTCACATACCCGCAGGGCTCTGTAGGAGATGGACTTCTCCATAGCCCTGTTGGGATCTGGGATGGCCACCAGTAGGTGCTGTGGGGGTTCTTGGACCCATCTGGGCCGTAGTTCAGCCACAATCAGAGGGAGGTGGTCAAGCACCTGAAGCACTTCCGGGTGAGCTATAAAAGGGGCCAGGAGCCACCACTCAGTGAGCCTGAGTCGGGAGGAGGAGTTCAACACTTGCCGGGAGTAGTGGTGGTGCAAAGAGTAGTGAGTGTGTTTTGTTTTGGTGCTTTTGGGACTGTGTACTGCCTGTGGGACACGGGGAAGACTTTGTTACGAGGGCTATGATTTTTCTTCCTATACACCAAACTCAAAAAAGGTGCAAGACTTAAAAACAAAAGTCAGACCTCCACTCCCATACAGGTCTAAACAAAATGTGCAGGCTTCGCCTGTTCAAATCAGTCCGGCCATAAACTCAAGAAGCAGGCTTACGACCTGCACAGACCCAACAGTGCGGCAAAGGCTTTTAAAGTAGAATACCCAGAAAGGGAGAGAGAACAACTATAAACCTCCTGCCCAAAAAAAAGAACGATAATCCTTTAAATTGTTATAATCTGGACTTCATCTGATATTTTTTGGCCTTTTCTTAGCCTCTAAAATTAATGGTGAATCTGTTCAAGAATTTTAGGGGTCAAGGAATTTGACAGTCAGATGTTTTTTTTGATTTAGAGCATTTTTGAAACAAAAGTTTTGAAATACAAGGTACACTCAAAGTTTCCACACTTTAAAATTTTTGTTGGAAACGGTGAAGGCGTGAGGAGTAGTAATTGGGCATTAAAAAGTTGGTACAACACTGGGAAAATTGCATCGCAAAGGAAGGTGACTGTAGAAAAGTGATGCAATTTGTTTTTGAAATTCTTAATAAACAGAGTTAAAATAAAATGTGGAAACGTTTTGAACGTCCCTCGTACATCTTCGCACTGTGACATTTTTGTAATCAATTATTAATTGAATATTTCCAGTATAGTAACTAAAACAAATGTATGGAACATTTATAATACAATCCATACCCTTACGATGACACCCCATCTCCTGAGTTGGGAAGCACTGAACAAGCAATAGAATCCGTGAACAGCAGATATCCAGGATGTAAAGGAATGCACTGCAGTAGACCAGCCCTCCATAGTTTTCATGGATGTTTTTTTTAATATGAAATGCAGATGAATCCATCCATCCATCCATCCATTGTCTCCCGCTTATCCGAGGTCGGGTCGCGGGGGCAGCAGCTTGAGCAGAGATGCCCAGACTTCCCTCTCCCCGGCCACTTCTTCTAGCTCTTCTGGGAGAATCCCAAGGCGTTCCCATGCCAGTCGAGAGACATAGTCCCTCCAGCGTGTCCTAGGTCTTCCCCGGGGCCTCCTCCCGGTTAGACGTGCCCGGAACACCTCACCAGGGAGGCGTCCAGGAGGCATCCTAATCAGATGCCCGAGCCACCTCATCTGACTCCTCTCGATGCGGAGGAGCAGCGGCTCTACTCTGAGCCCCTCCCGGATGACTGAGCTTTTCACCCTATCTTTAAGGGAAAGGCCAGACACCCTGCGGAGGAAACTCATTTCAGCCGCTTGTATTCGCGATCTCGTTCTTTCGGTCACTACCCATAGCTCATGACCATAGGTGAGGGTAGGAACATAGATCGACTGGTAAATTGAGAGCTTCGCCTTGCGGCTCAGCTCCTTTTTCACCACGTGCAGATGAATCCAGATGTAATAAACTGTAAAATTTACATACCAAATTGTCTCCTTGCTTCACGTTGTTGCTCATGATGTTTAGCAGCAATTGTGCCTAAACAGGTAAGGTTTTGTTTGTAAGAGGTGACATACAGGAAGAGCAGATCTAAAAGGATTAGAGCTACAGGCAATAGTAGAATATCAACAGATAGGAAACAAGACAAGGAACGGGAAACAAAAGTCCAATGGGAAAAACAGGAGGGCAGAAGGACAACATGTGGAGAGAAGTGCCTGGGACACCCAATCTGCAAAAGTGACAGAGGATCAAGTTCAACACCCATCAGATGGTGCTTACGGGGAGTTGTGTAAAGTCTATGAACAAACTATAATTGGGTTTGCTGATAATTAAGATTTCTGGAATTTATTATGAAATATGGCCACCCATTCAGGAGACGTATTGGGAGGAGAGCGGTTTCTGAGCCAAACTGAAATTAAGCAGAGTGGTTTATAAGTGGAGTTACATAATACGGTATAAGGGCAGGTGACTGGAGTTTTTGAGGGGAAGAAAGAGCGAGATCAGGCAGAGCGGAGGAAAGAGAGAACACTGTGGTGCCATTTTGTCTTATTAAATAGCTATCGTTGATTGCTGTTGGTGATGCAGGGTTGCCATGCTGTTCTAGGCAGGATGATTGGGAGTCTGCGACTTGTGATGTCTGTACCATGACGATGTTAAGGTCAGCATCATACACTTTTTGACTGTCCAAGTTTGTGGATAAATCAGAACAAACAAACAAAATAACCCTGTCATTTTTATTATTAAGATATCTCTGGTTACAAATTCTTTTCTGTTCTTTGACTTTGATTTAATTATTGTGGTTTGGCTCTGGCCATGAGAAATACTCTAGTTAGTGACTTTATAGCTATGCGTCCTGACCTTTTCTTTATTTTAATTGGCTGGTTGCTACCATTACAATCCATCTTCTGATTCCATCTTACTTTAAACTGTTGCTGTCCTATTCTGTCCATATATAATTAAAATTTTATTAACAAAAATAGAGAAATATGAAAAGCAAAGCTAAAGCAATAGATAGCAAAAACGATTTCACCCACAAGAGGCCAAATCAAAGGCTAAAGAAATAAGTCACAGAATCCTAAGATCTAACCTTTAGTCATATCCAAAATGTCTGTAAATTAAAGTATCCACTCAATAACACATGAGTACAAAAACTGAGCAGAAACAAAAAATTTAAACAACAACAATGGCTTTTAAAAACCGTTATGGGCAGTTTTTAAGGACCCCTTCCTCCTAAATGTAAAAGGTCCATTTCAAAATCATAACCTTTACTTCAATTTTGTGCTATATTCTTCATTCATTTTTAACTCCTTCATATTATTATTCTAGCTTTTTTGTGAATCTGAGACAGGGTTGTAGTGAAGAGGGCTTGATGCCTTCAAATAAGCAGTACAGCAGGCAAGCATCTCCACTGGTCTGTCCAGACAAACCCCACCCCAAACCAGTCGGCTCTCCCAATATTGACCTGAGGCTGCGGCCCACCCAGGTGCCAGAAATGGGGAAACTGGCTTTAAAGTTCAAAATACCTCCAACAATTCTAAAATATCTTTATTTCCCAAGGGAACGGAAAATGACGATGAAAACCTTTTGGCTTGGAAAGACCAAAACCAAAACAAACTCTTATAAATGATAAATATTTATTTAAAAATAGGAGAACATAATCAAAATATTTAAAGAAAAAAAGAAGGGAAAAAGATGTGCTTAAAGGGCAATCCACAACAAACAAGTCCCAATACACTAATCCAGAGAACAATCCATGAAACAAAGTAGAAATGATCAAGGAAAAAACAGAAAATCCAAGAAAACAATACCTTACTAGAACTTCTTCACAACGTCAATACACCATGTCTGAGCTCTCCTCCTTCTTTTTCTTCTGTGTATGGCAGATCATATCTGAGCTCTCCTTCAAATTTGAGCTAAATGACCGGAGGGAGAGCTCAGGAGTGGCGATGTCCTGGTCACCCTGCCACCTGAGACTACACCCACAAAGAACAGAAGTACAAAAACATACCAGAAAATACATAAAAATAAAATGCATAACAATTAATTTCTTTTATCGTCATGAATGTGATATCATAGGGTCACCATTTTGGGGTTGAGATATAATCACGAGAATAATTAATCACATGCATTTTTCTGACCACGGCCATTTTCCATGCATCCATGGCTGTCACGTGATTACCGCTGTCACAGCTCATGCGATGTAACCAAGAAATTGCCATTAAGATGGCTACGGCGTACTTTTGGTGTCCAAGATTATGGTTAAAATTCTAAACAAAACTTTTTTAGCGTCTTTTTTCCCCAGGAACAGAACCTTTATTAGACTAGGACTTTTCACTCTCACTTCTTGACTCATATTTTTTTTTTTTTGTAACTGACCCCAGCATTTAACTCCTTTATGGTTTTGACTTTTGCCTTATTAAAAGACTATTTGTATTCTCCTTGTTTAAACTCCATTTCCTTGTCATTTTTTCCCTTGTTTGTGTCACAGGGCCATGTTAACGTATGGGCACAATAGGCACTGGCTGGGGGTCCAAAGAGCATAGAGGCCAACGATGTTTCTGATGCCTGTGTATATTTCTGTCTGGCTGTCAAAACAGGGTCCACAGCACACTACTTTGCTCGGGGGTCTATGATGCTGTTAAGATGGCCATGGATTGTGAAGCTTACTATAATAAACTGTAAGACACCTACATAGATAGATATAAGAAAAGAGGATCCTGAAAATAATGCTAAACAAAGTGGTATTTACAAAAAACACATACTTAATAACAAAATATACAAAATAATATTCCAAAGACAACATAAAAATCTACTATATAATAAGACACTAAGGTCTGCTTCCGTTGGCCACATATAAAAAAAATTGCTTTATTTATGAGAAAATGTGTGCTGGCATTTAACTTGTTAGCAGCAAGGCGTGTTTATAAGCTATAGAAGATGAATAGGAGTCTGAGCAAAGTAGAGAATACAGGGTATTATGTTCTTCTTCTTCTTCTTCTTTCGGCTGCTCCCATTAGTGGTCTCCACAGTGGATCATCTTCTTCCATATCTTTCTGTCCTCTGCATCTTGTTCTGTTACACCCATCACCTGCATGTCCTCTCACCACATCCATAAACCTTCTCCTAGGCCTTCCTCTTTTCCTTTTACCTGGCAGCTCTATCCTTCGCATCCTTCTCCCAATATACTCAACATCTGTCCTCTGCACATGTCCAAACCAATGCACTCTCACCTCTCTTACTTTGTCTCCCAATCGTCTAACTTGAGCTGACCCTCTAATCTCCTCATTTCTAATCCTATCCATCCTCGTCACACCCAATACAAATCTTAACATCTTTAACTCTGCCACCTCCAGCTCTGTCTCCAACCCATATAACATAGCTGGTCTCACTACCGTCCTGTAGACCTTCCATTTCACTCTTGCTGATACCAGTCTGTCACAGATTACTCCTGACACTCTTCTCCACCCTGCCTGCACTCTCTTCTTCACCTCTCTTCCACAATCCCCATTACTCTGTACTGTTGATCCCAAGTATTTAAACTCATCCACCTTCGCCAACTCTACTCCTTGCATCCTCACCATTCCACTGACCTCCCTCTCATTTACACACATGTATTCTGTTTTGTTCCTACTGACCTTCATTCCTCTCCTCTCTAGAGCATATCTCCACCTCTCCAGGGTCTCCTCAACCAGCTCCCTACTATCGCTACAGATCACAATGTCATCAGCAAACATCATAGTCCACGGGGACTCCTACCTAATCTCGTCTGTCAACCTGTCCATCACCATTGCAAATAAGAAAGGGCTCAGAGACGATCCCTGATGTAATCCCACCTCCAACTTGAATGCATCCGTCACTCCTACCGCAGACCTCACCACTGTCACACTTCCCTCGTACATATCCTGTACAACTCTTACGTACTTCTCTGCCACTCCCGACTTCCTCATACAATACCACAGCTCCTCTCGAGGCACCATGTCATTTGCTTTCTTCAGGTCCACAAAGACGCAATGCAACTCCTCCTGACCTTCTCTAAACTTCTCCATCAACACCCTCAGAGCAAACATCGCATCTGTGGTGCTCTTTCTGGGCATGAAACCATTCTCCTTCTCACTAATCATCACCTCACTTCTTAACCGAGCTTCCACTACTCTTTCCCATAACTTCATGCTGTATAACGTAATGAAAATATTTTTCTATATACAAGTCATGTGTGTTAAAGGTGTTCAGGTGTTTGCACACATAGGTACGAGTTATAATGTGCCCATGTGTCAAAAAGTTTGAATCTCTCACACTAAGTGGCCTGGTGATGCCACTTTTGAACTGTGGCCATACTGAACGTTTGTACGTGAACACTCCTGTTGACCAGCAGGCTGGCTCTCTCATTTTTTTTATTTTTTTAATTTTTCAATTAGGTTGATCAACTCAAAGTCAAGGAAAAGGTTTAAAACGTGATGTTGTATTTTGAGCATTACACAAACTTTACTTTGCTGTGATCTTTGCTGCCTCCTAACTTTGTAAAGATGAAAGAACCACAGCTGAGATTTTGGTGAACTATTTTAACATTGCTATGTAATTAATTATTTCAAGTTTTCTTGTAAGTTCCAGTAACGTTTTGGAATTTCTGCCCTTTGCTACATAACTGGAAATCTGTGTCTGTTTGTTGACCTCTCTGTGTTTTAAAGTTTTTTTCTTTTTATGCTTTGATTGCCCTTGGTTGTGTGTGTGGTTTTTAATTTTTTTTTCTTTGTCCTCCTGTGTCTTTTTGCCATCAACAATCTTTATTATACTCTACCGTAGCTGTTCATTTGTCTATCCAGGATTTTAAATCACCTGTAGCTCACAAACCATTTGAGCTATTGACCTGAAATTTGGTACACATATACTACGTGACGTCTACTATCCGCTTTCGGGGTGATGATTGACCTCCAAGGTTATTCCTCTTTTTATTTTATTTTATTGTAGAATTAACTCTCGGCAGTGGCCAGCAGGGCGGCCGTGTGACATATGTGTACGGGCGCCATTCTCATTCCCTACCACTTCCTCTACCTCTTCATATCTTAAGTCCTCAATCTGCCTCAAAAGAATGATTTAAGTGCCAGCTTAAGGGAAAAATTAAATAAAACGTACTAAGCAATTGCAACACAAACACTGATTGAATCAGTTTTAACGTGAAAAGATGCCGATGAGAGAAGAGAAGAAGCGGGCTGCTAGGGTGGAGAAAAGAAGAGCTGCTCAGGAAGCACCAAGCACATCAACCTCTGAGCAAACGAATGCTAAACGAACAGAGAAAGAGGATGAGAACTATAAGTTAAGTGTATTCACTGCACGTTATTGTGCAGTGCACCTTTACTGGTAGATTGATAAAACATTTGAAACAATTTTGAGTGTAATATTTTTTTTCTCTTAACAAGTCACACTTCTACTGACTTGGAAATTCAGTTTCTGTCCAGCCTACCAACAACCCGTTTGATTTCTATAAGTTGAAAATGTTTCTGTCCAGAATTTGGCAGCATTGAATCATGTAGATCATGCACGCTCCTGAAGAAAATGAAGACTGTCACAGGTTAGTCTCACTGAAGCGAAACGTAAAATATATATGTCTGGACACAACCGTGAGTGCATTTGAAGTCATCGATGTGTCACACTGTGTTAAAAGGACTGTCATTAAGAGAGCTGATAATGAAGAGCCACCAGAGATGCAAATTTCAATTCGAAATTCAATTTCGAATCAACAAATCTGACTAACAACACCAGTAGAGCACAGACAAGGCTGCACAACATCCCACCTTCTGGCTGCGCATCTCAACGAATAACTAAAAAAAATTAACATTACTGTCTAATTGGAAATGCAAACATGACGTGACAGAATTTAGCCTTGGCATTTTAACACATAGTATATACACAGGCCACAATACTTATCTAAACACTGTTTGCTGTTATTATGTCATATCGTGAGGCAATAGTCAAAATGACAGAAAGATGTGACAGCAGACAAAGGCACTTCTCAACCATGTGAAGCCAAGTGGCTGCAGTGGTCTACATACTGTACAATACAATACAATTTATTTTTTGTATAGGCCAAAATCACACAAGAAGTGCCGCAATGGGCTTTAACAGGTCCTGCCTCTTGACAGCCCCCCAGCCTTGACTCTCTAAGAAGACAAGGAAAAACTCCCAAAAAAAAAAACCTTGTAGGAAAAAATGGAAGAAACCTTGGGAAAGGGAATTCAAAGAGAGACCCCTTTCCAGGTAGGTTGGGCATGCAGTGGTTGTCAAAAGAAGGGGGTCAATACAATACAATACACAGAACAGAACAAATCCTCAATACAGTATAAAAATTGTAGAAGTACGGAGCAGAATTTAACAGTAGATGATATCACATAAGAAGATTTGGATATATTTAGAGTCCTGGAGACCTCATCCATCAAGCTGCCTCCCCCATTTGGCCATTCCATGGCTGAAACAGCGCTGGGCGAGCCAATCCGATGAAAGGACCCCTCCTTCTCATGATTCCTGCAATCCTCCATCAGGGATGACTTTACCTTAGGCAGGCAAAACAACTGGACAGGTGGGCCATGGCACCAAGTGCCACATTTGAGTACCGAGAAGAGAAACAGAATAGGTGAGAGTTAGTATCCAATTCTAATTATCAGGTTACTTATGTTTTAGTGCTAATGACTAACAACAGAGATGCAGTCTGTACAGTTAATCAGCAGCTCTAGTCAGGATATGCTAAACTGAAGTAGTGAGTCTTCAGCTGGGATTTAAAAGCTGAGACCGAAGGGGCATCTCTTATAGTAGCAGGCAGACCATTCCACAGTTTAGGGGTCCTGCAACTAAAAGCTCAACCTCCCATTGTTATTTTATTAATTCTTGGAATCAAAAGCAGACCGGCATCTTGAGATCTTAATGTGTAAGTCTGTAAGTCATGATAAGTTCCGACAAGTAAGCCGGACCTTGGCCATTTAATGCTTTATATGTTAAAAGGAGGATTTTGAAATCTGCCCTAAACTTAACCGGGAGCCAGTGTAAGGATTTAAGAACTAGAGCTCCTATTTTCTTGTTCTTGTAATAATTCTTGCAGCCGCATTTTGTATTAACTGGGGGCTGTATAGAGAACAGTTTGAACATCCAGTGAACACCGCATTGTAGTAGTCAATCCTACTGGAGATAAATGCATGAATTATTTTCTCAGAATCCTGTTTATTTAGAAAGTGCCTTAATTTCCTAACATTTTTAAGATGGAAGAAACATGTTTTGGACAACTTTGTAATATGCGCTTTAAATGACATGCTAGAGTCAAAGATAACTCCTAGATTGCGGGCTGATTCAGTAAAATTAATTGGGATTCCAACTGAGGTAAATGACAAAATATTGTTGTGATCAGCATCATTCCCTCCAACAATTAACATCTCTGTTTTATCTGTGTTTAAAGACAAGTAGTTCTCATTCATCCACTCCTTTAATTCACTAACACAACTAATTAAAGACAACATTGGAGAAACTTCATTTGATTTAAATGAAAGGTATAACTGGGTGTCATCTGCATACGAGTGAATGTGCATGTGTACATGTCTGTCTGCCCTGTCACAGCACTCATTACAACATTCAAATTAATTATTAATCTTCAGTTACCTTGTACTACTGAGCTCTAGAATGGATAACAGCAATTTTAGCTTTTTATTTTCTCTCAGCATCAAGAGTTTTATTCAGTTTCTTTTGCTCTCTTCCAGAAACCCCAGCAGTTTAAAACTCGTGGACTTTAGAAACTGGGGGCATGTGTTTCAGGAGGAAGCCCTGTGGGTGTAGCCTTTATAGTGCAGGAATTCACTGCTGTTCACTACAAACTTTTTAATGCCTTGTCACCAGACGTGTATTCTCGTATTCGAGAGTCATGTCTGGCACCACGAGAGTAGTCACACGCCATTAGCAGCACAGCATCCCAAGTTGATTTGGAGCAAAAATTCCGGTTTAGTTTCTTGGTATCTGTAACAATGTCTTCTTTTAATATAATATGTGTGTATTGTACTAGGACAGGGTCCTTATGGCAGCCCTCTGTAGCCAGAAATAAGACCAATGAGGCAAAATGTGATGCCTTTATAACAGTAACTGTCAAGGGAGAACACAAAATATTAATTGTTTTGGTTCTCTTTCTAAATATTATCAATATACAAAATGTACAGCAAAATTTGTATTCAAGTAAATAAATGCAGAAGTTCCTAACCTGTCTTTTGTCCTTTACTTGTCTATACTAAACTTGAATGTCTTTCTTTCTTTCTTTCTTTCTTTCCTAAATTTTGAATGCTGTGTGCAGCATACCACCATCTTAAATAGGCACTGCATAATCACTTGTGACTAGCAAATGTTGTTGCCTGATAGAAAATGATCCAAAATGGTAGCAACTACAACAAAATAAAACAACAACGTGGCTGTGGTGATGGCATACAAAATTTAAAATATGAAAAAACAAACCCAAATTCAATTCACAACCATCATGAATTTTATGTGGAGGAATTGAATATTTCCACAATTTTGTATTAAATTTCATTTTTAGGATATTTTTATCATCACAGAGGCTTTGTCATTGCATTGTCATTTTGGGACACAATATGCTTCAGTTAATAGAATATTTCACTATTGTGATCTTATTGTGTACTGAACATGTATTTTTGTTTTTTTGCTTCTGATGGAGTGACGTGTGATGTCTGTGTACATAAGGTATTTAAAGATACCAACGCGGTATGCTAAACATTTTAACTTTTTGTTTTTAACCATAAACTTTTCATGTGCTCATATTTCATTTTCATTTTGACTCCTGCTTTGCTTTCTTTTTTCAATTTTTTTTCTTCCCTTTACATCGTTTGCAGTCTTTTTAGAATTGACGTCACTAAACATCTGCCTTCTTCCTTTAAAAACAAACTCTTTTCTTTCCTGTTTTAGACCTTTTCACAATAATTTTGATCACGCATTTTATTACAATAATGCAGACTCCCACCAGTAAGTGGCACACCCATCTCTCTACTACTGTTGCAATTTCAAACTTTTTATTTTTTTTCAGCTCTAGAAATGTTTTAGGTGTTTCCGTTTTATTTTTTAAATATCAGGGATTCATAAAATTAAAGGAATACTACCCCCCAAAAATGATATATTATTTTATTTAGTTTGTGGTGATGGCCAAGAAAAATTTTAATCTCGCAGAACGGAAAGAAATAAATGTACGCTATAATGCAATCCAATGGTGACTGGTACTGTACAATGTTAAACAATATGAAAAACGTCTCACGTCACTCATGTCACACACTGCCCATGTGTCAGTTATCCAGATATATGCTGCAAAGTTACAAAACACAAGATTGGATAAATTGCATTCTAAGAATTTGGCCTTCCACTGCAGTAGCTTACGCTTACCTTTACTGAGTCAGAGGCCCACCCAGTGATAGACTCCAAGTATTGACCATGTAACGACGTGGACATGAGGCCACCTTATTGTAGAGAATCCTTTTGTTTTGAAAAAAATAATTTACAGCTCTCCTAGGGTTTTTAGATGTTGACATCTGCTTTATTAGATCAATGCCTTATGGGAAAGGCATGCAGGAAATGAAAGGGAGCAATTATGTTTTATTAGCGGTTTGAAGTGACAGACAAGGAACAGATTTTTTTTTTTTTGAAGACAGCAAACTTGTGAAAGGATAAACTAGTTTTCTATCAGAGGTGAGCAGGAGTTCTGGCTCATACATGCTTGTTATTTCACTAGGATGACTGCCAAGGCACCCTCATAACAAATGTATTCATTCATTCATTCATGTTACAAGTCAGCTTATTTCAATACAAGGCTACAGGAGGGTACAGCCTATCCTTTCTGCATTGGGTACTAGGCAGGTAATGCCCTTGGACATGACACCCGTGCATCAGTTCATAATCATTTTAATCCAGGTATGTTCAGTCGCCTAGTAGCTAATGCACACATCTTTAAAACTTAGAGTACATAGTGTAAACCCCATATAGATATTGGCCAGGCCTGGATATTAACCCAGGACTCTCAAGCCATCACAAGTAGAAAATGTTTATTTACTTAAATTTTGTGTAACAAAGTATTAAACCCCTGCTGCTGACGTAGGCCTAGGCTCCAGGAATAATTTGCTTGGAAAATGTATTGATGAACATTTCATGCAAGGTTCTGTGTGGGAGGTTTCAGCCAATCGGACCTCCTTAAATGGCCATCATGAATATAGTACTGATATTACCAGTGTGCAAAAGCCCAACGTTTCAATGCGTGTTCATGGTGGCCCCTTGAGTTTAGGAGATCGTGCTGAATGAATGTCCTGTTTTATACCAAAGCAAGAGGATCTGCCATTAGTCCTGATGGCTGGAGGAGTTAAAAAGAGGCCACTCCACCAGTAGTCATGATGCCTAATCCGCACGCGTATGACTTGGTAGCACGAGATGTGTTGAGAAAAGGAGCAGAATGTACCTCAGTAGGCAGTGAAAGACATGAAGGGAAGTTCCAGAGATGTTCTAGCAGCTGTGGCCATTCCCTTAGAGTGCATACTGCTGTCTACTGGTTAGGCCAAGATTAGGCAAAAGAGGCCTTTTTCAGATTTATTGGTCTGCATTTCTATTGCTCTCTTGTTTTTGCTTCCCAGTCAATGTGTTTGGGTGAAACCGAGAAGCAGGCTTGTAAAATAAATAGTAGATAAAGAATTACTTTGTGCCTTTGAAGCAACGGCAGTAAAGGAGAAAGCTGTGAAACCTTTCTGCTGACATATCAGAGTGGAGTGTGATCTTAACAGGATTCACATGCGTGTGATACGTACAGTATAAGACTGGTCAGGGTGCCATTTGAAGGTGTAAATAGATTATCTCCACACAATTCTTACTTTTTTTTTTAGCACATGTGCTTTTGACAGAAGGTGTTGAGATAAGCAACTTTTAAACTTGAAGAGAAGTGACAGGCTGGCACCTGAGTCTTTGGGTGTTGCGTAAGAAGCACAGTAGAAGGAGGAGGAGTGTGAATTACACCTTCAGGGCCTGTGGTTTCTTCATTCAGCCCTGTGCCCCTTGTCACAAATCCAACTAATCTGAGGCACGCATGAGGAAACCTGAGTAGCATGGAGGATGTGCGGACTCCACTCCGAGAATTGTTGAGGCTGCAGCTCTAAGCAGTGCGCCACCATGAACTGCAAAAGTCTTCTACAAACCTGAATTACAAATAAAATAAATTTTTTTTAAAAAAAAAAAGTTTTTTAAGTAAAACTTTACTTATAAATGCACTAAAAAGCAAAAAATAAATTTTTGTGGTTATACTGTATGTGACTAAATAAAATTGTGGGGCACACATAAATTAATCGATTCAAACAATTTTTAAAACTTGTTTTAAAATGGTGGGGAATTACAATGTTGGCTTTTCTTATACTTTATGATGAAAGTCACTGTTCTATTAATTGATTGAATGAATTAATTAATTTATGTGCACCCCACGATTTTATTTAGTCACATATAACCATTCAAATTTTGGTTAAAGAAAAATTTATTTTTTGCTTGTTAGTGAATTTATAGGTAAAGTAAATAAAATCATTTTACTGATTTTATATTTTTTTTACATTTTTAGTTTTTGAGTATTTTGAAAATTATTTTTCTTTAATCATTTTTTATGAACGGGATGCTTCTTTAAAAGTATTACATAATATATCTTCTTTGCAGAATTATTTGAATACTTAAAAGAATTATATTCTGGTCTCTGTTTTTCTGTTCAGGCTCTAATGGGATTAGCGCTCGGTCTTGGCAGAAAAAATATATCAACGGCATGGTGGTGCAGTGGTGGCGCTTCTTCCTCGCAGTAAGGAGACCCGGGTTCACTTTCCAGGTCCTTCATGCGTGGAGTTTGCATGTTCTCCCCGTGTCTGCATGGGTTTCCTCCTATGGTCCAAAGACATGCAGGTTAGGTGCATTGGTGATCCTAAATTGTCCTCGTGTGTGTGTGGGTGTGTGTGTGGTGGGCTGGCACCCTGCCCGGGGTTTGTTTCTGCATTGCGCCCTGTGCTGGCTGGGATTGGCTCCAGCAGACTCCCGTGACCCTGTGTTAGGATATAGCAGGTTGGAAAATGACTGACATGACATGACTGACAGAACGGCAAACTTATGGCAATGCTTCCTCATCGTGATCATCAAGGCTACTCCTTCACAAGAGTAAACAAGTAAACTCGGCTCGCATATTTACCCACTCCACTCCCTGGAAGAGGCAAGTGGGGGCAATCTGATGCGTCTCTCATTTGTATGCTTCCGTATCGTACCATATTCTCTCTCCGTCATTGTTGTGTGTGCGTTTAATTAGAATCACATAACCATTTGATTAAAGCGGAATTTGTTATGTAATTACATCATTTTTGACAGATTATTGTATTGTCATCGATACTAAACACTGTGGTCAGGCAGTGGAAGGACAGACTGGAAGCAGTCGAAAGTTTGGGATGCCAACCGGGTCGTCCTTTTTAATTGTCGCGAGACAAATCAAACAAAAAAAAAAATAAAAACTAATGAAAAATGCGAAAATGCGCTGTTCCCGATCAGGAATTCTTCCTTCTTTAAGGCTTACAAGAGTCACATGCTCTGTCACGCGGCTCATTCGGATCTTCTGGCAAAAGATGCCTCTTCCTTAATCGACGGGTCTTTTATAGTGAAATTTCCGGAAGGGGTGGGGTTAAGTGCCCTTACCGGGCATCTTCTCAGAGCTGTGAGGGACAAAGTCAGCAGTAGCACAACCCTCTCATCTTGGCGGGTTATTACATATCTTTCCCCGGCTCTTGGAGGAGTCCTCCGATGCCCATGCGTGACAACACATATACAAAATTTGAATAAATTTGCTTTACCAAAAATGGGTTTAAAATCAGTTGCAAGGTTTGACCCAGACAAACAAACAGACAGAGGAGTCAAGTTAAATAAAATCGTTTAATACAAATGAACACACTTATTATTGGGTAAAATGTCCATGGATGATAATACGCTCTATATGTGGTAAAACACAGAGATGCTACTTGAGAATTAATGAGCACAGCATTTCTGTACATGTTGGGAAGCACTAACATAACACCTATGACCGGGTCCTGCACAATGTCTGTTTTTGTTTTTTCCCTTAATCTTCAACTTGGCCAACCAGGTCCTCCAAAAGGAGTGTAAGTCATTCTGTAATTGTCATCCTTCTGTCACCTTCATAAGGCCAACATATGTCAGGCCTTACAAACAGTAACAATTCAGTCCTCAGTTGTTCAAGCACATTATTAGGTTTTATTTGTCAACTGTATTCGCAGTGCAAGTGAGCTCAGCTAGTCCTCTGGCACTTGACAACATTTTGCCTCCTGAACACCTTTGGGTGTATCTTTTGGATTTTGGGCTGCTGATCACAAAAATCATCTTTCATATCCCATACCATTTTATTTTAATTGCCTGTTTTTGTGATTTTTTTTTTTTTTTCTCTCACATTATACATATACAGTACAACAACTAAAACTGTATTATCTGTGGTGATCTAAAAGTAGTGTTACTGCTACTAGGAAATGAGATTGGATATGCCAAGAACTGTAAAGGGGACAGCCATGCCAAAGAGTCTCATTACTTTAAAAAGAATGGCCCAGGGCAGAAAAGTGTGGCACATAAACTTGATGACTCAAGAAAACATTTTTGTCTTCACTTCATTTGACTGATTTTTAACCTTTTGTTAAAGATAATGAACGAGGAGGGTGAAGGATTTTGATAACTGAGACAGATTTTTTCATGCATAACTGATGCCAAGATTAAGTAAGGCATTTTTGTTGGTCTATAAATCAAACCTGTCATCAGTTGACGTGGTAGGAAACCATTCAAGAAGACAGGCACCTCTTCACCTGACTGCACACCAATGGAACTTGCGTCTCACATTATGAAGACGTTTGAGAGACTGAGCCTGGACTTTATGAGTCCCCGTGTGGTAGACCACCTGGACCCACTGCAGTTTGCCTATTGGACAAAAATTGGAGTGGAGGATGCAGTTCTCTCTCTGTTCCACAAGGCTTATTCTGAGGATCAGGTTATTTGATATCTTTAATGGGTTCACCACCATACAGCCATCTCTGTTAAGTGATATGCAGGTGGAGGAGCCTGTGGTGTCCTGATGATGGACTATCTGTTGGGCAGACCACAAATGTAAGCAACACTGGAGCACCACAAGGAATAGTCCTGTCTGCTTTTCTCTTCACTCTGTACACCTCAGACTGTAAATATAACACCAGGTCATGTCACATGCATGTATGGGGTGTACTGATAAGAGGGATGAAACAGAGGAGAGGAGTCGGGTGGAGAAGCTTGTTTGGTGGTGCAAAGAGAATTGTTTGCAACTTAACATCAGTAAAGCCAAGAAACAGGTTACTGACTTTCATTGCACCAAAGAGTTTCTCTATATCCAGTAACAATTCAAGGAGCAGATGCAGAGGAAGTCCACTCCAAGTACTTGGGTGTCCACATCCATGAAAGGTTGGGCTGGTCTCAACACAGAGGAGCTATATAAGAAGGGGTAGAGCAGGCTGTTTTTTTCTTAAGAGATTGTGTTATTTTAATGTGAGTTATGACACTCTTCTCATCTTCTATAACTCTGTGATGGCCAGTGCACCTTTGTGTGATGTAGTGTCCTGAAATGGTAATCACTTAAAGAGAGGCCCACCATATCAACCAGCTAAGTAAAAGGGCAGGCTTAGTAATGGGCTGCACTCTGGACCCCCTGAAAGTCATAGCAAAGAAGTGCCATTATGAACAATGCTTCACATCTCAGTGTGAGTGTCACAGAGATGGACTTTCTGCCAAAGAATCATTCAGTAGACGTGTGGCAAGAAATGCTACTGGAACACATTTTATACCAACAGCAATATGTGTGCATAAAGTATCTATCTCTCTATCTCTATCATACGATCAATACTTTCAGTCTAAATAACATTATAAGTATACATTTAGTTTTAATCTATACTAATAAAAGGCAAAGCCCTCACTCATCACTAATTCTCCAACTTCCCGTGTAGGTAGAAGGCTGAAATTTGGCAGGCTCATTCCTTATAGCTTACTTACAAAAGTTAAGCAGGTTTCATTTCGAAATTCTACGCATAACGGTCGACATCGTCCGCCATGTTCAACTTTCTTATTTATGGCCCCATCTTCACGAAATTTGGTAGGTGGCTTCCCTGCGCTAACCGAAACCGATTGTACGTACTTATTTTGGTGGTATGACGCCACTGTCAGCTGCCATATTGAACTTTCCAATGGTCTTTGTTACTTATGGGCCCATCTTCAAGAAATTTGATATGCGGGTTCCCAACGCCAACTAAATCCTACTTACGTACATATATACGTCCATAGCCTGCAGCTTGGTCGCCGTGTGAGGCGGCTTTGGGTCCCCCATCCCCACGCCTCCCACGTAGTTGGCTGCCTGCCTATATAAGGCCGTCCTTCGCTCCGGTCTCTTCATTCCCGTCCTTCCTTTGCCACAGTATTCACGTCTCCCTGCTGATAACTGCGGCCTTTTTATTTAATCCACGGCTTCTCCACTGTTTTATTGTTCGTTTGTTATGATTAAAGTTATTGTGTAGGTATTTTAGACTTAATTTACATTGTTCAGGTACCCATTTCCTTTATCGTTCCAACTGTACCCCCATTAACATGTCTATCAAGGTGATCACCATCGATCAAAGAACTGTCACTTACCGAGTGGTTTCCATGCCCGGAGATAGCGACTGCCTTTTCCATTCTCTGTGTTACATATTGCACGGCCATATCAGGCTCACTCTTGATATCCGGAGGAACATTGTGTATTATGTATTGAATGACTGGAACAGGTTCAAGGTGTGGACAGATGACGGTACAGGAGATAATTAAACTACACAGGATCAGTATAAAAGTGAAATGCTTAAGCCCTTCACCTATGGTTCTGCATGTGAGTTGATGGCTGCCACTGAATTGTTCGGTTGTCACTTTCAAGTGTACCGAAATGGCCAAATATTTTACACCTTTGGACAACCGCCAATGCCTCTTAAACATCTTAGATTCACAGGTGATGATTTCAGTAGTGGACACTTTGATGTTTATGAATGTCTCAACTCTCAAAAGCTGGATGCGAAGTTATCGATAAAACCCATTTCAATTCAAACGCCTCCAATTTCCAGTAAGGCTCTGCATCGCAATGACAATTAATAAGTCTCAGGGACAGACCCTAGAAAAGGTTGGCATTGATTTGAGGCAAGATTGCTTTTCACATGGCCAACTATACCTTGCATGCTCAAGAGTAAGCTCAGCGCACAGCTTGGTCATATTACAACCGGAGGGCCGAACTGACAACGTGGTATACAAAGAGATACTTAACAAATAATTATTGGTATATTTTCCCTCGGTTTAAAAAGGTTTACTTTTCTTCTTAATAAAAATTTTAAAGCAGTACTTCGCCGCTGTGAAGCGCGGGTATTTTGTTAGTAATACAATATTTCAACATGAGTGATGTGGTACCACAGAGCGAGTTTCTGTCGCACTATAATGGTGAACTTCTCTATGTTACATGCTTCATTAATAGCAAATGGTCCGATTGCAATTGCAATAAGACGTTTATCTCCAGGTATTAAGTGAGAGCTGAATAGAGTATGAGAAGATGCACATGTGTGGCTTTAGTTAATGAGAGGAAGAAAGGATTTCAAAGCCAGAATAATCAAGAGAGACCGAGCAAGCCAGACACCACTGCCAACCAGAGAATCAAAATTGAGCACAAAGGGAGTTCAAAAACTGTCCAGTTGTCGGATAACAAAGTCACCGTGAAAAGGTGAGTCGTAGCCCACCGTCTGAGTGTCATATGAAAGCTTATTAGGGTACAGAGAAAAGAAAAAAAATAGGGACACAGTGGGGGGGGGGAAAGCTCAAAATGTCAACTTTAATCTCACAATTTACCCTTTAATCACATAGTTTATTTTGTCATTAAAGTAGAACATCATAAACTTTACCTTTTAAATCATTTAATTTACTAGTATCTCAAATCCCATCGTAATTAAAGTAGCACGTTAAATACTTTGTATTGTATGTGCTCTTCTATGTGCTCTGTGTTTGAATCACTACCTGCTTCTTAAACAGACTTTCTCTTCCTCCGACAGGACACAGAATCCATTACATTCGTGATATTACAGCTCTCTGAATAATTCAAATACTTAAATGTATACTTGATATCATTTTCATGATGAGAGGAATTAAAGCATGGCGCAGTGATGGTGACGAGCTGGCACCTTGTCCAGGGATTGGTCCGGCCCCCCCATAAGATGCTTGCTGCGCTGTGCCTGACCTTCAACGAAATACTTTATTGCAGCAGTACTGTCTCTTTCAAACATACTAACCCCCAATTCCTGTCCTTCCTTTTCTTTCTCCAAGTACCCAATCGCCACACAACTAGCTCTGTAATAGATGTTAAGCCATCTGTAAGCGCAGAACGCCGATTCTTCAAAATTTTTAAGGAAAATTGAAATATCTTTGTAGTACATGTTTAATTATTCTATCCATCTATCCTTCCAGTGTCACGCCAGCCCCAGCAAGAATGCAGCGCAAGGCAGGAACAATCCGTGAACGAGCGCCAGCTCCTTGCTAGTGCAGCGACACAGTGTCCTCATGTTTAATTATTAACAATTAATTTCATTTAAATAATCTACTGTATATCTTTAACATTTTATCTGTATAATGTAATAAACATATTTTGCTGCATTTCATCTTAAAAATGATATCGTCATCATATGTAAATAAGCGATTTATAAAGTGGCTCAGGTTGTGCAATATTATAACTGTATCACAAGTTTGCAGAGAGGTAATTGTAGGACTGTTTGTACTTATAAGTACAAGGAGCACTTGATGGGCTGATTGAGTGCGTTTTATAGTTCTTGGGATGTTACTGTTTCTGAACCGCGAGGTCCGTACAGGAAAGGCTTTGAAGTTTTTGTCGTATGAGAGCAGTTCAATAGACAGCATGGCTGAGGCAGCATGTGCTTGATTCTGTATACCGATTAATTCTCTTTCTGATCAGCTGCTGTAGATCTGTGATTCCACACTTGGATACAGTGATAAAAATACTCCGAGTGGTGCAGTGAGAGTAATATGGAAATAAGATGATCCGCTGTGGCAACCCCTAATGGGAGCAGCAGAAAGTAGAAGAAGGTGCAGTGAGAGTAGCAACGCTAAAGCAGCTATGGTATTTGGAATAGTTTGACCATTCTGTGGACCATTATATTGTTACAGGTTATTTACAATCAGATGCCTTAAACTAATAAACAATATGCGGTTAATTTCAGTGTATTTATAAATCTGCGTCAGGGATGAGCATCTAAAAAAGAAAGGGAAACCACACTTGAACAAAACCATTGTTTTGACGCTGGGTGCCGCCAGTTTGCAGAACTTGCGTATGCCAAGCATTTAGCTGGCATGAAAATGCAGCATGGCTTTGCGGCAAGTTTAGGTTTTATACATCGCGATTTGAGTGTGGAAACGGGAGTACGCAACATTTTTGTGTGTACGCACCATTTATACATGAGGCCCCTGGTCAGTGTCTGTATGGAGTTTGCATGTTTCCCCCATGTGTATGTGGACTGAGCGGACAGAACTTCAGATTTTGTTTAATAGCCGGCTATTAGAAGTGTGTCACTTAGCACTATCAACTGCTGAAATTTGTTTAATCCTACTTGTGTTACTGAATTGGGGGGTGCTAGAGGGTGCTGTTGGGAAGAGACCCCCAACCCTACCCCTATTAGGTGGAAGTTCCCCCTGCCCTGGAAGTGCTTCCTGGGTGTAAAGTATCTATCTATCTATCTATCTATCTATCTATCTATCTATCTATCTATCTATCTATCTATCTATCTATCTATCTATCTATCTATCTATCTATCTATCTATCTATCTATCTATCTATCTATCTATCTATCTATCTATCTATCTATCTATCTATCTATCTATCTATCTATCTATCAGTGTCTTTCATATCTATCTATCTATCTTATAGTGTCTTTCATATCTATCTATCTATCTTATAGTGTCTTTCATATCTATCTATCTATCTATCTATCTATCTATCTATCTATCTATCTATCTATCTATCTATCTATCTATCTATCTATCTATCTTATAGTGTCTTTCATATCTATCTATCTATCTATCTATCTTATAGTGTCTTTCATATCTATCTATCTATCTATCTATCTATCTATCTATCTATCTATCTATCTATCTATCTTATAGTGTCTTTCATATCTATCTATCTATCTATCTTATAGTGTCTTTCATATCTATCTATCTATCTATCTTATAGTGTCTTTCATATCTATCTATCTATCTATCTATCTATTGTGGCATCAGAGGAGTTGATCCGGAAGGAGGACAGCACTTGTCTGGACAGAGAGGAGTTGATATTCACAATGATTATTCTGCCAAACCCTGTGTGAAATTATTTTGATTAAATATAAAATGGTTTAGGGCGGCGTGGTAGCGCTGCTGCCTCGCAGTTAGGAGACCCGGGTTCGCTTCCCGGGTCCACCCTGCGTGGAGTTTGCATGATCTCCCCGTGTCTGCGTGGGTTTCCTCCGGGCGCTCCGGTTTCTTCCCACAGTCCAAGGACCTGCAGGTTAGGTGGATTGGCGATTCTAAATTGGCCCTAGTGTGTGTTTGGTGTGTGGGTGTGTTTGTGTGTGTCCTGCGGTGGGTTGGCACCCTGCCCGGGATTGTTTCCTGCCTTGTGCCCTGTGTTGGTTGGGATTGGCTCCAGCAGATCCCCGTGACCCTGTGTTCAGATTCAGTGGGTTAGGAAATGGGTGGATGGATGGATAAAATGCTTTATTTGAACCTGGGACTGTTGTTTGTGGAGTTTGGGAAATTGAGATGCCCTTACACCCCACAAGCTTCTGTTATCTGTATGTGTTATTTTAGTGCATTTCACAATACGAAATATCCTGATTTTATGTGAGCACGTGCTCAGATCTGTGTTTTTTTTTTTTTTGGTCCCAATAATTATGGCATGTGTTGAAAATAGATTAAAGCCATAAAGTTTACAGTGTGTTTTTACTAGTATTTTTGAGCAATATTTTTTTTAATGAGAAATAATTCTAAGTATTATTAAATCCATCTGAGAAAGTGTGCTGGCAACTTCACTTCACATAAGAAAATGTCATCGTTATTCCCAACACACCACATGCCACACTCTGCGTACGTGAAGACTTCCGTTAAAACCCTGAAATGGCACCTGCCTCGGCTTATTCTGCAGTGATGGAAATTCTGTGTCTTCTTATGCTGCTCCAGCACTCCAGTTTTGCCAAGGCATTTCATTTCTGGATAGAATTCCTTGTTCTGACTTTCTTAATATGTCATTAATTAATTATTTTCTGTTTTGAATTAAGTTTAAATGATTTTGCCATTTACTTTTGTTCTTTTCTTCAATTTAGCAATAAACATTTCAACAGTTCAATATTAAGGTTCTCTTTATTTTCCAAAGTTAGACTCATTTATTATTTTTTTTATTTAACACACTCCACATTTACAATCTCAAAACTCTAAACACATGTTTTTGACGTACGGTAGTTGAAGTCACTAGTCATGGAGCCGGAGAGTGCTGACGTGTTGCATGTTGATACAAGGAACAATTTCAACATGCTATGTGCATATGATAATAATGACCCTACAAACATTTGTAGTAATAAAATGCATGTTTGTGATGTGCCATCTTTTGGAATGGCAAATGCAATGTCTATGTTTCTGTTATATGCCATTCAGTTTGGGATTTGCAAAATATGTGTTCATGTTTGTGGTGCTCCATCTGTTGGAATGGCAATCTCAATGTCTATGTGTCTGTTATATGCCATTTGGTTTGGGATTTGCAAGTAGTGTTAATGTTTGTGATGCTTCATCTGTTGGAATGGAAAATTCAATGCATTTTATTGCTGCACATGTCTGTGTTGCAGCATCTTTTGGAATGACAGAGACATATCAACAGGACGGGCACACCGATACAGAAACACTTATCCTTTTGTTGGATAAATAATTACACCTAAATAAATAAGAATTAAATAGGAATTCTGGTTTATGCAGCATCAGTTCTATGTGAGATATCCATGCTTTGTATGCAATGTGCTGAAACATATCAGTAGTATTTGTTAGCCATACTGATTACTTGACTCTTTTTTTTCTTTCTGTCTTACTGGAATATGAATCAAAAAACACAAGGTGAAAAAAAGCTTAATCATTTCAAACACTCCCTGTTTGCCTTGTACAGAGGGATATACAGTATTTGTCTTACTGTTGATTAATATGTATTCAAAATGAATCATGAGCACATAAAAGAAATAAGTATTCTATTTTATTAATCATGAGTACTACAATAATTAAACTGGAAAGGCTTAGGCCTGTTCATTTTTTATGTACTGTATCTGAATAAGCTAGAAACCACCGATATATTGTAGACTGAAGGCCAAGTGTGCACTGAAGAGTGGGGAGAGTGAATTCCATTACTCCAGATAAGAGATATGAACTTGAGGTTGTAAATATTGGTGGTGACAACTGGACCAGCACTAGGCAGGATTAGACCCTGTCAAGCATACGTGATGTATGGGAACGATGCATCACCCAGTGAACTGAGAAATATTGGTGGAACCAGTTGGAGGCAGGATAACGGGGAATGGAGTGTTAGGGAGTCAGATAACCGAGACAAATGCGTTGGGAGATAAGAACTGTACCAAAAGTATGGTTTGGGCACTCATTTCACAATTTTACCTGGTAGGTAACCACCCACAAATTCAAACTGCGATTCAGACCTGATCTCTCTCTCTCTCTCTCTGCTTTTCTCTCTCTCTCTATCTTTCTTTTATAATTTACATGAACATTCTAGTTGATTTTGCGACTTCTCTCATTGCGCTAAGTATTATAGTTCGGTTGCGGCACCGATTTATTTGCGCAAATCTGAGAGAGACGTTGCAGCCCAAGGGGAGGGGGAGACGGGGCCTCAGGAGTAGGGAGCTGGGCGGAGCCGTCCTCACTCACTCACTCACGTGCCAGCCTCCGTTTGAGTCACTCTACCTCTCGCCATATGCTGGAGTGTACCTTGCCTCTGCTTAGCTAGTGACACCTGTTTGTTCAGCAGACATTATCATCTAGAGATTGTTAAAGAGTAACATTTGACATTTTTGAGAGAGAGTTCAGAGCTACATATGTTTTAGAAGGTAGCTGCTCATTGGCAGAGATATCACAGCCATATGCTCTTCTCCCCATGCAGGGGATGCTCTCCCGTCAGAGCTGAACACCATCAGATACAGTGCCAATGTTTGACATTGGAGCGTACCGACCTTCCTCTTGGCCAGAGATACCTTGACAACTTTTTACATTTTTGGCTAAGAGATCACCGCTACATTCTCGCCCCGATAGCAAAACCAAAAATATTGTATATCAAGAGGTCCTCGGATATGAAAGCCATCAATATAAATTCTCCTCAATACAAATGACTACTTTTTTTTTTTTTTTTTAATTGATTTTTAACGTTTGTCCTGTTTCACTATCACGAGGGTGGAGCCATAGGGGACAGCTAGTAAAATATACAATATGCACATACCCAAGACCAATGACACAGGCAAACATGTTAACATGGAAGAAGCTGGCTGTTTACTTGCTATTTAGAGAGTTTATGAGGCCAAGTCTTTAAGGTTGGTGTCCAATGTTTTGTGGTGTTGTTCCTGTTATTGCTCCAGGTTCAAGTGAAGAATTCTTCTTACATTGGAGTGGACATTTTCACTTTGCAGCATGGTCCTTTGTCTGTTGTCTTTGTCTGTTCTGTGCTTTCCTCAGTTAGGCCCTTTTCTGTGTCATCTGAATCTTCATATGGAAAGCTTTACTCTTTCTGGCACAAGAGTTTAAATACTTCTAGAAGTATCGGCTCCTTCTCAGTCTTCTCAGACTTTGCTCAGTTACTGCCACAGAGCTTTAGCTTGGCAGAGGGGATCATAGCTTTCAGGTCTCCACAGAGAAGAGTGTCTCACCGGCTTTACGGTTTCACAGAGAGGTCACTTCAGAGAATGCAAGAGGTTGTGTTAGAGAGAGCTGATTTTCTCCCAGGAGAGATGACTGCAACTAGTTTTTGAAGGAAGGTATAGCCTGAAGTTACTTCTCAAAACAACGTTATTTTGCCCATTCACGGTTGTCACTTTTTGATTTATTACTGTTTGGAATTCAGGTGACCATTGTGACAATAGTTGACACCAGATATCATAAAGGTTTGGGGCAGCCACCCATATAATACCCCTGGCTGCAAAAGGTTTAGATAAGAACAGAGCTGTTCACCAGACTAAATCCAAAACGGAACTGATTTACTAGTAGCAAGATGGCGGCTTTAAAGGACTGTAGAGGAATTGATGTCATCAATGGGGCCAGACCAGGAAGTGATGTTGTGCGGGCCGGAAGTGACGTCATCAAAGGGAGCGGAACCGGACATAGTTTTTTGGGGGGTGGGCCAGAACTGACGTCATCCAATGGGACTGCTGTCATTGGGACCAGGAAGTGATGTCATCAAAGGCACCGGAACCTGGCAAGATGTCCCAGAAAGAGTCTGCAAGTAACTGAGAAAGACAGTCCGTGTACCCCACTGCCCCCTGGTCTGATACAGTATTACAATTACTCAAGCCCTTTAAGTGCCTCCTACTTGCACGTGTGTGACACCATTTAGTGCCTTCTGTATCACGGATTCTGAAGGAGGCCTCTGCAAAGATGTCAGTTCAACTCTGCTTTACACCTTTGTTATCAGATGAAGTTCTTGCTGATCCCGGTGCAGTAAGAGTCCAACCACTTTCTGGAATGCAGGTTGCAGGACGGTGAAGCTTGATGTCTGTGTCCCTGTTAAAATCTGCTGTCTTAACAGACCTGGTGTTTCACTAAAACCTAGTAGAATGGGCAATGCCCACTTTGTCTTACAAGGTACAGATACGTGGCACGTTGTACTGCAACAGGCTGTATGCAGCCACAAAATAGCAGTGACCAATGGAAAACACTGAGAACAATAAAAAAAATCAAAGCAGTAAGAAAAAAGTTAATAATAATTCAGTATCAGACATTGCATTGCAATGTGCTGCAGACCGTGATTGGAATAACACTCACAAAAATGAATACATATAGAGACAAAAACAAACCGAGAAATGAACTAATCAAACCTATCGGAGACCCCAATGTCAACTTCAGGAAACCACTGAAGAGTTTACCACTATAATTCTGTTACCATCGGGAGCTGAGCATAACTTGGTTTTTAACCTGTGGACAGAATTTGACATTCTTTAAAGATTTTGTACAATCATTATTAAAATTATAATAGATTATTTTTCCTAACTCTAAAGATGTTGCACAGGTTTGCAATGAATAGGCCTTTTTACATGATTTCAAATAGGGAATTTTGCTTGCCCTTTCATGCAGCTCCTCATTTATGATGCCAGAGGCCGACGTTAAATGTGAATAATTGACCTGGAATGACAACAGTTACCTGGTTCCAAGAACTGAAATCCATGAATAACAATAGGCCAAATTACTGCAGTATTGAAGGAACTCTTGTCACCTTCATTTTGACAGAACATACCTGATTTGCTTGGTTGCTTATTGTCAATATTTTACTAAGACAGACTGTCAGTATGGCATGGAGTCTCCATTAGCAATGTTTGCATTTCTTACTGAAGTTTCACTATTTTTGTTTTTGTCTGAAAACACCTTAAGTGTGTTATAGGAGAGTGGAATCTTCCAGCCTAAAAATAATACTGACTTTTCATCCAAAGTGATTTCATTTATTTACAAACCAGTTCCCGGATAGGTTTAAACAGACAGAGCACTGTTCTCTTACCTGTAAAAGCTCATTTTTTACCTTGCCACAGTATCTTGGAAAGTGCTTCTTCTTGTAGATGCCATGCTCAAAGAGTGATCCAGCCTCACTCATATTTTATCTTGTGAAATAAGAACGGGACTACAGGCCAGAGAGGGCACAGGTTATTACCTGGACTGGAGGCCCAAGAGGAACGTTGTATGGATTGGCCAGCTGGGCGGAAAGATAATTCTGTACACAGCCAGTATAAAATAATGGAGTGGACTAGCAGAAGTCGGGACTTGAGAGGGGGTCCATCCCCCATGCGCTAGGTGGCAGTGGTCCTCATATGAGAACCCAATCAGGACACCTGCAGGGGTGCCAGGGAGAAGGAGTCCGGAAGTGCAGCCCTGTAGAGGTCCCTTGGGGTCAATTTAGGGCGCTTACAGGGGAGGACCATTCTACTTTGTCTATGACCCTGAAATACTTCCTAGATGAGACAGAATGGCACCGGAAGCATTCCTGAGTCACATATGGTAGAGTCGGGAGGCAGCGGACAAAACTTAGCAGAGGCTAAGAGGGATAAAGAATAGAATTATTGATTATTGATCATTTATTTTGTAATTTGTGGCTTATTATTGGGAGAGGATTGTGAAAAGGTGCCTGGGAGAAGAATAAAAATCCTTTATTTTTTTCTATTAACGTGTGGTGCTTTGCTGAGTCTGTGGTTCAGGGCTCTCTGGCTCCCTCTTGTGGTCACATTATATCTGGTTACGATATATATTTTAATTTAATAAAATATAATTTATACAGTATATAAAATATATTGTAACCAGTAGGGACACCACCAAGCTCCAAACTCCAGATATCAACACATCCAACACTGTCACAAGTTCAAACAAAGGATTTGTTTCTTAAACACCGTACTTTCACAAATGAGCAAGATCCAGTTCCACAGCCCCAGATAATATATCACTCTTTCCCCTTCTGCTGCTCCTCTAAGTGAGTGTCACCCTCCGCTTCCTGATAAGTGAGATCTTATATACATGACGTGAGAGAACTTCCAGTACCACCATCTTGCATTCGGGTAGAACTTCTGGGTCAGGTGAAACCTCCTTAAAATAAAGACTCCTCCTTTCTGCAGCAGCTCATGATGCCCACTTGGGATGCTGTCATATAGAATCTCCCCCTGTTCGTCCATTATGGCTTCCCATTCAGCAAAGGAACAACCTTAAATGCCAGTCCATCCACTTAAATGCTCAAAAATGCTTTGACTGAAATTTTGGTGACATTATATAAAGCAAAAATAGCCTCCCTGTATTTTTTTTTTTTTTGTTAATATTTATTAATATTATGCTAACATTCATGCTCTGCGCTGCACTGAAAGTGAGCTTTATGCTAATGAAGGACAGAGCAGAAGCGATTGACTGTCCAAACCAACTGTTAACCAATAGGGTGGATGGATGACGAAAGAGGGGTGCAGTGTCCTGAACAGGAAAAAAGAGACATGATCAAGGTTGGTGTGTACAGTGAGGTGTGACATGGAAGGATAAAGTTCAGCAAAGGTCAAAGAAGGTGCACAGCTCAAAGAGTTAGCAAGGGGCGCTTTTGAAACCCTGGAGATGTTGTGATGGCTGTGAGCGTAGGTGTTGCTTTGCTAGAAGCCAAAAGGAAAGGAGAGAGGTAGACGAGATGAGCCTCGAGAAACTGCATAAGTTTAAACTTGACGGGTTCTGGGCTGCTCCCTTGAAGTATACATTTGAATTGACGGACTTTGAAAGGGGACCCCAACCCCGCCCTCCAAAATAGTTTAGTTTACATTTACTTGTGCAGCTGCTTATTTTCAATGGGATGACCCCACTCTCCAAAATTCTTTCCAGCAAAGATAGAGTATGTCCAGCCAAAGAGATGTTGACATAAAAAAAGACATGTTTATACAAGTAATCCCGCCAGCAAGGCACTGCAATAAGGTCATTGATTTTCTGGAAAAGTACTCAACAAAGTTCATTGGGGTCAAGTTTGTAGAAGGGGTGGAGCTAATTGTAAGTTGGTTGTGACCTGTGGCAGATACTCAGAATGACAGAATAAGGTAAAGTCTGTAGATAAGCTGTTCACCTTTGGAAAATAAGATGCCACACACTGTCTACCTTCCAGAACTTGTCACTTCTCCAATCCAAAGAGCTATCTCCCGTCATGATTAGGTTTCACATTAAATTTGTTTTTTCGTATCTTCTAACGTTTTGAATGGTTCTCCTATTGCCACCATTTTGATAGCTGTTGTTGGCACTACTTCCTTTATTGCTAGTTGTGTGGCTTCTTGGGTCAGGTAATCAGCACGATGGGATAAAAGGTCAGATTGGGGTTCCTTTCATACCTCCTAATAAAAAATACTTCATTTTTTGTTATTGTGCCCTTGCGAGTTTCGTTCAGTTTTGCCCATTTTTTTGGCTTCGATTCTTGTCTCTCGTTAGGATTTGATAGCGAGGTTTATTTTTATTTGTTGTGGTTTCATTTTTACACACTTCTTCCAGTTTAGCTCAGTAACTAAATTGACAGGCCATCTTCATGCTATCCCACTGATGTCAAAAACTTAATGACTGCACAACCAATACAAATGTTTATTTGATTGGCATTGTAAAGTTTAATGAACTCTAACATGTCCATTATTGTTCACAGGCATTGTTTGGTTTTACTGGTGTTTTGTTTTTTCAGTTGTTCAGGATTATCACTTTCGTCACCCTCTCATAGTGCTTAATACTTCAAGATCGTCAAAATGGAATAGATAAATGATGAGCATCTACCCTTAATGTCTATGGAGAGTTTATATATTGTAACATGGAGAATATGCATCAGCTCAAATCATAGTTTTATCAGCAAAAGCAGCCGTAAACATAATATACAGTACACCTTAAGTTGCCCATAATGCTGTTCCTCAGAGTCAGTTTTTCGTATGTAAAATGCCAGTGTGCTACATCTGTTTTATCTTCTTTACTGGCAGCATAACCCAACCCTTAGGTAACATAACATACCATATCTTAACATATTATCATCTAACAGATGCAGGGTTTTGTGTGGGCACAGGGTGCAAAGCAAGAGCTAATCCGTCTCAGTCCCACTAGTGTACATACTCCTACTCCTCAAGAATCACCAATTGACCTAATCTTTGGGATGCGGAAGTGACAGGGCGAAGGTGCAAGCTCTACATAGACAACAACTGAGTATTAAAGTCAAACCCAGAGTGCTGGATCCATGACACAGCAGCGTTTCTGGGCCACTGTGTCACATACTACCATTCAGTTGTGTAATTATTTTAAATCTACCAATGGTGTCACAATTTAAAGTATTAAGAATTATCAACATTTTATTTTCTTCCTTTACAGATCTGGAGATTAGCAGATGTGACCTGCAATGTGAAGTGAATAACGTCAACCACCACACGGACCTCAACGGCACAGACCGGCTCATAGTGAGGAGAGGCCAGGCCTTCACCCTCACACTGCATCTTCAATCTGGACAGTTTGAACTTGGTGTCAGCACCTTTAGCCTTGTTGTGGAGACAGGTAACCTTTTCATAGTTATGTAACAAGGGGGCATCCCTATGTTGGGATCTGAACACTTTGAATGCGAGGTACGAGTTAACTTGTATCTCCATTGAGCCTGTCAAAACGTGACATATGAGAGAAATCATATCTCATTATACAGCTACTATAATGCGATCACTTTACTGGCAACCTTTGCTGCATCTCAGTTACCTACTATAGTGCTGCCATCTAGCAGACAGAATTTTTTTTTAGTCACAACAGCTTGTGGAAAATTGGGGTATAAATAGTTATGTGATTGTGGAAAAAGTATAAAGCTGCTGATGTTTTGAAATACAAGGGACATTCAGTTATAAACAGGAATTTTCATTCTGTGTTATTATAAAGAATGCAAGGTAGACATGACTCATTGGACAAATACATGCATGTTTCAAATTGTCGTTAGTATTGCTAGCTGCTCTTTCCCTCCATCCTGTCAGTTGTAATCAACATGTCGGAGCAGGAGGTACACAGTAGTGTTGCACAGCGAATTATTAAATTTTTGACGAGTGAACAAGTCAAACAATCTCAGATTTTTTTAGAGATTTTAAAAATAATAAAAAAATGTTTGTAAAGTAAAACGATTTTATTTACATTAGTTATAAATGCACTAAAAAGCAAAAACAAATTCTTTAGCCACAATTTTCGTGGTTATATGTGACTAAATAAAATCATGGGGCACACATAAATTAATTGATTCAAACAATTTTTGAAACTTGTTTAGCATGGTGGGGAATTACAATGTTGTTGTTCTTTTTTATATTCTATGATGAAAGTAGCTATTCTATTAATTGATTGAAAGAATTAAAATATGTGCACTCTACGATTTTATTTAGTCTCATATAACCACAAAAATTGTGGTTAAAGAAAAATGTATATTTTGCTTTTTACTTTTATAACTAAAACTAGCAAAATACCCGCGCTTCGCAGTGGAGAAGTAGTGTGTTAAAGAGGTTATGTAAACATATATATACATATACATATACATATATACATATATATACATATACAAATTTACACACATATATATATATATATATGTACATATATATACATATAAATATGTACATATATATACATATGCACATATATAAATATAGACATACATACATTCACACATATATATATATATATATATATATATATATATATATATATATATATATAAAAAATAATTATTCATGGCATTCGTAGTCTGAATCGCAATCTGATTGTATGGGTGGTTATCTACCAGGTAACGCTTATGGTTGGCCAGCAAGTCAGCTAACATCCACCACGGTGCCTTCAGTTTGTGAGGAGCAGATCATAGATGGTTGAAAATAGTTTGCTGTCAAATAATGCAAACAGTACGTGACACGTGTTTTGCCCTAATTCTTGGCTCATCAGGCATACACACTCACTGTACTCCCTTACGGGAATCGAACCTCGGACGTCAGCGCTACAGGTGAAGCCCCTAACATTGCGCCACGGCGTGTGGTTCGTTTATTTGACAGCATATAGATCGGGGTAATTACATTCACGGCATTCGTAGTCTGAATCACAATCTGATTGTATGGGTGGTTACCTACCAGGTAACGCTTGTGGTTGGCCAGCAAGTCAGCTAACATCCGCCACGGTGCCCTCAGTTGTGAGAAGCAGATCATAGAATGGCTGAAAATAGTTTACTGTCAAATAATGTAAAGAGTACGCGACACGTGTTTCACCCTAATTCTGGGCTCATCAGGCGTACACACTCACTGCATATAGCCAAATTCCCGGGCTTCGCAGCGGTGAAGTATTGCTTTTAAATTTTAATTAAGAAGAAAAGAAAACCTTTTTAAATTGAGGGAAAATATACCAATAACAATTTGTTAAGGATCTGTTTTTTTGTGAAGCTGCCTTTACACAGCCTGTCCGCTGTTTTATAAACGAACGCCATATAAGGCCGTCCTTTCTCCTTGCTTAGCGGTTCTGTATTGTTTTATTGTTCATTTATTACGATTGTTATAGTTATTGTGTAGGTATTTGAGACTCACTTTTCTGTTTAGGTACCCATTTCCTTTATGTAATCCGCGGATTCTCCGCTATTTTTTGTTCGTTTATTATGATTATAGTTATTTATTGATTCCCTTCTTTAGCTGACTGCCTGCTCATATAAGGCGCTCTGCTGTTTTTTTGTGAAGCAGTCTTTACACAGCTTCTCCGCTGTTTTATAAACGAACGCCATATAAGGCCATCCTTTTTCCTTGCTTCGCCAAGGAAGCAGCCTTTTTATTTAATCCACGGGTTCTCCGCTGTTTTATTGTTCATTTATTACGATTGTTATAGTTCTCTTTGTATACCACATTGTCAGTTCAGCACTCCGGTTGTAATATGACCAAGTCGTGCAAGCTTACTGTTGAGAATGCAACGTATAGTTGTACAGGAGAAAAGCAATCTTGCCAAACTTAATTTAAACTTACGGTTTACACCGTGCTTTGTTTCCGCCTTACCTGCACTTATGAATATGCTTGTATGCGTCACTCGCTCGCTTCTTATTGTTTCGCTGCCTTCTCAATTGTGTAATGAATGTTTTCTTCAGCGCTCTTTGGGGCTGTTCCTTTTTTTCTACGTACTGCGTTCACAGTCAGTTCATGTGATTATGTAGGAGGCGTGATGACGCGATACACAACTCCGCCTCCCACGGCCAGCAAGCTGCAGTCCATTATAGATAAATAAAATCATTTTTTACTTTTTTTTAATATATTTTTTTACTTTTTAGTTTATGAGTATTTTACAAATGATTTTTCTTTAATCATTTTTTCATGAACAGGAAGCTTCTTTAAAAGTATTACATACCGGTTCCATCAAGGATTAAATTCAAGATGCTGCTTCTCACCTTTCAAAGCCCTACATAACCTTTGCCCCCCTCTACCTCCCTCAGCTCCTAGCTCCTTACACTCCTTGTCACTCTCTCAGGTCCTCGAGCAGTAATCTCCTTATTGCTCCCACACACCAGACTCTCCACCTTGGGAGGCAGGTCCTTTAGTGCTATAGCCCCTCAACTCTGGAACTCTCTTCCTCAGTCTCTTGTTTCTGCACTTTTAAATCGCAACTGAAAATTTTCCTCTTCTACAAACTTTTGTCATCTGTGTAATTTTTTTTTTACTCTGTATGTAAAGCGGCCTTGGCTTTGTGAAAGGCGGTCAACAAATGTAACTTATTATTATTATTATTACCCCTGGTAGAGTGTTTGACCCGTGGTAGTTATTCAGAGAGGGACTATCATCTCTCTTGGTCAACTTAAGAAATTTTTGGAGGGAAGAACTTCGATTCGAATGAAGAGGTTATTGATGGTGTGCAAGAATGGGTCAACATGCAGTCAAGACTTCTACTGTTCTGGGATTAAGAAGCTTCCTGAGCTCTGGAGCAAGTGTATTGCAGTGGCAATAGTGTGTAAGTCGTTTCATCGTATTTGATTAATAAAGTGTAGCTCATAAATTCCTGTTTATGTTTGAACGCCCCTCGTAACTAGATTTATTACAAGATAAATATTTTGATGATAATGACAGTGATCGAGATAGTGACTCTCAATTGGATGATATGGAACCTTTGGGGTTTGGCATTTATGTGGCCTATTTGGAGACAGAGCTGGAGGTGGCAGAGTTAATGATGCTAAGATTTGCATTGGGTGTTGCAAGGATAGACAGGATTAGAAATGAGGACATCAGAGGGTCAGCTCAAGTTGGACGTTTGGGAGACAAAGTCAGAGAGGCGAGATTGCATTGGTTTGGACATGTGCAGAGGAGAGATGCTGAGTATATTGGGAGAAGGATGTTAAGGATAGAAGTACCAGGGAAGAGAAAAAGAGGAAGGCCTAAGAGAAGGTTTATGGATGTGGTGAGAGAGGACATGCAGGTGATGAGTGTGACAGAACAAGATGCAGAGGACAGAAAGATATGGAAGAAGATGATCCGCTGTGGCAAACCCTAACGGGAGCAGCCGAAAGAAGAATATTTTGAGCAAAAGCGTTGCTTCATCACAAGGTGTTCGACTTGTCAGGACTATCAGGACAGCACTGTATGGATATTCTGCAACCCTCTGACTGCAAACAGTCACCAACTACTAAATGGTTTTTTTTTTTTTTTGCTCAATCTTGGATGATGCCAAGTAATGTGTTAAATTTGCTACACATGATCTTCTACGCTTGCACTTTGTGTGGTGCCATTTTAGTAATCAAAATAAAATAATCAACAGTTTCTTTACACTTTTGATAGAGTGACTGTTGCTAATATAACTGGTAATGAATGGTCCAGTAGTCAATGTATATTAAATGCAAGGAGAGTTATTCATCCATGAATTGCGAGGACATTTGTGATAATTGTCAAAGCAGACTGATGCGGCACGGGCTCCTTCAGGCCCACAAAGAAGATTCTCAGAGTCTTAGGACAGGCAACAGAATTGAGAATTATTGTACGACGTACAGACTCCATTCCAAAAGGATTGAGCAAACAACTAAAAGCAACTCTTACATTTATTACAATTCTTATCACACAAGTCATTATTCATTCTCATCTGTTTCCTCAATATTTCACTGCTCAGGTTCTACCCCTAATTAATCTACCATTATATCTTGGCTGGATTGGTGTCAAACTCTTCACTGCCCATCATATCCATCTGACAAGTCCTCACCTGCACTCCTCTTCTTTCCCAGTGTTCATCAATTATTTACAGCCCAAGAGTTTACATTCCCCTTCTTATCAAGGGGCCCATCTCTTCTCAACTCTCCTGCACGTTCAGACTTTAACTTGAGAGATAATGGGGGTCTGTGGTAATAAAAATATATAGGCATGAGTTTTTTAACTCCTAACTCTTACATCTTAATCTCTATATATGTCAAATCCAACGTCTGTCCATCTGTCTGTCTGTCTGCTTTTCACGAGAGAACTAAACGGATTTAGATTGGGTTTTTTTCTATAATTTGCTTGAACATTCCGGTTAATTTTGCGACTTCTCTCATTGCGCTAAATATTATCGTTCACTTGTGGTACTGATTTATTCGAGCTAATCCAAGAGATACGTAGTGGGCTGAGGGGAGGGGGACAGGGCCCTCCTCACTCACGTACCAGCATCAGGGGCGTTCCTTACCTCTACTTAACTAACAAACGAGAAAACTACTTAATGGATTTAGATCCGTTTTTTTAATTTGATTGAACATTCCAGTTGATTTTGTGACTTCTCTTATTGTGTTAAGAATCATAGTTCACTTGCAGGAGCGATGTATTCGCACTAATCCAAGACAGAGGCTGCGGGCCGAGGGGAGTGGGAAGCATGACGTAAGGAGTAGGGAGCCGGGCAGGGCCCTCCTCACTGTCCTGTTTCACTACTATGCAAGCGGTGCCACAAGGGACGGCTAGTACTTAATAAAATATAGTGTCTACTTTTCTTATGTGCTTATGATACTTTTTCTAATACGTTCTGAAATACGCCCGAACACCACCAGACAGAGACCACGTCTTTATAAAAAGCACACGTTTATTCACAGTTCTCACACAGCACACAGCACCAATCACCCCTAATACAGGCCTTTCTCTCAGTGTCCGTGGGTCGCCTTTCCTCTCTCCACGGGGGCTTCATCCTGCTCCCACTCCCAGTCTGTAGGAAGGCGGCCCCTTTTATGTTCACCCAGACGTGCTCCAGGTGCTTGATTATGCTCTTCCGGCAGCACTTCCTGGAGTGGCAGAAGTGCTGCTCTTGCACCCGGAAGCACTCCGGGCGTCCCTGGAAGAATCTTCCTCCATCTTTCCGGGTGTAGCGGAAGTGAATGTTTCCCGGGTTCTCTGAGGCTCGGGGTGCCCCATGGCAGTGGCCACGGGCCCCAATGGGCTTGAGCCTCCTTGCTCCTTTCCCGTGGTCCCCTCAAGATCCAGGGCGGTTGCCCCCTCATGGCCCAGGGGACGTATACGCCACCTCCCGGTCCTTCCAGGCATCCCGGCTGGGTCTGTCCCCCAGCCTTCTGTGACAATGTAGAAATTACTAATTTTAAGAATACATTTTTCTATATAACAAACTGGACTCCACAGACCTGATCTCCTCTTCCACAGTGACCAATTTCAGCACCTGCACAAATTTCTGGAGGGTTTCTGAGGAGAAGCTGTGAGATGTAAACCTTCTAACGTATCCCCTGGGTCTCTTCCTGGTAGGACATTCCCAGTGTTTTGATTATAATTTGGTTTCTTTTTACATTTTTCCTGACCTGATTTTTGCATCTTTTCTGAAGTCCCTCTTTTTTTTGTTCTAAATAGTTTGATTCACGCTGAATCTAATCCTGCATATTAAAAATATTTTTCACACGTACAGCGTTTTGTTTTTGTTGGACGTCATCATTTTGTGAACTTTTGTGTCTTCTGTTTGCCAATGTTAGTGAGCGGGAATGCACGGTGTGTGTCTTCATCAAGGTCACCGCGGGTCACTCCTGGGTGATCAGAGATTGAATAAAAATTCTTTATGCGTATTTTTGTTTGCTTTTTGATTACAACACTCTCACTTTGAATTGTGGTTTCAGCTTAGGCTTTGGTAATGGATAGAACTGCTTTTACTGGCTACAAACTTTCACTTGGTTTTTGATTTACATTTCATTTCTGGGTCCTCATTTACAAGAAAACGTTCCTGCCTTTTCCTTAAAGCATGACACATAGGCAGCCAGGGGGAGCTGTGGTGAGATAGAAGTCCATGGCGGTCCGAGTTGTTTTATTTATTTCAGGCTCAAGGGGGCGTAGGTGTACACGGTAGCATCGCTGGGCAACTCTGGGGTGTGTGGAAAGACAGTCCCCGGTCACAGACAGACACACCAAATGTCCAGAAACACACACGTTTATTACGATTTCCTTTAACACCACAAGACACAATGTTTTAGTTTGCCCAAACCCAGTCCCTTCTTTCCTTCACTCTTCACATTCCTGCCGCCTTTACTCCTCTCCTCCAAAGCTTTGTCATCCTGTTCCTGCCTCCCGCTCTTGACTGAAGGAAGGCGGCCTCTTTTATAATCACCCGGATGTACTCCAGGTGTTCTGTGATGGTCTTCTGGCGGCACTTCCTGGTGTCGCGGACATGCCGCATGAGCACCCGGAAGCACTCCGGGTGTCCCTGGAATTCCTTCCGGCAGCACTTCTGGGTGTGGCAGAAGTGGTGACCTCCAGGGCTCCACAATCCTCCGGGCGCCCCCCTGTGGTGGCCATGGGCCCCAACAGGGCTGAGCTTCTATGCTCTGTTCCCGTGGCCCCCATACAGACCAGGGCGGCTGCCCTCTCGTGGCCCAGGGAAGGTACAGTCCCTCTCCCGGCTGGGCATGGCCCCCAGTCGTCAGCCACAGGTAATGGATAGAACTGATTTTACTGGCTATAAAGTTTCGCTTGGTTTTACATTTCATCTCTGGGTCCTCATTTACAAGAAAACGTTCCTGCCTTTTCCTTAAAGTATGACACATAGGCAGCCAGGGGGAGCTGTGATGAGATAGAAGTCCATGGTGGTCCAAGTTGTTTTATTTATTTTAGGCTCAAGGGGGTGTAGGTGTACACGGTAGCATGGCTGGGCAACTCTGGGGTGTTAATAAGGAAATTGGCTGATTTACATATTCATATGCACAGCAGTCAGCCCAGCCTGTTTCCTCATTGGCCGTCTGGGCTTTGCAATTCAAGCACCTGTACCTACTACAGTATAAAAGGAGCCTGAGTGCGCAGATTCAGAGAGAAAGATTGAACAGGATGAAAGAGACACAAAGAGACTGGAAGTTAAAAAACGAGAAGAGGAGGGGTAGGATCAGGGCACAGCTGATGCAGCAGAATGGAGGCAAGCGGTCAGATGGAGTGAACGGATGACGCTCACGGGACAAGGTCACTCCTGTTGAGTACTTAAGGAGTAAGGACCAACTGCTCCAAGCACAGGAATAGGATGCAGTTCTTGAATCTGCTTCTAGGTATCATGTGCCTACAGTCTGGTTAATCCGTTCACCAAGTTGCATCACGCTATGTTGATCGAGGGTGTATTTCTGCCACTTATTTTACAATTGTGCAAAGGACTTTAGTGATTTTTATTTTTTTATGCAGATTTTCAAGAGACCATAATGATCACATTTTTCAACATTAACGGACTTGTTCATAAAGAGTTTGTTCCCCATGTAAAGACATCCGTGACATTACACTGAACTGCTGAGGTGTCTATGGAAAAGCATCAGGAAAAAATATCCGGAGAAGGGAACACATAAACTAACTTTGTTTTGCACCATCACAACACACCTGAGTAAACCTCATTGTCCATCAATGAGCTTTTGGATAAAAACAATGTGGTGGAACTTGCTGTTTCATGCACACCCTTATTCTGTCGTAGAAGGTTATTTAAGCTTTACAAGCACATGTCTGGATTGTGGGAAGAAAGTGAAGAATCTAAAGGAAAAGATCAATAACACGGATAGAAATTGAAAAGACCACATGAAGGGGAACAGCACAGGGACTCCATATCAGATCTGTAAATGATAAGAACGTACTGTGACCTTCAACTGGAGTAAGCAGATCTGAAAATGTTAAAATATATTAATAATTACAGTGGAGTAAGTAATGGACCTCCCTTCATTTTCAAGACTTGCTTATTAAACTGTTTTGGCAGCTTTGGGTGTTAACAGGGACACTCGAGCACATACCCACATTTACTCGTATTATACTGTATATATTGTTTATTATTTCAAGGGATTGTTAACATTATTAACTAGCCAAATCAAAAATGACGTCAATGTGTATGTGTTTATTTTTATACCAAGCCAATAACAACAAATTACATACTTTTATTGTTATAACCAAACCATATTAACATTAAAGTCAAACAAGGGTCTGTCATGACCATAGCAAGGCAATAAAAAAATAATTCCAATTATAGATAATATTTATCTTTTTCCACCCATCCATGTGTTTTCTGAATCCAATTTTTTTTCCACACAGAAATAACCATGAGAAACGTCAAATGCAAAGCAGGAAGCAAACCTGAATGGCCGGACACACTCTGGCACACACCTAACCTAAAAAGCAGATTATTGCGATATACAAAGAAACACGAGTACCTGGAGAAAGATGAGAATATGGCAGCTCCACATTAGCATCAAACTGAACGCTGCTCGCCAAAACTGTGAGGCTGCTGTGCAGGCCATTCTACCAAGGGCAACTTTTATAGCAGCGGTTTCCAGACTTGAGGCTGTTGCCCTAAATATGGCCACAGGCTGGTCAACCTGAGCTCACTGCACATTTTTATTGTAGATGCTGGTTATTAGGTTGTTATTTAACATATGGGTCAGCAGTCCTTTTCATACAACTATCAGGTCAGGTCAGGTTAGGTTGGGGAGTATGCACTGGTACAGCGCATTGCTGCACCCACCACACAACGAAACAGCTCGGGATATTTTTAACACAACAAAGTGGGCAGAAAGTGAAGGGGCCTGAATCCTTTCTGAATTCACTGTACTCCTATGTTACGTGGCTGATGAAACGATTCAAGAAGTAAATTCACAATACCAGAACAAATCGTCCTATCTAGGTAGCCCCTGTTCAGTATTTAAATAGCGGGGTGTCTTTTGAGTTCTGTTACACGATTCTGTATATTTTGTTGAAATCCAATTTGTATATATGTTGCTTGAGTTTGTTTAAGTTACTTTAATTTTTTTTTTTTTTTTAATTTTATAGGACCCTGTGCCAACGAAGCATCCAAAACAAAGGCAGAATTCGTCTTGTCAGAATCACCAGTCGAGAACTCCTGGAGCGTGGTAGCGTCCCACCATGATGAATATTCTTTGTCACTGTCTATCTCCTCCCCTCCAAATGCTTGTATTGGCCGCTACTCTCTGTCATTTAAGCAGAACCGCAGTATTCCTCTTGAGGACTTCATCCTACTTTTTAATCCTTGGTGTCCAGGTAAGAAAGAAAAAGGCAATAAAGAAAAAAGCAACACATATGAATTAATGAATTAACACATCAAAATGAATGTCTAGCGGTACAGTATCATAATAGTTTTGAAAAGAGAAGAGTTTACAACTTACAGATGAAGGTGCTTCAGTGTACAGTATTTGGACAGATTTTCATAATTTTGGTTCAGTGCGCCACCACAATGGATTTGAAATTTAGCAAACAAGATGGGATTGAAGTGTAGACTTGCAGTTTTAATTTAAGGCGTTTAATAAAATCATTGTATAAGCCATTTAGAAGAGACAAGCATTTTTATACACTGGTCCCCTCATTTTCAGGGACTCAAAAGTATTGGAACAAAGTAACATAATCATAGTTATAATGATCAGTTTCATACTTCTTCTTAAGTCATCCAAGATTAAGACTTTGATGTGTATCGTCTACGAAGCGGACTATTAGCAACAAAGAGACAGCTTTTACTATTAGAAAGGCATAAGGGTTGATGTCCTTGTGATGATGTGGGTTCTGCTCCAAGCTCTCATCTGGCTTCTGGGGAGCTCTCGAACCCGACACCATCAGTAATGTAACCGGATGAGCTGGACAGTGAGGTCAAAACAAAACAAGGGGATGGTACAAAAGTGCTTTAATTCTTTGAGGGCTGAATATTTTTTCCAAAGAATGATGGTTTCATACAGAAATCAACATAAAACGTCTGTTGCTGCATGCTGTGGCTGCCAGTTTTCCAAGAATGAGTGGCAGGCTTGCTGCCAGGCCGTCTTCACATGGCTGGGACAGCAACGGAGACAGTCATGGTCTCAGTGCATTACAATCTGGATTCTACCTCTTGTCGTTTTTAAGTGGCAGTCCTCCCTGACGAACATTGTCAGTAACACTACTAGCTGGGAACTGATCAGCTGAAGCTGGAACCTAACATTCATTTTCGATCACTTGTATCAAAATCTGATTCCAACAAGTCATAGTCCAGTTCAGAAATGATAGGCAAGACGTCATCCATGGAGCATTTTGCTTGTCACATTGCTTGCCAGATCTCAGTGCTATTTTTGCCATTGTGTGTGCCTTGCTATTCACGTGAGCGCAGGGAATCTTGGTCAAACCAATGAATCTAACTTTCCTTCTAGCAACGAGAGTCCAACGTAATGGTTGGTTTAGTCACAGTTTACAGTTGATTACAATCATCAACTCGTCCTTTTGACAAAAGTCGACATCAGCCCTGAAAGAGTTAATTTAAAATGTCAAGTGTTCAAAGAAATAGTGCAGTGTTCACAACGTTATTAAATAAATAATCCATAAAAATGGATAAAAATCCCAGACGTTAAAAAAAAGGCTAAAACGAGATTTAAAATCCTTCTGACAACATTGGGGTCACACCAGTCAAGCTCTGCTCCTTCCCAGTCCCTCCAGCTCACTCAAGGTATATTCAGCAGGAAAGACTTCAACCACCGCGGTCCTCATTCTACAGACCCCCGTCATGGCTGCCTCCGCCAGTGTCTGCCTGACCGCTCGGGGTCAGTTGTCCTCCCGTCTTCCTTCTTGCACTCTAAGTCGTCCCTCAGATCCCTAGGGCGGACTTTTCCCCGATCGTACCCACTCTATTAACTCCGTGGGCACAATCCTGTCCCATGAGCATCGATCACTCGCTCCATGGGACCCCTGACTGCGCTGACCTCTCTCTTTCACAGCGGGCTGGCTCATCCACTCTTTCCCCAATTCTGCTCTTGCTCTCTGCCTCTTCCTTTCTTTTACTGTTTTTCCCCCCTTCCGCCTCGCACTTCTCCTATTTATTACAGGAACGTGGCTCAGGGGTGGGGATTAGCAGCTCCCGGGTTCAATTACGGATGCAGGCGATTCCTCACCTGTGCACATAAGCGAGGAAATGCCCAATTCACGCAGCATCCAGGAACCGCTCTGGTGACACTACCATGCCCCCTCTTTAAGCCACGAGTGCGCTGATTATTTATTTAAAAATTGGGCTTTTCTTCTGAGCTGTGGACCCTCTATACCACAGTCCTCTTTATCAAGTAGCGTTTAGGCAGACAGTGTGGTGTCTTTGAACTTGAAACCCTGAGACTGAGTTCAAATCCCACTCCTGACACCACTTGGTGACCACGAGCAAGTCACTTAACCTACCTGTGCTCCAATTGGAAAGGCAAAAGAAATGGAAACAATTATATCATAAATGTTGTAAGTGGCCTTGGATAAAAGTATGAGCCAAATAAGTGAATGTAAATGAATAGATAGAAACCTCTTAACAAACAATGCAGCACCTTTACCTAACTCTTCCATTGTTTAATGGTGAGTATGGGGACTGTGCAGCTTTGCTGAAAGCGGAGCCAGTGGAGCTGCCAGCTACTGATTGTATTATCTAGGTGCCTACATTCTAGTCTGTCCTTCATTCTTTACTTAACAAAAGTATTATTAAAGTGTGCGTGTGTTGTCCAGAATCTGGAATGGTGACAATCATTGTCAAAGTGACATCTCTATTCGTGTTATAAGTACAATGATGTTTTATTATATGAATGAAAATGATCGCTCTGCTAATATACCATCTCTGAGTCAACCTACCATAACAGATACATAGATCTTTATTGTCATTGTCACTTTTACAAAGGAACAACGAAATTGAAGGTGCAATCGACTCAGTGTGAGGAATAAGAGTTAAAAAGACAAAAAGACAAGAAAAGAGAAAATAATAACAAACCGAATAGTAATAAATATACAAATTGCACTTGTTGACTTAAGGTCTATATTGCACATTGGTAGAATAATATGGAGCAGTTTTATTCTGAGTTCAGGGCCATGATTGCTTTCGGATAAAAGCTGTTTTTAAGGCGGTTTGTCCTAGTTTTCATAGCTCTGTATCTCTTGCCCGATGGCAAAAGCTGGAAGAGGCAATGACCAGGATGTGATGAGTCCTGTGAAATGTCAATTGCTTTTTTGCGGCATCGGGACGTGTAGATTTGTTCCAGAGTGGGGAGAGTACAACCAATTGTTCTCTCCGCTGTCCTGACGACCCTGTGGAGCGCTTTCTTTTCTGAGGAAGTGCAGCTGCTGTACCACACACACAGTCCGTACATGAGCACACTCTCGATGGAACAGTGATAAAAAGCAAGGAGCAGATTTTTTGGGAGATTGTATTTTCTGAGAATTCTCAGAAAGAACCCTCAGAAAATACAATCTCTTCTGCGTCTTCTTTAGCAGCTCCTTGGTGTTGGCGCTCCAGGTCAGGTCATCCTCCAGCTCCATACCCAGAAACCTGAACACCGGGACCCTCTCCACACAGGCCCCGCCAATGATGAGTGGCTGGATGTCAGTTTTGTTTTTCCTGAAGTCAATAACAAGCTCCTTTGTTTTTTTGGTGTTGAGGAGCAGGTTATTGACTGTGCACCACTCTGACAGTCGCTCCACTTCGTCCCTGTATGCCAGCTCACCCTCCTTGCCCGAGATGAGTCCGACCACCGTCGTGTCATCCGCGAACTTTATAATCTTGTTGCTATGGTGAGTGGGGACACAGTCATATGTGTAGAGGGTGTAGAGGAGCGGGCTGAGCACACAACCCTGCGGCGTCCCGGTGTTGAGGCTGAGAGCAGTGGATGTGTGGAGACCCAGCCTGACCCTCTGGGAGTGACCAGACAGGAAGTCCAGTATCCAACTGCAGGTGAGTGGTGGAAGTCCCAGATCTGCCAGTTTGGACACCAGTCGTTATGGGAGGATGGTGTTAAACGCCGAGCTGAAGTCTACAAAGAGCAGTCTGGCGTAACTCTCCTGCTGCTCCAGGTGGGTCAGGGCAGCATGAAGGGCTGTGGATACAGAATCCTCCGTGGATCTCTTATAACGTATCATACAGTGCCTTCACAAAGTATTCAGACCCCTCCACGTTCTGAACACTTTACTGTGCTATAGATTTCATTTTAAGTGGATACATTTGCCATTTTTGCCCGTCAGTCGACACATAATAACCCATAAGGAAAAAGTGAAAAACAGGTTTTCAGAAAGCTCTGCGAATATCTTCAAACTCAAAAACTGAAATCTCTCATTTATATACTGTAGTAAGTATTGAGACCCTTTGATTGTAGCACTCCAAATTATAGTCAGGCTTGTCCGGTTTGCTTTAATTCACTTTTGAGATGTGTCTAGAACTTGACTGGAGTCCACATCTGGCAAATTTAAATGAATTGGACAGATTTATAGGACTAGGGTGTTGTACCGTGTTAGCCATTATGAACGTAGTGAGAAGTCAAGCAAAATTACCCCTTTTATTGGTTAACTAAACAAGATTACAATTTGCAAGCTTTTGAGGCAACTCCGGTCCCTTCTTTAGGCAAGATGTAATACAGAAACTGGAGTTCCCTGTGTTTATATGGACACCAGGACAGATACAGCATTGGAAAACCTTTAAGTGAGGCATCCTAAATGTAAAAAACATGAATAGACCTCTTCAGGCTAAGATTCATTAAGCAAGAGAGGAGAACAATGTACAGTCAAGATCTTTTGATGAGATAACTGTCCAACAAAGTCTTTTGCAGTTTCTGATGAGTTTTTCCATACAATGTTGGTCTGTAGTCAGGTCGTCTGTGTCAGTCCAAGAGATGTAAACAATCCTCATATCTGGCCACAAAACTCTTGTCTCTATTTAAACCATGTCGTAATGTGTTCAATTTTAGCGTGAGTTTAACTTCCCCCTCTTTTCTCTCTTGCTGTGTTCTGAAGTTGCCCATAAGCACTGTGACTTTAAAGTCACGGCACGGTGGCACAGTAGTGGCACTGATGCCCTACAGTAAGGAGACCATGGATTGCGTCTTGAGTCCTTCCTGTGTGGGTTTTTCATGTTCTCCCCGTGTCTCCATGGTTTTCCTCCCACTGTCCAATGACATGCAGATTAAGTGAACTGGCGACACTAAATTGGCCCCAGTGTGTGTTTGTCCTGTCCAGGGTTTGTTCCTTCCTTGCACATTTGCACACTGTACTAGCTGGGATAGGCTCCACTGTCCCCGTGACCCTCTACTGGATTAAGCAGGTTAGAAAATGACGCAAGTTTAGCTGTGTATTTAAGGCTCGCAAATTACACTGCATGTCAGGACACAAAACAATCCATGAAGTCCAAGAAACTCTCTGTAGACATCCGTGATCAAATTGCATTGAAGCGCAGATGAGAGCGAGGGGATAAAACCATTTCTAAAGCTCTGAGTGTCCCCAAGGAGCTTCAGTGGCTTCCATAATTGTGAAATGTTTGAAACCACCAGACCCCTTCCAAGAGTTGTCCGTCTGGCCAAAATGAGTAACTGGGCAAAAAGGGCCTTGGTCAGGGAGGTGACCATAAAGTCATTGGTCACTGTAACAGAGCTTCAAAAGTCCTCAGCTCAGCTTTTCAGATGGATGACATCTCAGAAGTACTCCATCGGTCAGGTGTTTATGGCAGAGTGGCTAAATGGAAGTCACTTTTGAGTTAAAGGCACCTAACTGTTTAAAGGACTCTCAAAGTAGGAGGATAAAGATTTTCTGGTCTTAGAAGACAAAAATTGAGTTCTTTGGGCAGAACTCCAAACACTTTGTCTGGCAAAGACCAGCAACAGCTCATCAGCTTCCTAATTTCCACCATGAAGCATGGTGGTGGCATCATGCTATGGAGATACTTCTAAGCAGCAGGGACAGGGAGACTGAACAGAATTGAGGGAAAGGTGAAGGCAGAAAACACAAAGAAGTCTTTGAAGAAAATCTGCTCCAGAGTGCACAAGAGCTCAGACTGGGGCAACGGTTCCCCTTTCAGCCTGACAATGACACCAAGCATACAGCCAAGACAACGCTAGAGTGACTTTGGGACAAGTGATTTGATGTGTCCAGCCAAAGCTGATTTAAACCACATAGAGTATCTCTGGAGAGACCTAAAGATGGCTTCCCATCTAATTTAACAGACCTTGAGGGTATTTTCCAGGTTGGTTTGGACATGTTCAGAGGAGAGATGCTGGGTATATTGGGAAAAGGATGCTAAGGATAGAGTGGCCAAGCAAGAGGAAAAGAGGAAGGCCTAAGAGAAGGTTTATGGATGTGGTGACAGAGGACATGCCGGTGATGGGTGTGACAGAGCAAGCTGGCAGGACAGGAAGATATGGAAGAAGATGATCCACTGTGGCAACCAATAACGGGAGGAGCCAGAAGTACAAGAACTGTCAGGAAGAATGGGTTAAAATGCCTAAATCCAGGTGTGCAAATCTTGTAAAACTTACCCAAAAAGACTCCAAGCTGGAATTGCAGCTAAAGGGTTTTCTACAAAGCACTGAATTAAGGGTTGAATAATTAAATGAATTACAGATTTCAGTTTTTGATTTTTAATAAATTTGCAAACCTTTCTGAAAACATGTCTACACTTTGTCATTATAGGTTATTGAGCATAGATCAATGGGCCAAAAACGGCAAATTTATCTATTTAAAGTTAAGTCAACACAACACAAGTGTACAGGAGGTGAAGGGGTCCAGTCTCAGTGTACCAATCTCAAACCTGATTAATTCAATTCAGAGTTGCAGTGGAGGGTAGGGCAAGAATGAACTTTAGGCAGCACTTCAAGCCTTTGCATGGCCCCTTCATTTGCACACCCACATGATTCCTGACACACGTGTGTATTTATTATGTGGGACAACATGGAGAGAAGCCCACACATACACTGAGGGAACATGCAAACTCCACAAAGACAACGACCAGGCCCAGGACTGAAACACAGTGTCCCGGAGGGTCGAGATGGCGATGCTAACTACTGTGCTGCCATTCCACCTGATGTGAGAAGTTACAGAATTTCATTCAAATGATTTACAGTTTTCTTTTTTGTTTTTATTGGGTTGAGATGTAACAAGTACATATTTGAAGTTTTTAGTTAATCATTGACATCCTTTGACTTAAAAGATGTTGATTGTGAATCTAGATAGATTTATGTGATAAGGCTGGATAATGTGCCAGAAATTTATCATTTTTATCATAATTCTTTACATACACAAGTCCCCTGGAATTTTATGCACAATGTTTATTTTCCATGAGAAAAATGACTTTAAACTCTTCTATACCCCTTAACCATCAAGGAAACAATGCATGTTAATCTGCAATATTTAAACAGCGAAGAATTCTTTTTTGAGTTTGTTTTATGTGAACAGCAGTGTAAACAACTGGGTAATTTTTTTTTCCTTTCAGAAGAACATGGAAGTGCTTGGATTCCTGGAATGGGAAATATTTGTTTAGTAACATGCCAAATTACTAAGATATAAATTATGACAAAGCTTTGGCAGATAGCCAGGCAGGGTGTGCATGGTTTAACTAGAGCAGAAAAGATAAGATCGGAAGGTGTTGAGGCATGACCTGAAATAACTATCCTGTCATGGGATGAGGATGTGAGACAAGCCAATAATAGACTGTCGTTTGTGAAGGACTGTCAGAATAGAAAGGAGAGGAAATAAGAAATGTCTGTTAGCCGATTCTGTTGGTTGTAAATGCCGTAAGGGCAATAATGGTAGGCAAAAGAAAGATAATGGAAGAGGAGAGGTATTATCATGGGATGACTAGGACTCGGTAGATTCATTATGGGAGGGCCTACTCTTGCGTACCCTAAGTATACAGCTTACACATAAGCACTGATTATGAGCGATTTGGCTAGAGCAGACTAGACCAGATGGCAACTCCAAGACCAGTGCCTCAGATGGGCCATTAGGTTAAGTTTAAAATAAATAAATTTAGTGATCACTTTAATGTTTTGGGGGGCTACTGATTACAAGTTTCAGTTCTACACTCCATTAAAGGGACATTTTTCATTTTTCCCGTTCCAAGCACATGACAACCTGTTAATACTACGCACCCGATGCTTTACTAGGAATGTCAAGGAACATGGACAAGTTCCTCAAATTCCATGTAGCAGCACCTACTCTGACCATTTCCTGTTCCGTACCAACCTCCCAAGATTGATCCCAAAAACCTGAACCAAACAGAAATGTTCAAAGATAGGTAATATGAATTCTAGGGGTCGCTGTTGCCCCTTTAAACCCAACAGACAGACACCAGGTAAAAGCACCAAGAAGTATTTTTAATTGTTTTCTTCTTGCACAGTGCTCCCTAAGCACCACAGCCACCATAGCACAATCAAATAACATAATAATTCTCTTTCTCTTTTCTCCTCCGCACCTCCCAGCAAGCGTTGTCTACTACCTCCCGACTCTGGCTCGCCTGCTGGGTCTTTAGCAGTCCTTTAAGTAGTCCTCAGGTCAGGTCAGATCAGGTCAGATGGAGAAGCTGAGTTTTCTTCAGCCTGGAAGTACTTCTGGATTTCCTTCCCCATGACTCACTAGTACTTCTGGGCTATTGGGATAGCACGACTCCCCAGGTTGTCCTGTATCATCTTCCTGGCAGCACCCACGGTACCCAGCAGGGCTGAGAAATTGAACTCTAAGTCCCTGGATGCCCTGCGGGAATCTGGGACACCGCTACACTCCAGGGATGCTGCCATCTAGTGTTTTGGGGGAGGCAGTGTCCACAGGTAGCTGCCTATACCCCATCCTTCCATCTCGGGGGAGTTCTGGCCAGGTTGAACTGCCAGCTATCTCTTATAGTAGATAGATCGAACTTTATTCGTCTCCAGGGGGAAGTTTGTCTTTTTAATAATAATAATAATAATAATAATAATAATAATGCATTTTATTTCAAGGTGCCTTTCTAAACACCCAAGGACACCGTACAGATAATAAAATCATGAAACCAACAGAAACATTCATGTACACATACACATATATACTGTACATATATCTATGTAACTCAAAATACAGCAATAAGAATACAGCCTAAGGTCATGTAGACTAAGCTAATCTGAATAGATAAGTCTTAAGATGGGATTTGGAAATCGGGAATCTGTGTCCCTCATATTTTGTGGTAGTGAGTTCCAGAGACGAGGAGCACTACAACTAAATGCCCTGGAACCCATGGTGAGAAGACCAAAAGTAGAGGACCTAAGAGCGCAGTTAGAGGGAATAAGCATGTATGAGGTCAGAGAGGTATAGTGGAGCAAGGTTATGAAGTGCTTTGAAGGTAAGTAGAAGAATTTTAAAATCAATGCAAAATTTTACAGGAAGCCAATGAAGCTGTTTAAGAGATGGGGTAATGTGTTCCACTGCAGAAGCTTTTTAAGCTTTTACAGAAGCTCTTTAAGTAAATAAATAAATACATACATAGATACAGTAGATAGGTAAATACATACATATAGATATACTAGGGGGCTCTGCTCTCTGCTAGCTTCGCTTGCCAACCCCTGTGCGGGCACTACTCCCTAGCCACTTTGCGGGTCTGCCATTCGCGTATGGGGAAGCTTATGTACAATTTAAACAGATTGTTATTTTCATGGGAATTGTTACATATTGTGAAAGGCGCTATATAGCGCCCGACCCGGCACAGACTGATGCAGAGGCACGTACTTAAATAACACAGATTTTTTATTTTTCTTCAGCCATGGGGCACACCTTCCCCGTGTCCCACAGGCCCAACACAGTCCCAAAACACTCACAAATACCACCACAATCCTTCTATCACCACCACTCCTCCTCCTCAGACTTAGTGGTCCTCCTCCCGACTCTGGCTGTCGAGTGATGGTGGCTGGCCCTTTTTATAACCCACCCGGAAGTGTTCCAGGTGCTTGACCACCTTGTTCTAATTGCCCTTCCGGGTGGGGCTGTAGAATCGTCCAGCCGGGCTGTTGGAAGGAGACAGCACCCCCTAGCGGCCACCCCGGGCCCCAACCAAGCTGTGGAGGACTCCATCTCCCATGGAGCCCTGCGGGAGGTTGGGGAATCATCGTCGGCCAGGAAGGCTGCCACCAAGTGCCCCGGGGGAGGTATTGAGCTGTCCATGGCTACTACCCCGGAACATACACAGCAGGGACGTCCCGGCCGGGCATGGAACCCGGCCATTCATCACAATATGTATAATATACCTAACAATTTTACATTACAACAAGTAATTAACTATAGTAAAAAATAGTAAAACGTACTAAATTAAAAGAAAATTATGTTTCATGTTGCGTTAGAGGTATTCATTGCGTTATACGTTTTCATTCTGTTTGGCTTTGAAATTAACATGCAAATACTTTTTAAACTTACAATTTTACTGTAAAACTTCAGTAAAAACAATATTTGGAATTAACTGCTCGTCAATATCGCTTTGAATTTCGATTCCATGTTTGGAGTTACATCGTGACAACGCAACGTGTAACTGCCCGTGGGTGAATATCGTTTCTTTCTCTCTAATAAACCTTTTGGAATGTTTGTCCCTGTGATTTGTTAATTGTCATAGAAAAAGCTATTCTAACAGGAAACTGTAAATGTTTTAATATGAATGGCATATCAAGATCTCCTTTGGTGTCTAATGTTATCCGCAGAAGATGTACTACATTACCTTTCTTGGATGCATCATTCTTTCAACAGTAATTCGGCCGGTGGAAGACCAGGTGGTGTTAATGGTTGTAGATATTCTATGGGATATTGTAAGTTGATGTTTTATCTTCCGCATGATCACCACCAACTGTTTCAGCATAGTCTATTGATACACATTGAACCAATTTGCTGTGTAACCGATCGACAATTTTCATGTTAATTCATTTTACTTCATTGTTTCTCGGTGCTAGGATTGCCCGTGTACTCATTTTTTCTGTTGATAATCCTTCGGGATGAAATTCTTCAATTAGATTTGGACATAAGTCTCTTTTTGGGATTTTAAAGTGAGGAAAACTTAAAAATTTATAAGAGCCGAAAGGCCAGGAACTGTGTCTGACAAAATCATACACACGAATGAGAGGTGAGAGGACCGTGGGAGTGAGCCGTTAAACTAAAATGGGTGAGAGGAGGGTGGGACATGAAAAAATCTCTTGGCAATAGTCTCCTCTCGTCTCAAGATTTTCTTTTTTAATAAAGAAATATATTTTTCAATCCGAGGTTGATTTAATTTGCTGATACAGAGAGTCGACTCTACATGATTTTTTAGGAGATGTATTTTAAAACTATTCATTTTTAAATTTCATAAAGTACCTGTATTCTTGGATACATCTCTTTGGAAACATACTGCAGGATGAATCCTGAAAATTTACTTTTCTATTCTGAATGCGTAACAGCGGTACTTGTTTTCCAATACAGCCCAACTCTGTTAGGGAGTGAGATTGTATCCTGTAGGTTTATATAGGTGAGGGAAAAATTAAAAAGTAAAAATTGTATAAAATGCTTTCAAGAGTTTAAGAGATAATATAGTATTTATGTAAGAGAGGGCAATAAAATAAAACTATAGGAGACCACTGTAATGTTGGAATTGGATTTTTTGTTTGTGTGTGTGCGTACTTCTTCTTTCAAACATATTTAGAATTTTTGCAAATTGAGCTCATGAGATGTCCTTCTTTAAAAGGTCTAAGAAAGAAGTTTATAAATGTCCTTAACGAGAGTCCAAATACCAAAGGTCATTAGACTGATCATCAAAATCTTAACTTCTTAACCTTCTTTTACATGGCAACCCCACAATCAACCAGCAAATCAAATGTGACCCCATTTTCAAAAGATAAAATCACAACCCCACCTACTTGTTATTTTCAACTACATATCCAGATAGGAATTTGTTAGATTGTGTGATGTTACGACCAAAACTTTATGAAAATTCACAAAGGAACTCCCAAGCTACTTGATGAATTATATAAAATTGTAACAGAAAAGGAGTTCATTTTAGAAACGGAAATACCCTTTATCCTAGACAGGCACACCTCAATTCATAGAAAATGGAAGAAATGTGGAATCCAGAGTAGAAAACTATTCTTTGTTCAAAATGGGTAACTTTGTATGACAAAGCTTACCTTGGAAATGTATTTAATAAGACAACACATCTGTATCAGTTAAGAATGTTTGGAATTTTCTTTTCCATTTTCTGGAACCAGGCTCCGCTTTATCCTATTCATTCTATTGCAATATTCATTTTGGAGGAAAAAGACACTTGGAATAATTTATCTTGTTTATTCACTTCAGGAATTTAAATCCTCCTCATAAGTCCTCATTTATTCTTCCCCAGACGTTTTCTACATTTTTTTGCGCTGTTTATCTTTAAATCAGGTATCTAATGTATCTTTTTAACCCTGTGCCAGCTCCTCTCTGTCATGCTGATCAGAACTTCTTGCAAGTCTATGACTTCACAATTCTTTTATATGCTCACCTTATTTGTATTCTTGATTATAACTTTTTGAATGACAATTATTAAATTATATTGTTTGTGTCAAACTTGGATTTGCAACACATCATCATGGATGCTTTGGTTTTGAGAGTTTCAGCTTAATCCAATGTTCCATTCACTTAGTGAGCTCTCTGATCTGCCTGTTCTTGTATGGCAAAGGCTTGTTGTCAAAATTGACAAAATAAAAATATTAGTTTTATTGCGTGAGTGTGTGCCAAGTTTGAAAGTGGCATACTGCCACAATATTTAATGACTGGGACAAACGTCTTGATAAGGCAGCCAGCTGAAGATGGGGGAGATTGACTGAAAAAGTAATTTACCATCCCCAGATTGTCAAACTCTAGATCTGGAGAGTCACTCTGTCTGAAACTTTCATTATAACCTGTGTCTAATTAAAAGTCCAAAGTCAAATTTCTGTTTTTAATTTACTCATGGCTTGGAGTTGCTTTATTTATTTATTTATTTATTTATTTATTTAACATTTTTTCATTCTATGCATAGGCTTTATGCAGTCCTGTATCTTGTGCTGCTCTGTTATGAAATATAGATTATTTTCAGAAAAATAATAGCTCACAAGAATCATCTATTATCCACTGTTGCAGTCTATTTTTCATTTGTTTCTTTTTATTAACCTGCTCAGAGTCGGGAGTTAACTATTTTTAGTTTAGTTTTCTGTAAATGGAAGGAAGCCAAAGTTCTAGAAATAACTGAAATGTAGTTAATAATAATAATAATAAATTATATTTATATAGCGTTTTTCTCAGATGAAAAGTTACCTTGAATATCCTGAAATTCAAAATTAACCAAATAATGTGCTAAATAAAATGTTGTTATTTTAATCTATGATTAGGCATCAGAATTTCTAATAATGACAAAAAATGCTGACAATAAACCAAAAACAATTAAAGATACTTTTAGACCTAACGCAAGCAAAATTATGAAAAGGTAAGCAAACATTTTAAAAAGAGCTAAATAAACAAGAACCAACAAAAATAAGCAGTTCCAAAAAGTTATACTAATTACGAATGCAAGAAAAAAGAATGAACTTACTAACAATAAAAAGTCAACTTTTTTATTTTGTGTCCAATTGACTGTTCTTCTGAAACAAAAAAAAAATGTGTAAAAAAGCACCACCCAAATAAGGCTGTAGCAGTGAGAGGATGAATCTGTATAACGATTGTCACATTTCCACAAAATCCTCAAAAGGAGCCAAAAGCAACTGTCATTAGATAGGTTCCTTGGTAGCTCTTTTAGGGCGGATGTCGACTTTTGTCGACAGGATGGGTTGAGGGCGAATGTCGACAAAAGTCGACATCCAGGGATAGAGGGCGACAATCCGCTGTTAATGGCGACAAAACTCACTGTCACGTCGCGGGCATTCCCTCTGTGCTTGGAGGAATGCTAGACTCGTTGACTCGGCAACTAATCCTTGAGTGTGCGTGAGTTGCGAAATGTAAACAATGGCAAGATGGCATCGACATGTCACAAGGGAGTGAAGCAAGTGCAGAAAAGAAAACACTCTGCAGACAATGTTTTGCGCATTATCGCGGAATCGGACTCTGATTTATCAGAATCGGATTTTATTGACAGTGATCAGGAGATCGAACAAGAGAGTGAGAAGCCGGCATCAGCTGATCGGACACCAGCCGATGCCATGCCAGCTGATCCGCTGCCAGCAGATCCGCTGCCAGCTGAGCGCATTCGCGCAGCCGATGCATCTACGGCAAGGTTTGCGTGGGAGGAATACACAGACATTGATCCGTGGGAGCCGAACTGGCTACCAGACTTCACAAGACAGCATGGCTTGCTGTTGGACACAACAGATCACTCGCTGCTGGACTACTTCAGGCTGCTCTCTCCTGATGCTGCTTTTCAGCTACTGTCAGACGAGACAAACAGGTAGGCAGAGAAATTTTTTGAATCGCGGGGTGCGCTTGCATCGCATTCTCGTTTTTCAAAGTGGAAATGCACAACAAAAGACGAGATGAAGCGCGCTGTGGCATTACAAATAGAGATGGGACAGAACTGGTGATATAACTTCAGGGAGCATTGGTCCAAATGTGCTTTGTCCCCTGGTGGCTTTGGACAGGTTATGCAGCGTGATGATAGGTACGTGATGCTGCAAAGTTTTATTCACTTCTGTAATAAACAGAAGCAAATCCCATGGGGTGAGCCAGGCTATAACACCATGCATAAAGTTCAGCCCCTGCTTGACATTGTGGAACCAACATAGAAACAATTTTATCAGCCTGGCTGTGATTTGTCTGTGCATGAATCTATGATAAAATAAAAGGGACACCTTTTTTTCTGCAAATATATGCCAGAGAAGCCCACAAAGTATGGCATAAAGGATTTTGTACTGGCAGAAGCAAACACTGGTTTCTGCCTGAAAGTAATTACATATACAGGAAAGTTTTTCTTTCAAAGAGAGAACTGTCCCTTGACAAGTCGGGTTGTGCTGGAACTGCTTCAGGGCTATGAACATTTGGGTCATGTTGTGTACATTTGGACAATTTTTTATACATGCCCAGAATTGTTCATGGAGCTACAGAGCAGAGGAACTGGAGCTTGTGGCACAGTGAGGGTGAGCAGGATACACATGAAGCCAGACAGGCTGAAGATGAAAAGAGGTGACAATACGGTTTTCATGCGGGCAGAAAACTTGGTGGCAGTGGCATGGCACGATGGCAAACGGGTGACTTGTCCCTCTACAGTACACACTAACAATATATGTGAGAAAGTGCAGCAACAGACAATTGAAAAGTAGGCACCAAAGCAACACGTATTGTAAGGAGTGCAATGTGGCAATGACTGAAATTGGCTGCTTTGAGCGAGATCAGACTTTGCAGGACTTTGCTGTGTAAAACGTATGTGATATGTATGTGAAATCAGAGTATGCAGGCTCATACAACATGCAAGACAGTATCATTTGTCAAAAGTAAATATTTTTTGTTGATTTCAATTGCTTTGTGTTCTTTTTTTTTAAAAAGTTAGTTTTTGGAAAAATATTCAGCCCTGGGAGAAAAGAAACAAAAAAAAATTAGCCCTAAAAGAGTCACAAAAAAAGAAAAAGATTCCAGTGAGCCACCAGACAGCAGTGATTCCGTTAGTTAGAGTGAAAGTCGTCCTACACAATAACCCTCCTCCTCATCTCCCTCACACCAGCCACGATTCTTTTCAAAGGTAAAGTGCAGGTTAATTTGTTTTATGTATTTTTACTTTATATTTTGTATTTATCAATTTTTGTATAAATATTTTTGGGTTGTGGAACGAATCATCTGAGTTTCCATTATTTGTTATGGGGAAATTTGCTTTGATATACGTGTCATTTGGATTACGAGCACGTTTCTGGATAGAATTATGCTCGCAAACCCCAAGGCACCACTGTATACGGAATGGACTGTGATAGGGTCAAAGTTTTGGCTTTGCATTTTCAGTTGTGTTGGACATCCGCAAACGTGAGTGACCATCTTCAGAGGGCTGCTGGACTGTGTGTTAAATCTTTGTGACAGGATTTAAATCACAGATGCAATAACTCTAAAACTAACCCTCTAAAAATGAATAAAAGAAATGCCACAGTTGTTAGTACTGTACTGCAACTGTGTTTCAAAAGAATTACATTCATCACACATATTAGTTATTTTTTGTGCCTTCAGCATATTTGGTTAAAGACAAGACAATTTATTTCAATGATCTATGATTCTCCCATTTCCTAACACATGATGAAATATTAGCCTGCCCTCTTTGTCACTGCTACATTCACAGCTTCAGGTAAAGGGAGTCATGTGCCAGATACATCAGATTTATTTTGTGTGCAGGACCTTCAAGACTGAACTTGGATACTCGAGTCAATGTAGTTCAGGATGACGGGTCTTAGACACTGTCACACATGTGCATTTGGGGATCATCCTCCAGGCTAATCTGAAGCAGGTACTACCACCCCACCTTCACCTCTTTTGTTCCCTCTGCAGTACTGAGAAGGTGTAGGTTCAGTGAGGGCAATTGACTCCGGCCCTTCTGGTTCCCTGCCTATAAAGCTCGCAGCTTCTTTAAGGAGGCAATCAGTTTTTGAACAGACTGCACCACAGGATGGCGCTCCTTGCAACTAGAAAGAGAACAAAATCAATCGCTTATTTAGCTTGATGGCTTTTCTACTATAAATGTTGTTGAACAATATTTAATGTAAAGTTCATGATGCAGGTAATTGATTTATAATGGGTTACATAACTTCATAAATATATAGTTTAAGTTTAAAATATCTAAATTTAAAATGTGATGTGTATAGTAAATTTACTTGTTAAAATTCTTTTGTTATTGTTAAGCGACTTTAAGATAATATATATATGTAATGTGTCTCGCGAGAATGCACTTAGGAGTTATCGAGAGAACATGAGAAAGTTCTGCCCCTTGGACTGCAGGTGGGCGGATGTCTCTCACGAGGCTCTGCCATGTTGCATTTAAAGTCAAAACTATAAATGTCTGAAGCTAAAACAGACAATCAAAGTGATTTAAGGACCTCTTTTCATGACAAGCTGCCAACGAGGTATTTTATTTGTAAAACGTCTTATGTTTCATGTTTGCACTAAAAGTTTTATATTTCATCCTCTGTGCACGCAAGTTACTGTGTATTCACTAATGTGTTTTGTACTAATTACTCACCATGTACCGTAGATACTCGCGTATTAGTCAATCTCACAGATAAGTCGAGTGTATTTTTAAGCCGAAAATTACGAAATTTGTTCTGACCCGCATATACGTCGAGGGTAAAACTTGACAGCTATCAAATTCTTTGAATTTCATGATTATACCCAATGTACCTGGGCCCAGATTTTCAACATTTTAATCTTTGAAGAATTTTAGAAAGCCAAAATTAAAACTCCAAAAACATTTTCATTTATTCACTTAAAGTTAGAATATTTCCAAAAAATTCGTATTCAAGTCATCCCCGCTGACTTCAGGGCTTCCCTCTGCACTCGCAGTGGGCGTCCTGTTACGTTACGTGAGCTCACAGGCTCACGTCTCCCTTTGTAGGAAGAACTGGCTTTCCTCCCACGATTCTTCCTATTTCTCTGGGGCATTCTGACAGCTTGGGCCTTCCTATGGGAAAGGAAAAAACCCCTTGCTGTCTGTGCCCCTGCAGAATGACGCGAGACTGATGCTGGCTCCGGCGGTAGAGCACTAGGACCCACGGCACTCGTCAGCCGGCACCCTGGCTCCACCCCTTCCAAGCGATCAGCGCTTTGTTTCACTTCCACTGTTGGAGACGCTGCTACTCTTTCTCCGGAACTACACAATACCGGGAAACCTTCGCTCGCTTCTCCTGTTTGCTTCACAGTATTAGTTCCACTCACCTTTACCGCCACATTCCTCCGGCCAAAGATTCCAGTGTCGCGCCTCTCTCCCTCATGACGTAAGGTCTGACATGGCACGACTGCCTTCCTCTCCAGCTCGTCCATACAGACTCGGAGGTCGCGTTCTACCTGCTTGATCCTCTGCCTTAATCGAAGCATCCTCTCCGATTCTTCTCGATCTGCAGTTAGCAAATTAGCTTTAGCCAGTGGAGGACTTATAAGGTGACTTAACACTGTGAAGCGTTGACTGTACAATGTCATTACCCAAATTCTATGGACAATTGTGTTGCCCCGTGGATAAGTTAACCCTGTTTTTTTTTTTTGAATGAATTTTAAGGCATACATTTTTCGACTTATACGCGAGTGTAAACGGTAGTTCTCACGGCGTTGAGGTGTGATGGTGTGAGTAAGACAAGCCCAAGAAATAAACGCCCGTTTCAAAGAAACAACTTTTGTCTGTGTTGTTGAGAAGAGAGCTACACCTATTTTGTTTTATTTGTACAAGCTTGCATAGTGGCCCTTTTCATTGATTTTTGTTGGACCGAATTAAATGGGGACAACCAGGGTAGCACCCCAACATTTAACTCTGGGACTCGCATTACCTCACTCAGCCAAAACAGACACATTCATAAAAGCAGGAACCCTCACTCATTTGCTTTTTTCCTTTTGTTATTACAGCTAGACATTTCCATCCTCTTTCTCCTTGGGCCTTTAGCCTATAAAGTTATTCCAGATAAAATAGGATTGCGGACAGCAGGGATGGCACTAGTTGGCCGTTCTCACCCAAAGGGTCTAATTCCTAGTCTGGTCGCTGTTTTACAGAGTGTTCTTATGTCCCCTTAGGTTTTCAAGGGCTACTTTTTGGGACTCTTAGTCGTAGTAACCATCCTGTGATTGTATGTGATGATGAGGATATGGACTGAACTGAAATTTAAAACTTAATTCCAACTTCACCACCATGGTTGAGTATAAGACTCCTAAAACTGCTGCCTGCTTAGCCAATTCTTTGGTCAATTTTATGCTCACCCAGAAAATAACAATCTATTTTTGCAGCATTTTCTTTGCTTTGCAATTCTGTGCTTTCATGCAGTCCAAAAACAGTTTACAAATGCATAAATGAATGTTCTGCAGTGAGTATCTGTTATTCACCAGCAGTGTGGGTGTTTCTATATATACTACACACGGAGAGTTAGAAATAAATTAAAAGTTTCCGTCCACATTTTAATATGTATATCTAAGGACAATTGGTGACTCTGTTCTGGCTCACTATGAGTGACTTTGAGTTTTTCCTGTCATGGACTGACAACCATCCAGAGTTTGTTCCTGGCTTTGCCCACACAGAACAAAATGCAGGTCTCTGCAACCCTAAAGTGAAGGAGATTAAAAATGAATGCATAACACGGATGGATCATTTTGGTATATTATTCAGGGTGCACTGTTCTCATTAGAAAATTCAGTGTTGGACACATGTTATAAACACTCTTTCATAAGAGCGACATGACTGTATAAAGTATACATTCCACACTGATTTGTTTTTGATAAAACTCTGGGGGTTGGACAATGACTTTATAAAAGTGTCCTTCAGTTGACTGATTGCCTTTTTTCACTTTCATAGCTTTTCTTTCTGCAGCTGTACATTCATAAGAATAATAAACTCTTGAGATAGCATATTGTGAAATTGAGGTCAACAGTTATTCTAAGGAGTGTTTGCCATCTGGAGAGTC